>NC_073626.1:30718585-31026814 GCF_029407905.1 Bubalus kerabau | reverse complement strand
TTAAAGTACACTCAAATATTTCAATTCATTGAAATGAAAGTGGTACAGATCCAAAAAATAGTCTTCAGTTGGAATACTTTTTTAGTGCTTTAATAGGAGATTCCCACCAGTCAACTGAGCTTGCATCCTGTTCAATCTTTTGAGATGAAGGATTTGCCTTTTAATGAGAACTTTGCATTTCATTATTACAATGTACCCTCTGTCCTGGACTTGGTTATTCTCCACAGAAGCAGGAACTTCTTTGGACCATATGCTTAGCATATAGCAATGACAGACGCAGAAAGTTTTTAAAAAGCAGAGTTAAAAGAAAATAAGTACGAAAAATACCTCCCTCCCCTCTGCTGTACACAATACAAAAAAAATTCTTAGAGGTGACCTCATGAATTTCCGGTTTCACAGTCAGGCATCTGTGAAGACTGAACAGGTCAGAAATAGACTCAAGTTAGGTTAGGTCATTGAATATGCTAAGAATTATTTGTAAAAGAGTTTTGATCACTCAGGGCCACATGAGTCAGCATGAAAATAGCAGTGTATGAGTGTGTGAAGGGGAGAGAGGTCCAAAATTCTAATTTAATTTGCCATAGCAACACCTTCACGAGAGAGACATTGGTTTAAATAGTAAGGAAATAACAAAAATGAGCTCCTATTTATGAAGCAATGGCATATTTACAATAAGAATAACTTTAGCAACTTGCTACATGTGCTGCTTATAACTAAATAATAAAATGGACAAATTTTCAAGTTGAATCAATATGACCATTAAGGCCACAATATTTCTTAGGAAACCTGAGAACTGTCTGAGGTAACATCTATAAGAAAACTTTTCTTTATCAGTGGTGAATAAAAAGTTAGAACTGATATAAAACATTTTAAGAAATTTAAATTGGAAGAAAGCGCTTTCCCCTGAAGTCTTATGATATGTTCTGGGCTGCTCATGTGGCATTTACAATCATTATATGGTATGTTCATTATGTTAGTTCTTCCCCTTTTTAAACTGGAAGTTTCCCGGAGGCAGAATAAATCTTATGTTTTGTGTAATTGCCTACAACAGAGTAGCTCCTCAAAACTCTGTTACTGAACCAAGAGTGATGTGTGCTTTATCAGCTAAAAGCTCTTCTTTTTGAATTGTGTGGAGACTTGTAACACTAGATTACAACAGAGGAGAAGGACAGGACGTTACAGTTGCAGGCAGAAGGATGGGGTCCAGGTGAGTCATGGCTTTCTCTTTATGTCAGAATGGTTGCTGGGCTGGTACCAAGAAGGTTTCCGCCTTCTCACAAATATCTTTCCCATTAATATCCAAGCCTTGCCTTCACCTATTCTCTGGGTGCCAAATCCTAACCACCAGGTGTGTGTTATAGAACAAAGGGGGTGGAGGCAACATTCCCCAGAAGATCAACCTTAAGAATGTTAATTCCCAACGGAAATGGTTACCTTGGATACTGCTGCTTTCTCAGGTCAGCCCAGAGTATCAGTCTGTTACCTCGGAGGGCACAGAGCAAGGGCCTGAAAGAAGGACCGATTCAATAAATAGGCTTTAAAGAATCAAACAGGCAGCACTTCTTGAGGACTTGTGGGCCCTGAAGGACACCGTAGGAAACCCTGGGCTACCAGATACTGGAGAAGAAAAGGCAACTTGAGCATATTGTACCCTTTTAACTAAAATTCGCTGTGGGAATTTTTTTGTGTGATTGATGCAATAGTCCTTTTTATTTTACTAAAAATGAAAACAAAAACAAAGAAAGCCCACAGGTGCATACAACCTAAAATGGTCGGTTTTAAGCAGACAGGTTTAGACCAGAATGATGGCACATTTGGATAAGGAGAGCTAAGGGAAGTCGTGATTAGGTGACTGGGTATGGTTGCCAGGGTAGACCCTGGGAGGTGAGGTTTCTGGGCAAAGGTCTCACTAAAAGGGACTAGAATTAAGAATTATAGATAAAGATTAGAAGTTAATTGTACTGCATTCTCTAAGTTTCTTTCGAAAAACAGTAAAGATTGCCCGATGACCTTTTGGGTTACATATAGAACAAAGCCGAGGGTGGCACAGTATTCAAAAACATTTATGACTTCAGAGAATTGTAGTATTATTCATATTTGAATAGAGGTTTGAAATTTTAAAGCATACTGGGCTTCCCTGGTGGTTCAGATGGTAAAGAATCTGCCTGCAATTCAGGTGATCCAGTTTCAATCCCTGGGTTGGGAAGATCGCCTGGAGAAGAGAATGGCTACCCACTCCAGTATTCCTGCCTGGAAAATTCCATGGACAGAGGAGCCTGGCAGGATATAGTCCACGGGGTCACAGAGTCAGAAAGGACCGAAAGACTAACACAAAAAGTGTAACAGGCAGAGTGCTGGGGTGGGAGAAAGGGTGTCTTCAGACCTGTTTTCTGTTCATTTGCTGCTTTTTCTCGTCTAAGTCTTGGCATCCTGTGCACTTTTCCAAATCTGTCGGCAAGTCTATCTCTCAAGACCTGATTACTGCAGGCACCATCTCTTATCAGAATAAACTCCCTTTGCAATCAATGAACATTTTGCTTTTCACTCGTTCATCTTCTCACTCCCCAAACAATGAGAAGAAGATAAAATGTTCTGAAGAACTGATCAATAATAAAATGCTGGTTAAAGCCATCTGGGCAGTGAGCTACCTTATCAGGGACAGTGAAGTACCTTCCAGAATAGTTGCTGTGCACATTTTACATTTACCACCCCTACCCAAAGAAGACTTATTTCTCAAAGAATGGGACCCTTGCATCATTATACACTACTGTCCTGTATACCGTGTATCAAAGGCAAAATGTAACTGCTTTTTTCTTTTCTTCTTTAAATCTTTTGTTGTTGTTGTTATTCTCTTTGTGCTAGATAATGACCTCTTCATTCTGCAGAGAAATATGTGATATTAAAATATGCTTTTTCCTAATACATATAATATTCCATTGAAACACTTAGAAGATGGCAATGCATGAACCCACACTGAGACTTTATAATAACAAAGTATGAAGATGGGTCTCTGTGAATTAGGAAAATCAATCTTTCAGAAGATTCTAGGATTTCACTTGAGTACAGTGATTTTCTAAATGTGTTTCCCTGGACCCAGCAGCATTAGCATCACCTGGGAACTTGATAGAAATACAAATTCTATAAGATTCTATTTCTATGAATCAAAACCTTAGGAGTATGGCACAGTTTTATGTTTTTTTTTTTTTTTAATTTTCATTGGAGGATATTTGATTTACAATGTTTTGTTAGTTCCTGCTGTACAGCAAAATGAATTGGTTATACATATACACATATCCACTTTGTTTTAAGGTTCTTTTCCCATTTAGGTCTTTTTTTGAGTCATGTTTACTTTAATAAGCCCTTGCATGCACGGATGCTCAGTTGCTTCAGTTGTGTCCGCCTCTTTGCAACACCATGGACTATAACCTGCCAGGTCCCTCTGCCCATGGAATTCTCCAGGCAGGAATATTGGAATGGGTAGCCATTCCCTTCTTCAGGGGATCTTCCCATTAGCATGATGGGTGATGATGAGTCAAATTTCATATCAGAAACATGGTGAGAAGTTTAGGTTTTTTGGAGGGGCTCTTAAGAACTTAAGAATGTATATATTACCAGAGAGATGGTTTAAAGAAGGCAACAAAACAAAAAAAATTTAAAGAGAAAGTTTATGCTAGTAAGACAGATTGAGGCTCCTGGGCAGCCAGGAGAAAAAGTGAAAACACTAAAGCGAGGAGGTAGGAAAGTACTTAGTGATGGTGTATTATACTGAAGAAACACAGAGTATACAAACTCTAGAAACAAAGGTCCTTTCATCATACTGGAAGTATACACAGATCTGTGTCTTTTTTTTTCTTCTTTTTAAAAAATCTCATTCTGATCAAGTACACTTAATCAGGCATACACTGTGAATTTCAGAAAGAATTTCAAAGGTTTAAGGAAAAGCTGACATAATCTATGTCATGCAGCTCCAAAACAGAAAAAGAAAGCTCAGAAATTGGAAAAGTCTTTAAAATACCACTTAGACTGTGTTAATAGAAGAAAATGCGCTGAGGAAGGAAAAGGGAAGAAACCTACAGAGAATGAGATGGCACAGAATGTTCTCCAATGACGTTACCTTTTAAAAGGATAAGTCCAAATAATGAAAAGAAGGAAGTAATTTAAAAGAACATCATGGATCTATAAGAATAATTTTCCGAAGGCTAAATTTAAAATAAGCAACCAAAATGCTAAAAGTAAGAAAAGAGCTCTTTTTTGTTTGTCGCTGTTAATGTTTGACTTGTTTTGTTTTTCTTTGGACGGAGCAGTTCAGAGAATAAATAGGCCCACGGCTTTGTGCTTCTAATGTATCTCTTGGTGGTTAACAAAGAAGAAAAGAAATTGAAGACTAAAACTACGACTTGGTTTTTGTCTTCTGTTTCTATGAGAATGAAGGAGTGGGAAGAATATGGGGAAAAAGGAATTTAAGCTAAGGAATGGATAGAAGATGCTGAAAACATTGCTGAACAGTGCTTTTAAAGGATCTGTCTCCTGACCTGGGTTAATTACCACCCACTGTTCCAAGAGAACAGAAGCTGCCAACGGTGATGTTGAGGCAATCATGGGGAACGACGTGGGATCAGGAGCCTGGGGATGAGCAAATGTAATCTGGTTTTAAAAAAGGAAAGACATTTCTCACCTGCTTCTATAAGGATTGATGTTGGTTTGAAACCTAATATTCCAGGTAGTAGTGGGTAAACAATTTTAAGATAAGAGATAGGGTTAATGAAATGTTGGTTTGAGTTTTGCTTTTAAAGCAAAAACAATCACAGACAGATACGTGAAGAATTACAGAGGACCTTGTGCACTGGTCTCTACCAAGGCAGCATCTGAAAACATCTCTTCTGGACAGTGACCAGATTCTCACTTACTCTGCTGGTTGTCATGTAAACGTGAATGTTAGTGACAGGACCACTTTGGAGAACTCCCAGCATCATCAAGCCAAACTGGAGATTCAGAGACTCCAGGACTCTGGGATTCCTCTCTCAGCTAGGTAGCCTGGATCAGCTTTGCACATAGGTACTGTGGTCATGTATGGATGTGAGAGTTGGACTGTGAAGAAGGCTGAGCACCAAAGAATTGATGCTTTTGAACTGTGGTGTTGGAGAAGACTCTTGAGAGTCCCTTGGACTGCAAGGAGATCCAACCAGTCCATTCTGAAGATCAGCCCTGGGATTTCTTTGGAAGGAATGATGCTAAAGCTGAAACTCCAGTACTTTGGCCACCTCATGCGAAGAGTTGACTCATTGGAAAAGACTCCGATGCTGGGAGGGATTGGGGGCATTAGGAGAAGGGGATGACAGAGGATGAGATGGCTGGATGGCATCATTGACTCGATGGACGTGAGTCTGGGTGAACTCCGGGAGTTGGTGATGGACAGGGAGGCCTGGCGTGCTGCGATTCATGGGGTGGCAAAGAGTCGGACATGACTGAGTGACTGAACTGAACTGAACTGAATTGAACTGAACTAGGAGATCTGTACACAAGTGTTCATGTTGGTATTGTCCATAACAGCTCCAAAGAGCAAACAACACAAATGTTCATCAACATTAGAATAACTTGTGAAATCAGTGGTCAATGAAATACTACAACAGCAATGAAAATAAACCAATGAGAGCTAAACAAATCAACATGGATAACTTATACAAATACAAGCTTGAATAAAATTAGCAAGGGCTTCCCTGGTGGCTCAGTGGTAAAGAACCCATCTGCCAATGCAGGAGATGTAGGTTTGATCCCTGGGGTCAGGAACATCCCCTAGAGAAGGAAATGGCAAACTACTCCAGTATTCTTGCCTGGGAAATCCCATGGACAGGGAGACGGGTGGGCTACAGTCCATGGGATTGCAAAATGTCAGACATAACTATACAAAAACAACAGAATTAGCAAGAACACATGCCATAGAATTCCATTTATTTAATGCTCAAAAAAGGTGAAACACAATCATTATTTAAGCATGTATACTTAAATGAAAAAACTGTAAAAGAAAACAAGGAAAGAAGTAATCACAAAAACCAACCATCGAGTCGGTGATGCCACCCAATCTCTGTCATCCCCTTCTCCTCCTGCCTTCAATCTTTCCCAGCATCAGGGTCTTTTCTAGTAAGTATTCATCCTAACTTTTTCTCTGTAACCCACGGAGTGGAAAGACTAGCCACCATGGTCCAGAGGCAATTTCCTCCCTCCCTCAGGGCACCTATACTGTGAATAAGTCAGGTTTTGTCTCAGGGTGATCAAAAAGAAAGGAAAAACTATCAAGTGTGACTTGCATTCTAGTTTTCATAAGTGATTATAATGATTAGTTATAAATTTCAGGGTCAATAGGATCATTGTGAATGAAGTGGCCCTAGTGGTAAAGAATCTGCCTGCCAGTGCAAGAGACTTAAGAGATGCTGGTTTGATCCCTGGGTCGGGAAGATCCCCCGGAGAAGGAAATGGCAACCCACTACAGTATTCTTGTCTGGAAAATCCCCATGGACAGAGGAGGCTGGCAGGCTACAGGCCATGGGGTTGCAAAGAGTCAAACACGACTGAAGCGACTTAGCATGCATGCAGGATGGTTCTAAATTATGAACGGTGAGTGTTTTATAGCATGGAGACTTTACAACATGGAAAACAGTGGGTGTAGAGTAAGGAAGAAAAAAAAGTAAAACCTATCTATCAAGTTTGTACTGCATGCTGGATACATTGGTAGGGGCTTTCTTATGCTTTAATTCTCTCTACAAGTCATTAAATGAGTATTATTCTTCTTCACATTTTATAGGGTGAAGTCATTTGGCTTATCCAAAGCAGCACATCTCATGATAGGTGGAGTAAAAATGAAAATCACTTAATTTGCAAGGCACTGTCCTTTTTTGGCCCATCACACTGCATCCCTGTAGCTTCTAGAAAGGAGCAAAATCTCATTCTAGTAAAGCATAAATGAGAGAACCATGCACATTGGGCTTCCCTGATGGTTTAGATGATAAAGAATCTGCCCGCAATGCAGGAGACCCGGGTTTGATCCCTGGGTCAGGAAGATACTCTGGAGAAGGGAATGACAACCCACTCCAGTATTCTTGCCTGGAGAATCCCGTCGACAGAGGAGCCTGGTAGGCTACCGTCTATAGGGTTGCAAGGAGTCGGACACAACTGAGTGACTAACGCTTTCACTTCACCATGCACATTAGGTTATTCAGAAACATCTAAGAAATTGTATCTTTGATATATATAAAAACTCCTGGTGATGACTGTGGCAGGTATTAATTCTGATTCTCAAGTGTTAACTAAAATCCAGAAATAAATTCATTAGATATAAACTACCAGATTTTTTTTTTTTAATTTCAGTGAGATGAGCTTTGTTTAAAAACTGTTTCCAAGGTAACTTAGCAATGACAAGTTCAATTTAGTGAGTAAACTAATTTATATCACAGAGAGGAGAGAAAGCTGTTCTTTAACCAGTTGAAAATTTCACTGGATTCTCAATTTTCATAATAAAGTATCAACCCTGATACTTCCTCTGGTTTCTAAAAGCATTCACCCTTCCATACTTAGGAATATAGGCCATCAGCTCTGAAGTTCCCTATCAAAGCATGCAATTTGGAACACTTTGAAATTCAACTCTTACCAAATGTTTAGTAACACTTGACTGCCTACATGTTGCCCACCAACCCTGCTGAACTTGCTAAAATCTCTCCTTGGTATCAATTAGAATTTGAGGGTTCTGCACACCTAACTCTAGCAGAGTTTCCATCATTAAAATGTTTTAATGCTATGCTTTCCATTTTTAACACAGGTTACTGATAGCAACAGCTACATAGAATTTCCCTCTGTGCTTGCCCAAATGTCACTGGGATTATTGTCCAGGATATCAGTTCTTTAAGATTCAGTGATGGGAAAACTGATAGAATTATAGTCTTCCTGTTGAGAGGGTCATACTATTTTTAGCTGTATCCAGAAGCATCTAGAAAACCATCCCAATTTGAAGTTGAAACTTAGTAACCATTTGGCCACAATTGCTAGCAAATGTGTAGTTACATTTTCATTTTTGTCTTTCTTCAGTTTTCATTATCTTTTTAAAATCCACCTGAAATTATTTGTGAATATTTATGTAACTAGTAAAAGTTTTCAAAATGTTTAGGTTGCTGGAAGAAAGGGCAACACACTATAAAATTCCTTTTGATTGGTACAGTTTAAGACACGCACAGAAACATATTGACAAATTGATTAGAATCTTGGTGCTCAAGGTCATAGCTATTAGAACAAAACAGACTAGTCTCTTAAAGTTTACAACCTGTGTGGATATTAACCAATGGTATGCCAGGTATAAGCACTTTCTTTTCTTCTCATTGATTAACTCCAAGAAAAGAAGGGGGAAAAGTCACTCTTTAATGTTTTTGCTTACTATCATCACCCATATTGAGCAATTTTTAACTCGAATATAGGTCCACAAACAGGGGCTTCCCATATGGGAGTAAGAATGGCTCCTATCAGGCAATGTGCAAAAAGGCCAACATTTAAGCCTGAAGTCAGAAGTCCTGCATGTGAGTTCATTCTTTCCTAGCTCTGTGACCTTGGAGAAATCACTTCCTTCCAGGAACCTTAGTTATTTGATCTTTAAATGAGGATGCTAATGCAATACTCTTCAGTACAATAGAAATACAAACTCCAACCTTTGTCCAGGCCAGAGGAGCCCCTGTTCCTTATAAAACAAGTTCTTCACAGAGGCAGAAAAGTGTGGTAGAAATATGAGCTTAGTATTCTGGACAGAGAGATGGAAATTGACGAAAACAGCTGCCCCTTCCAACCAAGTCACTGACCCAACCTTTTTTTTTTCCTGGATGCCATTGGCTGGAAGCACTTTCGGGCAACTTCCACAGGCCACTGCAGTGCAGTTTCTTCCTTCTTATTTTCTGCCCTGCAGCTCTATTCTGCAGTTTCTAGGTCTTGCCTTAGTCAAAGCACTTAGGCAGACACCTGATGCTGTAGAAACTTAATAAATACTACATCAATCAATAAAAGGATTAATCAGAAACAACTGCCAACAAAATCCAGCACCACAAAGAGTTGCCTGTATTTTCTCGTTTGCTTAATTTTAACCCAAGGAATAGTAGCCAAAAAGAAAGACTGCCAAATTGCTGCCTACTCTGATTTCTGATGAATATCTGTAGTCTTAGGTCTTAGCTAATGTATCAAACAAATTTGTAGAGTTTCTACTGTGTACCAGAGGAACAACATTAGTGACTAAGTTGAAAATGTGAGGGAACAGATATTAGAATTCGGACAAATTAGTTCCAAACACATGTACATTTTTAAAAAGGGCTGGAGGTGCAAGCAAACCCACATTTTAAAAATTACTCATCACCAGGGAGGCACAAACATTAGATAAATATGCACAAGCACTATTTATCTTTAAATTTTTTTTCATTTCAATAAGTTCAGTTTAGTCGCTCAGTTGTGCCTGACTCTTTGCGACCCTGTGAATGGCAGCACGCCAGGCCTCCCTGTCCATCACCAACTCCTGGAGTTCACCCAGACTCACGTCCATGGAGTCAATGATGCCATCCAGCCATCTCATCCTCTGTCATCCCCTTCTCCTCCTGCCCCCAATCCCTCCCAGCATCAGTCTTTTCCAATGAGTCAACTCTTCGCATGAGGTGGCCAAAGTACTGGAGTTTCAGCTTTAGCATCATTCCTTCCAAAGAAATCCCAGGGCTGATCTTCAGAATGGACTGGTTGGATCTCCTTGCAGTCCAAGGGACTCTCAAGAGTCTTCTCCAACACTATGGTTCAAAAGCATCAATTCTTCGGCGCTCAGCCTTCTTCACAGTCCAACTCTCACATCCATACATGACCACAGGAAAAACCATAGCCTTGACTAGACGAAATTTGCATGTTAATCCCAAACCTTCCCAGAGTGTTTTTTCCACAATTACAATTTCCTGATCCAAACTCTTCTTTTAGTATCTATAACAGTATTGCAGTCCACAGAGTCACAAAGAGTCAGACATGACTTAGTGACTAAACAACAGCAACATTAGAAATGTCCAGAAGCCAATCTGAGGCATACACCTCATAGGATGCATTCCCTATCAAAGGATTTAATTATTCTTTTCATGCTAAGAGGCAACATTTTCTGTTGCCCCAAATCAAAAGACTCTGACTTGAAATGTCTAGATCTTATTTTCTCACTTTTTCATCTGAGTCTCAAAAGTTCTGCCTCAAGCCCATTTGTACTTTCTGTATACTTCTTCAGTTTTAGTTTAAGCCACTGGAGTGATAACTTATATCACATTTATATAAATGAATATTTTTTAATACGTGAGTTTGCTGGCACCTCCAGTCATACAGCAACTTATATTTGCTATAAAGCATGCTTTATATATGGCATGGCATGGATATAATCTTAAACTCAAAATGTTATCACTCCTTAAATTCAAAGGAGTCCAATGCTAGTTATTCTCACTTTGTATGTCTCTAAGAAATGCCACCAAAAATAGTTGCCAAGCTCATAACAATATTCAAAAATTTAAAATGTACTTCCAGATGCCAAGTATTTGTAAAGTAAGGCTGTCTGCCTCTTTGAGAGTATGAAGCTTGTCAGATGCACTGTAACAGCCACACGAAACTGTTGTGGTTATAAGGATGAGATGCTATTGAACTTGCAGGCAGAAATAGAGAGTGTTCAGGCTTAGACCCCAATCTAAAATCTAAAGCAAAATTGTCTTCAACGAGGATCCCCTTGTGGCTCAAGCAGTACAGAATTTGCCTGCAATGCGGGAAACCCAGATTCAATCTCTGGGTTAGGAAAATCCCCTGGAGAAGGAAATGGCCATCCACTCCAGTATTCTTGTCTAGAGAATTACACGGACAGAGGAGCCTGGTGAGCTACGGTCCATGGGGATGCAAAGAGTTGGACACCACTGAGCGACTACACTTTCACTTTCACGTGAGAATTAGAATGGCAAAAACTCAGGGATCTGCAGGGAAGGAGAGAAAAAAAGGAATAAAATGGGAAACCTCATTCTTCTCCACTGAAACTTTAGGCAGGGTCCAGCATAAGTCTTATTTTATCAGGCCTTTTTCAAGGGAAGCTTAATGCTCTTTCATGTATTTTCATTAATATTTTAATTTTTGCACTTGCCTCATGAGACATTTTCATGAAGGGAGCAATTTTGAACATGCAAAGGGGAAATATGACATTTTATTTTCCCTGCTTGCAGAAAGGTTTAATATACCATGAAGATATTCTCATGTCACCGGAACTAGATTCTTCTCAGCCATCCTTTAAGTGTCCACTAATTCTCTTTAAACTGAACTCAAGTTTATAATACAGACCTGCAGTACATTTGTCTAATTTTCTTTGAGACTCCCTAGTCTAAGTGCAGTTCTAGACACTGCATTCTGCACACTGGAAGAAAACAAATTTGTAAACCAGATTTGAGATGGGGGCCTCTGATACTCAGCTCAAGAAGATATTATTAATCATTTTGAAAAAATAGCTTAAAAAGTCTAAACTAGGAGTTGGTAAACTACAGCCCACCAACCAAATCCAGCCCTTGCCAATTTCTGTAAGTAAAGTTTAACTGGTACAAAGTCATCTTCATTTCTTTATGCATTTTCTGGAATTTTACAGAAAAGCTTGCTGACACCTGGAACAAACTTTAGAGCATGCAAAACAGATATCTGTATGTTTCAGTTTTATTTATCCCCATGGTTTGTTGTGCTTAGAATCTCTTTTTTGCTGAAATGAGTGACATGCATTTTGAAAATGAAGGCACAGAGAAATGTTTAGGTTTAAATTAACAAATACTTTTGACACGCATTCCAAATGACACCGTCCTCAAAATCTTGTCAAACAGCATCTTACGAACTGAAACACTATTGGGCTTTTATGCAACAGCACCATAAGATTTGGAGGCTGCAATGTTAAACAACATTTGCAAACAGAATTTATATGTTGATATTTCCATATCAAACCTTCAAAAGACTATGCAATTCCACACATTACAGAATCTGTTCCATTCCTTATTAAAAATATAACTGCTGCTTCTTTCTCTGACCTTTTACCACAGCCCTTCCATCTCTGCCAGGATGGTTTATTACACGTTGTCAACCCTGCGTGTCATTCCTGCATCAATCATAGGAGAAGAGGAAGATCCTAGAGATTCCACCCCTCTGGCTTCAGTCAGCACCGCACCCAAATCATCCAGGGAAGACAGCTACACATCGTATTTCTAAAAATACATTTTGGGGGGTGATAAATTTTACTAACAACCTCTAGAATATTTTATTATGGTTTAATTCTATTTTCTTTAACTCAGCAGAGATGAGGAACAGAATAATTCCTTGAACTCACTTAAGAATGTTTGTATTGTCATATTTCTAAAATTGCAGGGTTTGATTATTCCACCAATATCTCCACTTCCTTGGTGGTTTAGCAGTAAAGAATCGCTTACAATGCAGGATACCTGGGTTCACTCCCTTGGTCAGGAAGATCCCCTGGAGAAGGAAATGGCAACTCACTCCAGTATTTTCACCTGGAGAAGCCTATGGACTGAGGAGCTTGGCAGGCTACAGTGTATGGAATTATGAGTCAGACACGACTTAATGACTAACCCACACCTTCACTCAGAAAGGATGGTTCATTTTCATTCTTCTTGTACCTGAGATGCCAAGAGATCCTTGGTGTCCCTCCTCTAGAGACCTCTCCAGTATAGCTGTTTTGCATTTTAAAAATGTGTTGCTTCAGTTTAGAGCATAAACACTGACATTTACTCATTGCTTATTTTGCTATAGATACTGAAAAGTGTTTATTTCAGTCCTTCCAGTGACTATAGGATCATTCCTATCATTACCCCATTTTGAACTGAAGAAGCCAAGGTTTAGAAAGAGAATGTCTTTAGTTCAGTTGTTGTTGTCAATATCACACTGCTAGTAAATGTGGCACAAGATCAGGATGGAATCCTAGATTTGTCTGATGCCACAGACACGGCTTTTGTCTACTACGTTTTGCAACCTGGAGGACAGGGTTTGTGTTTTTAAGTCCTCTTGCTTTTCCAGGGTCCAGCACAAACTCTGATACTGAAGAGAATCTCATTCAAATGTACGCTGAATGAAAGGAGAGCTAAACCAACTCTAAACAAAGTGTGAAATGTTTACATAAAAATTTTCGCTGCATCTCTAGTAGTTGTCATGTCTTGGTTTAGCTGTGACCGAGCAAGCCTGGCTACTTCATAATTTGAATGTCAGGAAGTGGCTCAGACAGTAAAGAATCTGCCTGCAATGCAGGAGACCTAGGTTCAATCCCTGGGTTGGAAAGATCCCCTGGAGAAGGCAATGGCAACCCACTCCACTATTCTTGCCAGGAGAACTCCATGGACAGAGGAGCCCGGAGGGCTACAGTTCATGGGGTCCTGAAGAGTCACACACAGCTGAACAACTAACACTTTCTTCAGGTCGAACCAGACATTCAGAGAAAACAAAAAATTAGAGAGTAAATACACTTATAAATTAAACAGTACAAGGGAACAAATAAAGACAAGTTACTTGGGAGGACAAAATCAGAAAATAAAACTTGCCATCTCTTGAACTAGTTTAATTTTCAAACGTCTCATTATTAAGGCCTTTTCATAACCATTCTTCTGGGTCATTAATTAATTGATAAAGGGTGGCAGAGGATGAGATGGTTAGATAACATCACCAACTCAATGGACATGAGCTTGAGCAAACTCTGGGAGATAGTGAAGGACAGGGAAGTCTGGTGTGCTGCAGTCCATGGGGCCACAAAGAGTTGGACACAACTTAGCAATTGAACAACAAAACCCATGTTTAAATCTGTTTCTCTCACTCCTTCCTATTGGAGTTGTTCCTTTACAGAAATAAAAGAATTCAAGATGCAAGTAGTTCTGTTGGGAAAGCTCATTCCTGCAAAGTGTTTTGAGTGAACAATCTAATCTCCTTTGAATGGAGATTTTAAAGTGTCAGTTTTATTCCCAGTACCATAATTTCAATTTCAATTAAGCAAATATACATTTAATTTATAGGTTTATAAATTATATGTATAGGCTTATTCTTTCATACATTTTAATATTAGTCATAAACTAGCATTTCAACTGTGTTAACTCTATTATATTTAGGGATCCTTAAACTTCTTCAGCAACTTCTATTTTCCTTCCACTGTATGCTTCCAAGTTTACTGATATTATATTAGAACAGCTTTTTCAATTGTGCCTTCTTAAAAGTCTTTATTTAAATATGCAATATAACATCTGACTTATGATACAAGTTGTCAATTTTCAAATGCAACAAAATACACATAAAATGAGGTTTCCCCTGGAAAATATCTTTGGAACTTAATAAAACAAAGGCTTATTTGAAATAAATGCTCCTTTCCAGGGTATATGAAAGCAAGCTGAGTTATTGAGAAGCTAGAGGAGCTCAGGTTACACTCTTAACTTCTGAAGAGAACATCATGAAGGAAAAAAGTAGATGTTCCTATATGTCCCCTGGCATCACTGCCATAAACTTTGTTTGAGATGTCCTGGATTCAAACTGTCAGAGCCTGAATACTGGGTTGGTTGGCCCAGGGCCCAATCACCAGGATAATTTTTTTCCTCTCTGTTCTTATACAACGAAGAAAGACTTTAATAAATGAACTCAAAATGCGATTGTATTTGCTAGAACTCTCTCTTGCTTTAATGACTACAATGACTTTTTCAAAAGAACATAGCTGCTACAAATCACACCTGGCCAATTTCCAGTTGGGAAATTCAATTTTTTGTCTAGCTATGTACTCTGTGAAATGCCCCTGGATAAAGAACTAAATGATCAGTATAAATCTGTGTTGCCTTGATAATCACAACAGTTGGAGGCAAACTTCCTCTATTACCTTTGTCTAATGTACTCTTAGATCCTAACCAATGGAAAAAATGGAAGTTTGGTAGTTTTGATATTTTTATCACGTGGGATCAACCACACAAGCATCCTGGATTAAAATGAAGGTTTCTGTATTTTCTATTGTTGTTTAGTTGCTAAGTTGTGTCTGACTCTTTTGCAACCCTATGGACTGTTTGTAGCCCATCAGGCTCCTCTGTCCATGGGACTCTCCCGGCAAGAATACTGGAATGGGTTGCCATTTCCTTCTCCAGGAGATCTTCCCGAACCAGGGAATGAACTCACCTCTCCTGCATTACAGGTGGATTCTTTACCACTGAAACATCAGGGAAGCCCTTCTGCAATCCTGGGGCGTTATAAATTCTCATTTGCGTCCCACAGTCAAGAATCTTGGTTGAATTGAGCAAACAGGTGCAGTAACACCTGGAGACCCTGTCATATATGAAGAAGAACATTGTCTCATTAAGACGTTAAAAACAGCATTATGGTTAGAATGTTACTTCTTTCAGGGCACATAAATAAAAGTTCCAAGGTTACTCGTTAGCTGAAAAGCATTAATGAACTGCTCTGGAATACTATTTGAGGAGCTGTGCATTTTGGAAGATTTAACACAGCTTCAAAGAAATAATATGAAAATCCCAGAATGAGCTCAGGTACTAGGGGCAATTTTGACTGAAATAAATAGCCAACTGTGAGAATAGAACCATTAATGAGAAATAGTTATCATTAGGCAATTGTTCAAAAGTCACCTATTTTCTAGCAAGTGCTTTCCCATTCCATTATTAGTTTCTGATTTCTGGGGAAAATATATTTTAGAAAGGTCAAAGTATTTCACTTGAAAAATGAATTATATGTGTGAATGACACAGGCGTGACAATGTATAAAATGTGGAAAGGCTGATTTTGCTTAACGGAGCCTCATAAAATTCTCCCAGGGAAACCTATCTTCCCCATGTTACCAAAATGGGGGAAAATCAAGTTAGCAAATCGCATCCTCTCTCTGGCTTCCCCTAAAGCCGTGGAGGATGGCTTCTGTGATTTAGGAGGCCTTTTGCCTCCTTGGTGCCAAGGACTAGCTTTTGCAATATTACCTTGAGGATTTAGCATCTCACCACGGCTGTTTCTGACTCTCCCAAAATGAGGAAGATGAATTATTTAACATCCAGGAAGCAGCAGCTGTGCTTGCTCCTAAAGGCTGAGCTTCTCCCACCAATGGAATTTACAATTGAAATAGGTTTCTAATCTAAAAGGGACTACAATTTTGACAAGTGAACAAGCCTAAAGAGCTTCTCCTCCTCTGAGAAGAGATATTGGCGAGCATGTCTTCGTGGATTTCACTAGGCATCCTAGACATTCTCTGGAGAGAAAAGCCTGACGCCCTGCCAAGTGGGTTGAGTACCCCTGACATGCAAGGCACATGCTCCCAGGCTACTGAAGAAGAGGATTTACAACATGCAATATGAGGGCTTCAGGTTAAATAAAGACTATTTTCCTGATGGTCTGTGTTACAGAAGGTGGGAAGAATTCTAAGAGGACTCTTTCCTTCCATGTTCAAAGAATTAGAGTACTGGTTCTCAGTGAGGAGCAATTTTGCACCCTTTGGGTGCTTACTATCTGGAGATGCTGTTTTTGTCTGTCGCAACTTGGGAGAGAAAGCCAATACTACCGCAGTCTGCAGAATAAAGAGCAGGGATGCCCCTAAACACCATATGATACACAGAAAATCAAAAAAGGGTTAGTGGCTCTGTCGTGTTCAACTCTTTGCAACCCCATGGCCTGAAGACCCCTAGGCTCCTCTATCCATGGATTTCCCAGGCAAGAATACTGCAGTGGGTTGCCATTTCCGTCTCCAGGGGATCTTCCCGACTCTTGGATCAAACCCAAGTCTCCTGCATTGCAGGCAGATTTTTTTTTAACATCTGGGTCACCAGAGAAGCCTATGATGTACAGAACTGCCGCACAACTAAGAATTATCCCACTCAATGTCAACAGTACCTAGAAATCTTACACAGTTTTTCAGTTCTCATAAATTTGGCATACTCAGGGAGTCCTATAATTCACTGTTTCAAAAGGGCTTTGTATAAGTCTAATTAGCGTACTAGGGCCAGTTCGAGGAAAGAAAATAATTCTCATTTGTTTAATGCAAAAAAAAAAAAAAAATGCTGACTTACCACCCAGTGGGCACACTCTACAGACGTGCTCTTCTTTTGTCTCAAGTGCTATCCCTATACTTCTTCAGCTGACTCTAACTTTTGCTTTTGGAACTAGCTCAAATCCTACTTCATCCTTAAAGCTTAGGAAAAGATAAAGGTGATCACTCTTCCGAACTCCTTTCTATAGCAAGCAGTGTCTGCGTTCTCACTGGGCACTTACTGCCTTATACTCAATGCACACGTGTGACATGTTAATGAAGTTGTAAATTCCCTGCTAGTAGGGACAGAAGACTGCTTCAGAAACACAGTCAACTCTGACTTTGCGCATAGTAAAAACTCTATCAGTGTTTATTTGTCATGTCTTCAAATATTATAGGTACCCTCAGCATAGTGGTTACTAAATAAAATTTAGAAGAACTTTAGCCGCCAGTTTCCTCCAGTCTAAATTTGGGGCAGGAAGAGGTCATTTAAAAATTACATCAAATATGTTTCTATTTACAATGGTTCCTATTCCACAAAACTGGGATGTGGGCTTTGATTTCTGGTCTTTTAAAAAACTGGAAATCAGCATGACTTATTAGAAAAAGAAGAATTATTTAGGGTCAATTTAAGTTGTTAATAGAAAAAGGAATAATGAATCACCATAATAAAGAGAGAGAGTTTTATAACAGAAAAATGTCATGATATTAGGTTTATTAGGACTTTAGAGAGCTATTCCAAGAAAGTGGCAGAAATTCGATCAATTAAGTGAGGTGCACATAAACTGAACTTAATAAAACTGCCTAAATTGCTTTGGAAAAGAAATGCTATGGGGAATATACTTTTATTAGTTTTGGGTGAGGATGAATTTGATGATATTGTGAGTCCTTTTCCACTTTTAATCTTGAGTTTCCCATGAAAACTGTCAGGAATAACTTTAGAAATATTATGTGCAGCCAAACTAGAGATTGAGAGACCCATATGATCAGCAGTCAACCGTGTGGTCAGCGGTTATAGGAGTAAGAGTGGTTGGCACTGCAGTAAGGATGCAGGCTTCCTGTCGTCTGAATGAATTTTGACAAGTTACTTAACCATCTGTGCCTCAGTTTCCTCCTTGTGAAGAGATAAAAGATAATACAGGGTAGCACCTCACTCGGCTGCTGGTGAGAACCAAATGAATTCCTGCCTGTTATCTGGAAGGGTAGCAGCTCCACATAACAGAGTCATGACTCTTCCACAATATATGGTAGAACTGCTCCCATGGACCTTCATCACGAACGCCATGGTCTATCCTTGCCTCCAAAAAATTCAAAGAAAAAGAGTTGCCAACTTTCAGTCGTACTATGTGTGAATTCAACAAACAACAACAAAATCTCAGAGAAGTAGTAATTACTAAGATAAGTAGAGTAAAATAAGTGTGGCTTTAGGACAGTTAGAGAATTATGTCTCGATTTTCTATCCATAAAGATTGAATTCACTGGGTGATTTTTTAATGCCCCACTTCACTTTGTTAGTACAAAAAATCTTATGAAAAAAGAAGGCACATTTTCATTTTATGTTTCTCAACACAAAGACTTAAAGTCCTAGAATTTGAATATAAACATTAACTCTCCGAAGCATACATCTAACATCCTTTCCATCAGCAAAGACGTGAGATACATTTTGTTGATTTTATTTACCTATCCTGTTCCAGAGAGATTTAACTCATTTGTTTAGTGGAAACAAAATTGCTGATTTACCATCCAAGCAGGCATTAAGTCAGAGATGTTTATTAAATCAGACATTATCCCTCCAGCCCCAAAGTAAGAATTAACCTATTCTTTGCCCTTATTAAAAATGCTCAATGTTTTATCAGTGGTTTTACGATTTTGTTAAGGTAACTGTGGGATTATTTAGCCAGCAAAATGATGCATCTATGTAAGTACAAGACATCTTTAATAAATCGTGAAACAACCCTCTTGTACTTGCATAGATCCTTTATTTTTGCTGGTTAAATAATCGCACAATTACCTTACCAGTTACTATCACTTGGGAAGAAAGACCTGAGGGTAGGAGGACTTGGGGGGATCATGGAAAGTTCCAGTATCCCACAATCTTCTGGCCAGATCTTGTGGATGGTGAATAACCCTCATGTTTTTCATTTTGATATTTCTTGGTCTGTACCCATAAAATTTTTCTGCTTTGTATTCACTTTTTAAGTCTACAGCATTATTGGGATTTTATGCTGACTTCATAACCTTCAGAGTAACCGATCACGGCAAAACATTTCCCTGCTGACAGAAAGCAGCTCTCCCCTGACCTTAGTTTTAATGAATACATTTCAAAAAATAAAGCATTTATTACCAATTGAAATAAGCATTCCTGAAAGACCTCTCCCACCAGGAAAGAGTATTTGTTTTTATTATAGAGCCCTGGAGAATTCTGAATCTAATGCAACACCAGTTCTGGACTTTTCTGTGCTCTGAAACATTTTGAACTAACCTTTAAGATTCAAGTTACCATGCTCTACTGCTACTTTCCCACTTGCCCCTCTTCCTCACTAGTCTGTAGGTTTCTAGGAAAGAGGGTCTGTAACTTTTCTCTATAACTCCAACACCTAGCCCAGTGTCTGAAACAATATAAGCATAGCATACATTCCTATTGAGAAAAGCTATTCACTGGGGTAAGACAAATACGTAGAGAATGTTTGGATCAGGAAAGATAATTTGTATATCTTTTGAACACAACATAGGTGTTCAAAACTCAGGAGACATCAATTTCCCAAAACTTAAAAGTTTGCTAAAAACAAAAAGGCTGTGTAGTAGCAAATGAGGTCTATGCATAAGAGAGTATTCAGTTAAACAGAAGTCCAGGAGAAAGTAATGGTCATTTCCAAGGTCATAGGATGATTAAAAAATGATAGCAAAGACCAGTTTTCTTTTTTACTGAAGGAAGAACAAATAGAAATACCTGTTTTAAATAGATATGAGGAGTAATTTTCTTCTGAAGAGATAGTGAGTAGTTTATTGAAGCAATTTATATATAACAGGGCTTTCTGAAACATGTAGGTTAGATAACCTTCCCAGATATCTTTCATTGAAGCCTTGTAAAAATATGTGCACACAAAACAAGGATTAGGTCAAACTCCCTTAAGGCATGTCACAGTAACTATTTGTGAAAAAGTAAGAAAAAGTAAAAAAAATACTTTATTCTAGAACAGTAAATAAAAGAAAGGTCAATTCCTTATTTTATTATATATGGTTCTGCAAAATATAAGTATGGATTCAACTCTGTAAAATACTTTTACAGATATTAAGATAAAATATTTAATAAATAAATAAAATAAAATATTTAATAGAAAGTGACCATGGGACACCGAATGTTTGGCTTTCCTTTTGCAATGTATAATTTCCAGTTACTGGTGGCCAGTGGTACATACCCACATCATTCATATTGATGCAGAAAACATCCTTTCACCTCACTGTACCAGGTGATTTATAATTGCCATTTAAAAATAATAAGAGAGGGAGTATAAGATTTGTGAACCCACTGGGATGCCAATGGAAAGCTTTCTACTGACCCAGGAAGGGCACTTAGATTTTTATGGCTCCTCTGTAGTTTGAACTACTTTAAATATTCATTGCACTTTAATGAACATACTTTTTCTGTAATCAGACATCGTGTTAATATTGTTTTATATGAATGGACTTGCCACACTGATCTGGGGGCGCCAAGATCCGTTTATGAAGGAGTTAGAAGTCTCAGGCTTGCTAAAACTAGAGAGAGTTCCCAGAACTCATTCATCTAGAAAAGGATAATAGTATTTTCACAGATGAAAAGATAGAAGGTGTGGGATTTGGTTGAAGATTAAGTAAATTTCGACTAAGTTAACACTGGGAGTATTTTGAAATTCTTTAATATGATACTATCAAAGCTTGAGCATGCTCAGTCACTTCAGTTGTGTCTATTTGCCACCGCATGGACTGGAGCCTGCTGGGTCCCTCAGTCCATGGGGTTCTCCAAGCAAGAGTACTGGAGTTGGTTGCCATGCCTTCCTCTAGGGGATCTTCCTGATCCAGGGATCAAATCTGCATCTCTGATCTCCTACATTTAGCTTCTTTACTACTAGCGCCACCTGGGAAGCTCTTTAAAACTTAATATGGGACAATTAAAAAACATTAAAAAGAATACATTTGAATCAGTTCTAATGAGGTGGATGAAACTGGAGCCTATTATACAGAGTGAAGTAAGCCAGAAAGAAAAACACCAGTTCAGTATACTAACGCATATATATGGAATTTAGAAAGATGGTAACAATAACCCTGTGTACGAGACAGCAAAAGAGACACTCATGTATAGAACAGTCTTATGGACTCTGTGGGAGAGGGAGAGGGTGGGAAGATTTGGGAGAATGGCATTGAAACATGTAAAATATCATGTATGAAACGAGTTGCCAGTCCAGGTTCGATGCACGATACTGGATGCTTGGGGCTAGTGCACTGGGACGACCCAGAGGGAGGGTATGGGGAGGGAGGAGGGAGGAGGGTTCAGGGTGGGGCACACATGTATACCTGTGGCGGATTCATTTTGATATTTGGCAAAACTAATACAATTATGTAAAGTTTAAAAATAAAAAAAAAAAAGCCAAATAGTTAATTCACTTGATCCTTCATTTATTCCGTACATATTTCTTTATTTCCTGCTGCTGCTGCTAAGTCGCTTCAGTCGTGTCTGACTCTGTGTGACCCCATAGACGGCAGCCCACCAGGCTCCCCCATCCCTGGGATTCTCCAGGCAAGAATACTGCAGTGGGTTGCCATTTCCTTCTCCAACGCATGAAAGTGAAAAGTGAAAGTGAAGTTGCTCAGTCATGTCTGACTCTTAGCGACCCCATGGACTGCAGCCTACCAGGTTCCTCCATCCATGGGATTTTCCAGGCAAGAGGACTGGAGTGGGTGCCATTGCCTTCCTACTACATGCTTATTACAAGAATGGGCTAACAATGAGTAGTATTAATGAACTGGTTACAAAGTAGCAAACACTGTCTCAGGATATGAAGGAATTTAGGTCATCCTAATGGGCTACAGTCCATGGGGATGCAAATAGTTGGATACGACTGAGCGACTAACACACACACACACACAAAATGGAAATCAAGGAGCTAATAACAGCTTCGTAAGAATTGAAAGCCTATACTTGAAATAGACTTATTTGAGCTATCAAGATTCATTTCCTTTGGCTCTATCACCATAATAATAAATATTTAGAGGTTTTCTTATTAATCTCCTGGAAGAAGTATATTAAGAAAGGATGCCTTCTAAAATGTCAAGGGATATATTTTCCCAATGATTGGCAATCCTGGACATCTTTGGAGCAGAGCAAAATGATTAAGACATCATATTTCTGGCCAATCAATACCGGATTAGGGAATTACAAGAGAGAATGAAGTTGTTTACTTTAGCTACAGAGCTCTTGCGGAGGCAGCTTACGTGCTAAGGAAATGGTACTGTGATTGATTGTGTCAAGGCAAATGCTCTCTTTTTTGAGACCCCAGATTAAGACTTGAAGTGGAGGGTCAAAGGAAGCGGTATCATTCCCTTATCTTTTCATTCTATGAATCTGTAAAGGAGGTGAGTAGGACAGGGGGATCTTTTTCTGGTCTAAGGTCTCTCAGTGTTTCTCAACCTGGTTATCCACTAGAATCATACAAAGAGCTTAAGAAAACACCAATTCTCAGGCCCCTTCTCCAGAGATTCTGATTCAGTTGGTCTAAGGAAGGGACCCAGACATAATTTAATAGGAAAGTTCCTGAAATGTTCCTTTTGAGAATCATTGAGCTATAACAAATGAAAAGCACTAAAAATCACTTTGTAATAGGACAAGCCACATGGTACTCTTATAAGCTTACTCTTGGATGTGGTCCTTAACAAAGCAATTTACAGCATTTTGTAGTTGGTCTATAAATAAATCAGGTCCTTCTAATTTCTATCCAAGGTTTTTCTTGGGACACCTGCTCCCCTGGAACTTGTTGACCTAAATTTGTATTGTGCTTGCATAAGTGCATATACTTATGAAAGCTACATTTTAAATCACATAAGAAAATGTTCTTTTTCTTCAGCTTCTGTTGACAAGCCAGAATATTTTGCTTTCTTCCTTTTGTCTGCTAAGGAATGTGGAAATCCAAAAACAGTCCTAGTCTACTCTCAAGATAACAGTAAATGAACAATTAAGTAAATTATGCTACAATCACTTGCCAGGTTTTTGAGCTACAAAAAAATATTATGTAAATTTTTATGGAAAAATTTAACAGCCTCAAGAAAGACATGAACTCTATATAGCATCTATGTACTTCACAGTCAAAGACTGGAAATCAATTGTTTATAAAATTGGTCAATAGGATTGTGAGCAAGTTTTCACTTGGTGTTTTTATGATGTTGATTTAGATTAAAAAGTTACAATTTATTAAGAAACCACTAAGTGTCTGAAAATTTCAAAATATGGAGAGTAGATACTAAAAATACTTTTAGTGTCATGTAAAAAATATTAATAATACTTTTTTACATAGAAAAACTGGGACAAAAACACTAAATAACACATCTAAGGTCATACAGTAATAAATGATAGAATTAGATTCACACATAGATCTATTTCCTTTTTACTACCCTCTTCATCATTATTTAATAATTTCAAAGGGGGGGCTCAATCAATTAGAGCCTCCCCCATCTCAATCCATTAAAAACTAGGACCCATCTCAATTAAAAAAAAAATTGCTGTTTTAAGCTAAATGGGTCACACTGTCAATGCTTATAACTTTAACATCATCAATAACTTAAGGATGCAGAGCTGAGGGCAAAAAGGGAAGTAAAAATCTTATGTCAATTTAGTTACCAACTACCAAAATATTTTTTCTGTCAGGAAGATGAGTAGGATAACATCAGTTTATAAACAACATTTTGAGATAAATTAACTAAAAATGTAAGTGAACATTGTTTAGCAAGAGACATGCTGATGTGATTAGTTGATAAAAGATGTCTTAAGTTTCATAGCCTAGAAAGGATCTAAGTCCTTAAAAATAATCCCCAAGGGTACAATGGTTGAAAAGAATGTAATGATAATAAAGTCGAGCAGCGAGTACCAGTTTTGTGTGCTATTCCCTTAGAGAGGTATGCTTGATCTACAAAGAGAGGTCATTAAGCTAGTGCAGCCACTGAGCGCCTCACGCCCCCCGGGGAGCCAAGCAGGGTGTTTGTCTCCAGGGGCACTTACTGGGGCCCCACTGACCCTAACCTCACGCTCTGTTGTTCAGGCTCTGCCTTGCCCACCCAGGAGTCTAGAAATCATCCCCCAAACTGCATTGTGCAAGAAGACCTGGATCCTGGGAAGGGAGAAATGACATGCTAGACTTTTTGTCCCTTTCTTTTACAATATTGCTTCTGATTTATGTTTTGGCCTTTTGGTCAGGAGGCATATGGGGTCTTAGTTCCCCGACCAGGATGTCGAACCGGAGCCTCTGCATCACCAGGAAAGTTCTTCCCATTTCTTTCTAGGCAAGAAATGTGAAATGAAAAAAAAAAAAGAATATATGTACATATATACATATGTATATGTATACATATGTATACATATGTATATGGAGAAGGAAATGGCAATCCACTCCAGTATTCTTGCCTAGAAAATCCCATGGATGGAGGAGCCTCGTAGGCTACAGTCCATGGGGTCACAAAGAGTCGGACACGACTGAGAGACTTCACTTTCACTATACATATGTAATTATGTAAGTTTACCAAAAAAAATATTAATTAAAATATACAACAGAATGGTGATTTCTCACTTTATAAATAAAAGATGACTTGCAGATAAATTACAAACAGAAAGTTTATCAGTGCAGGGATGGGGGACTCATTACCTATTTTTAAATAGTTTTTGAGAGTAATTTTAGCAGTTTTGTTCAAATGATCCTTTTTTAAAGACTTATTTTTCTGAGTGGAACATATGTCACAAGAGAGGATAACAACAGCCCAATAAAAACATATCTGGTTATTAAAACAAGCTTGATAATCTTAAAAGAAAAATAAGAAGGGTTCTAAGTAGCCCATGTGCTTAGTGCTGGTGCGCAGATGTTTAAGAGCATGCTTCTTCTTTGATTTTAATGCCACTTTTCATACACACAAAGGGTAACCAATCCTGTCTAGGGGTTTAGCTTTGGCTTGCTAATATTCTTACTGAACAAATTTTCACTAACCTGCTGCATCATCTATTTTCTTTCTCCCTCCCTCCCTTCCTTTCTGACATAGGACTTCTGCTCTTCACTTTTTTAACCAATTCCCTTAGTTTTAAGAAATCAATTTCACTCTTTACCATCACATGAATAGAAATGATAAAATCTCTTACTTTACATTTTATGACCTTCAGTATTTCTGCTTAGGAAGTGTTAGTCTCTCAGTCACGTCTGACTCTTGGTGACCCCGTGGACCGTGGTCTGCCAGGCTCCTCTGTCCACGGGATTCTCCAAGCAAGAAAACTGGAGTGAGTAGCCATTCCCTTCTCCAGGGGATCTTCCTGATCCAGGAATCGAACCTGGGTCTCAAGCATCGCAGGCAGATTCTTTACCATCTGAGCCACTAAGAAAGTTGA
Source organism: Bubalus kerabau (assembly GCF_029407905.1). NCBI lineage: Eukaryota > Metazoa > Chordata > Mammalia > Artiodactyla > Bovidae > Bubalus > Bubalus kerabau. The sequence goes on along the minus strand of NC_073626.1, from coordinate 31,001,160 downwards.
ATTTCTGCTTTTGATACTCTCAGTCCTACATTTAGCATGGGTAGCTAAATAAATATCCCTCTCTCCAATCGAATGATTCTCACAATTGAGTAATTGATGGACCCTTTTAAAAAAGAAGCAAACAAAAGTCTTTGGAAACCATACTGTTGACCAAAATTAATTTCTATATCATAAATTGATGTTTTCAATATAGATATGGTTCTGGCAAATGTGGGCAGTTTTTTTTTTCTTTTTTAAATTTTTAAAAATTGAGATAGAAGTGACATATCACACTGTATTAGTTTTAAGTATACAATATAATGATTTGATATGTTTGAATATTGCATTAGTTAACATCCCTCTTTTAGTAACCTTCAAATATACAATACAGCATTGTTAACTATAGTCACTGTGCCGCACACTGTATCCCCAAGACTTATTTATCTTATAACTTAGTTTCTTTAATTATAGTTCCACTTATGTATAAATATTTTCATCTTCTCATAGATAAAATATAAAACAAATGTAAATTAGGTTTCTTTCATTTATCCATTCAATTTTCATTTCACTAGCAAATGAAGACTTGGAACTATTAAAACGACCAGTGTAAGTTATGTTTCCTCAGGACAGAATACACATATGAAGTCATATCAAAAGGAGTTTAAATTTCATCTGCTTGCATCCCTACTTGAATAAGACAGAAACTCTGGCCCCTGAAAACTTTTACCCATTCTGGGAGTCTTTAGAATATCTTTGTGCTGTGCTGTGCTAAGTCACTTTAGTCGTGCCATCCCATGGACTGTAGCCTGTCAGGTCTCTCTGCCCATAGGATTCTCTAAGCAAGAATACTGGAGAAGGTTGCAATGCCCTTCTCCACGGGATCTTCCCAACTCAGGGACGGAGCCTTCATCTCTTATACCTCCTGCATGGGCAGGCAGATTCTTTACCACTAGCACCACCTGGGAAGCCCCTAATATCTTTATTATTTCCCAAATTGGCTTTCAGGCTCTGCTCTTTGGCCCCCTGGCTGATGGTGAGTCCTGTGCATTAGAACCGGGGCTAGTCCCCTGGCATTCTGAAGTCTGTGCATGGGTCTTCAGATGTGATTCTGTGAGTTCCCACTGTGCTATGCTGCCAGATAAAATACAGGACGCCTAGTTAAATCTGAATTTCAGATAAGTGAAGAACATACTTATACTAAAAACGTAAATTTTTGTTTATCCCAAATTCAAATTTAACTGGATGTTCTGTATTTTTATTTGCTAAATCTGGTAACCCTTCCAGGTGCTCAAGCTGCCTCCCTGCAGGCTCTCCTGAGCTGAAGTCACACGTGTACCATGTACAGGTGGAGAAAGACTCTCCCTATTCTTGTGGCCCCTTGTTTCCTAAGCCCCAAACAATCTTGCTTGTGGCTCATGCATCTCAGGACTACTCAGAGAGGCAATTCTCAATGACTTTACCAGTAGCTATCTCTCTTTAAGGTTTAGGTACAGCCATAGAAGGCAATGGCACCCCACTCCAGCACTTTTGCCTGGAAAATCCCATGGACGGAGGAGCCTGGTAGGCTGCAGTCCATGGGGTCACTAGAGTCGGACATGACTGAGCGACTTCACTTTCACTTTTCACTTTCCACTTTCATGCATTGGAGATGGAAAAGGCAACCCACTCCAGTGTTCTTGCCTGGAGAATCCCAGGGATGCGGAGCCTTGCTGGGCTGCCATCTATGGGGTCGCACAGAGTCAGACATGACTGAAGCGACTTAGCAGTAGCAGCAGTATAGAAGGGGAAGGGGATGACAGCGGATGAGATGGTTGGATAACTCGATGGACATGAGTTTGAGCAAGATTCAATAGACAGGGCGGCCTGGCATGCTGTAGTCCATGCGGTCGTAAAGTGTCGGATATGAATGAGCAACTGAACTGAACTGATAGAAGGGGAGGCTGGCTGGGATGGGCCTTTTTTCCTGTTTCCTTGCAACTTCCCCACATACCAGCTGGCTCCACATAGGCAAATCAATGTATGTAGTGAAAGCTACCAGCCCTACATCAGGCACATACAGTTTAACAAAGTTAGAGTGTGATTAAGGAAATTGCCATCAAAGTACCTCTTAAAGTGTATAAAAGTGGTTTCTACCTTTGGAGGCACTTTGGAGACGTTCCATGGAAAAAGCAACTTTTAAGAGATGTGAATTTGACGGTGTGAAAGAAATTCCAAGCAAAAGGAACATTATGAATGAAGGTAAGAAAACAGGAAAATTCAGGGTGGGTTTGCTTTGGTTTGGTTGCTGCATAAGATGTACTGCAACCTGAAACTTCAAGTAAAGTTAGAGGCCTGGCTAAGCAAAGTTCTCAATGGCTACGGTCAGGAGTTTGCCATTTCTTCTTTAGGCAATGAGAAACTCTTGCAGGATTTGGTTAGAGGAAAATATATCAAGAGATGTATGACCCTATTACACAGGTTAGGTTCCAGGTGAGAGAAATCATGTGATAGAGATTAGATTATTACCTAGATAAAACAGGTACAAGGTAATGAAAACCCAAGGGAGAGACAGTGAGCAAGAAAAGGAAAATAAATTTGAAAAGGAGAACTTAGTCTTCAACCTTGCTAATCCATTATAATCAACAGAGGAGATTTAAAAAATTTCAGTGTCCATGTCACCTCTTTACTAAGAACCTCTGGAGATGAGATCCACACATCAATATTCTTAAAGCTCCCCTCATGATGCCTACATTCAGCCAAGACTGAACATCTCTTCTGCACAAGAGTTCTCATATTTCAGCAGGAATCAGAAGCACCTAGAGGGCTTGTGGGACCCAATCCTCAGCTTCAGCAGATCTGGTCCAAGAATGCACATTTCTAACAAGCTTTCAGGTGATCAGGATACTACTGATCTAAGGGCCATCTTGGCCTAGAATGAATCAGCTCCTACTGTTTATGTCTCTGCTGGGTGGGAGTCTAGGGAAGGGAAGAGTTAATCATAGTGACTGAGCCCGAGTAAACGACAGAATAGAGATGCCATTCAAGGAGTTATAGACGTGGAAGAGAACTGATGTTTGGCTTGAATGAGAATATTGAGAACACACCAGGAAAAAGATCGTTCCATGGGAATAATTATAACTATGGAAGTAGCAAGGGGAGTCAGCCAGTAAGAAGCAGAGAGACATCAGAGATGTAAGAGGAGAACCGAATGTCACAGAAACCCAGAGGGGATAAGGGGTCAAGGCTAGCTGTGCTGAAAGTGACAAGAATATACAACTTCTGAGATATTTCCAGACCCAGTGGACACTGAAACCAAGGTCTCACAGTTTCCTTATTTGTTCGTTACTGTCCTTAGCAAAGACATGTCACATTCAGAATGAAGGCAGCTCAAGTTCTTTGGAGCAAAAATCAGAGGAATCTATGCCTGTCATACTCTACTTACTAAGGAAATAGCAATGACTATAATAGGATAGAAACAACTTCAGTTTTGAGGACTGAAACAAAAAGATATTCATCTAATCAAGAGATCACTATAGAGAATGGACTGGTGCTCGTCAAGGGGGAGGGAAGTGGGAGAAGGTTGGAATGGGAGTTTGGGATTAGCACATGCAAAATGCTATATACAGAATGGATAAACAAGGTTCTATTGTATAGCATGGGAAACTATATTTAATATCCTGTGATAGAGCATAATGGAAAAAATATGAAAGAGAATATATATATTATTACTGAGTCACTTTGCTGTACAGTAGTAAATAACACATTGCAATTCTGCTATACTTCAATAAAAGATAAATTTAAAAAAAGAGTTCACAAGAAAAATCAATTAACCAATTCTGAATAAGGGCAGAATATCAGTGCCTGAAGAGCTAAGCTGAGAGCGTTTGTTAAGAGTTTGCAAAGAATCAGGTACTGTTCTAAATGCTTTATACTCTTCCTGCTCAGTGTGGTTCAAGGACCAGAGGCCTCAGCTTGCTAGAAATGTAGAATTTCACACCATCCCAGGAACAGAATCTGCATTTTTATCAAGATCTCCAGATGACAATCAGAATTTGAGAAGCCCTACTTTAATTAGCCAACTGAATGATAAGAAGTCGGGGTTATGATGATAGAACTGAGTTACAAAGAAGTTAAAACATCTGAACAAAGTCATAGAGCTAATGGGACAGAGTAAAGATGTAAACTGGACTATCAAGCTTCACAGATCTTGATCTAAACTGTGTGACACCAACTCTTAAGAAATTCTCAACACAGCCCTTAGCACTTTCACCATGACAGTGTTTTACTTCCACCCACAGTGGCTTTCATTCAATGTACTTAAGGTACTAGATGCTTCCACCATCTAACCTCGACATCAGCTCACAGTTCCTTGCTCAAGAAAGTTGAGCAAGAGCCCACGACTTGGTATCTTCCTTTCACTGTTGGTGTGTGTCCTTAGGCCTTGGTGACCCCATGGACTGTAGCCTGCCAAGCTCCTCTGTCCATGAAACTTTCCCTCTCACAGCACCAGGAAATTTTCCTCTGTGATAATCTGTAATGATACATTTATCTGATTTTTGTCTTTTGTATTAGACTCAAGCTCCTTAGGGTCATGCATCACATCTCTTTTTGTTCTTTACTCAAGTCTCCAGCACCCAACACAGGGCGTGGCACAGAGCAGACACAATCTGTTACATTAGTTGAATGGCTTTATTTAAAATTTTTTTACTGAAGGATAACTGCTTTACAGAATTTTGGTGTTTTCTGTCAAACCGCAGTATGAATCAGCCATAGGTATACCTATAGTTGAATGGCTTTGAGTCTAAGGTGCACCTCACCTACTGTAGTATGATCCACAGTGACAATCAGAACTGAACATTCTCTTCCTTCACATAATCAAGAAACCTGGTGAGGTGAGAGAACAGACCTGAATGTTCAAAGGGCAGAGAGAACTTTGAGGCTGAGCGCTCAATGTCCAGGCAAGCCTCCATCTACCCTGAACACCTGGAACTGCTTTCAGACCCTCCTGAAGCTATAAGAACCCTGTAAACAGGTTTCTGTTTTCCAGAAGCCGAGTCATCCTCTGCCTTTAGCCTTTGAGACAGCAGAGGGAAGTAAGCGTGGCCCAGATGAAGCCTCTTCTTGTAGAAGGGGAATTCTGAAGGGAAAACATTGGCTGTTCCAACGCAAAGCCTGTAACTAAACAGACTCATTCATTTTAAGTGCTGCTCATCAGGTACCTTTCAGAGGCCCTGAATTTCCCTGAATTACAGAGAATGAGCCTTGATTTCAATGAATGGCTCTGCCATAATAATCCTGTCTGAGAAAGGCATGGATTGCAAAGCCACTTCAAAAATCTACTCCACTCTAATTTTGTGTTTCATTTTCCCCAAATACCCTTGTGCCTATGTATAGTTCCTATACCTTGTGTTCCCATATAATATTAACATGATTAGGCTAACGAGGGCTTAATGCTGCTACTGTTGTAAACTAATCGCAAAGAGGCTTGAGAAAATCGCTGCTGATTTTTTTTCTTAAAGACACGGTTAGATTTGATTTTGACGTTTTTGGAAAATATTGACCGACAGTAATAGGCTTTAAGCTCAACCAGGTGACGGGCCCAACCACAGAGGATAAGGGTGAGCCTTTCTGTGTGGATTAGCTGCTTGATAATTCTCTAGGCATTTCTCTAATGTCTCTATCACATGTCAAAATGAGATGGTGCAGGCTTAATTACTCAATTTTCTTAGGGTGTTTTTGGTTTAAGCCAACACACGTGACTTCAAACTCAAGCTGTGAATAGGGAACACTAATGTCAACCCTGCATCTGAGACTTGAGTTTCCCAAACTCTCAGGGGCCTATGAATCACTTGGGGAGCTGGTTAAAACACAGGTTCTGGTCAGTAGGTCTGTGGTAAGACCTGGGATATTTCTATTCCCAGTGAGTTCTCCCAGGGATGCTGATACCACTGGTCCATACACAACACTTTGAGGAAAAGGTTTTAGAAACAAAAAGAAATTAATTCTGTAGCTTACAAAGCAGCTTGGCACACTTTTAAATCAAAAGCATTGCCGTAATGTTTCTGGGTGCCAGGGCTGTGATAGCTGTCTCCCTGTCCCCCAGCAGCCTAGCAGAAACAATCTAGAGATAGGAATCGCTTCCACGACCTCTCCGTGTGGAAGGGGCTTGACCTGTCTGTTGAACTAAGTTAGGGAAGAAACAGGCCTGCTGTTTAATCTAGAGCTGTGTCATGAAAATCCAGAATCTTGGAATTTCCAAATTTCTCCTTTAAAAATGCTGATATTGAGCATGTGAAGAAATGTCTGGATGTATCTGGAATAGGTATGCACATCTGCTGACCGATCAACTCTAAACTGAGATAAAACCAATGTGTTCCAATCATGTCCAATAGACATTTCTCTAGGCAAGAATACTGGAGTGGGTAGCCATTCCCTTCACCAGGGGATCTTCCCAACTCAGGGATAGAACCCCAGTCTCCTGCATTGCAGGTGGACACTTTACCATCTGAGCCACCAGGGAAGCCCTATCATGCTGTGAGGGCTAATGGGTTAAAATGAAAATATTCTCCTAACACAATATATTTTGAAAAGCACAACACCATAGCTTGTTTCAGTTATAATAGCATTAAAGTAGAAAAGATTCAGGACAAAGCTATTAAATTTAAGTATTGCTTAAAGCAATACTTAAGAGCAGTGAGAGCAAAGGAATATTTGTTTTTTCTTTATTTAGGGGGCAGACAGGCCTCTAGGCCCTCCTACACTTCGTTCTTGCTCCGTGTGTCCACCCCAAGCCCTTGGTGGTTCTGAACCACTGGATCAGCTCAGCTGAGGGTAAGAAAATTAGAAGGGAGAAAGTCATTTCTCTGCTTTCTAAAAAATTCTACCTTAATCCTTGAATTCCAAAACTATGGAAAGAAGCATGAATAAGTACTTATGAAATTTACCTAATGTAGTTTAAAGTAGGTCTTTGTTGAAGCCAAAGAGCAGAATCTGTGTCCCAATACCAGGCAAGATTTTTGCCCACCTGGTTTCTCAGAAAAGTTTAATGCCTGAACTGATCCTGATACAGTGGCTTGGAAATATATGTACAACTATTTAGTTAGGAAACTATGATTATTGCTTAACAGCATAGTTCAAATCTAACTAATCAAGACATCTACTTCACTCCAGAGAAGAAATATTCTAGAATATATCCCCAGATCCACTGCGATGATATTTATCTATGGCATGGTGGAATGTCACAGAGAAATCCCAGAGCTTGAAGCACAGATTGGTGACAAGACTTGTCCAATGTCACATAACTGGTCTTTACAGAACTGGGATCAGAACTCAGGTCTCCTGAATATTTCTCAATTTAGTCTGCATTGTATTATCCCATCATATCTCATCAATTCTTTTTCCTGATGCCAATTTTAAACAGAAGGACTCAAGCCTGTCTGGCACATAAGACCCTGGCTTGGAACTCGGTCACCTAACAGGCTTCCCCACTCTCAGTGGATCATTAGTTTGTTCTGAGTTGATGTGAAATAATATGAAAGGTGAAATCACATGTTGCTAAGGAATCTGTTAAATTGTTTGTGGCAAATCCATGTACCATATGGATGGTATACAGATACTACCTGCTCAGTCGTGTCCGACTATTTGCGATCCCATGGACTGTAGCCCGCCAGGCTCCTCTGTCTATGGACTTGTCCAGGTAAGAATCCTGAGTGTGTTGCCATTTCCTCCTTCAGGGGATCTTCTAGACCTGGGGATCAAACTCTGCGTCTTTTGCATTGGCAGGCAGATTCTTTACCACTGCAGCACCTGGGTCAACATCAGAGTTTACCCAGACTGGAAGTATTACTCCTTTGTGGGTTAGTAAGGGAAGAGAAGCTTCACTGAACCTTCATCTGGGCTGGTCTCTCCAGTAAGCAAGGGGACTGGTATGAGAGAACAGCGGTCAAAGTGTGGATGTGAGATGGCTTGGGAGTTACAACCTAGTTCTTCCTTAGTACAAGGGGTTGCTGTCACAGAGAAAGATGCAGGATATGCAAGGACCCAATACAGTATTCATGGTTAAAAATATCAACTTCAGTGTCAGACAGACCTGGATTTAAAGCCCAGCTCCAACATGCACTAACATGGGGTCCTCTTAAAATTTACTTAATCTCCTGGTCTTTAGGTTTAGGTTCCCAACTCATAAAATGGGAATAAAAATATTCTTCCTGATTCATAAGCTTGCAAAAATGACATGCTGTGTATGAAACACCATGTCAGTTAAGACACAAACTATGTATTCAATAAGGTAGTGATTTTTTTTCCATTAAGAGAGAGAATTAGGAATGCAAACTTAAATCTAACAGAAGATCCTGACATAGCTAGTTTTTAAGGTTTTAGAATGAATTAGGGAAAGGAGTCTATGGAATAACTTTTCTTGGAAATCTTTAAAAGTAATGCTTGTTTTTTACTTTTCATGTGGGCTTTAACTGCCCTTCCACTGAGATTGGAACTAAATAATTAATGGCAACAGCTTCCAAATTAGGAAGGTGTACTCAAAATGTGCCCAGAGAAACACTCTTTTAAGAAGCAGGAAAATCTATCTTTGTTCCTCTTCTTAAATGTGGTACCTTGGAAAATATATACTTCACTTAAACATCTGTTCAGAGGTATGTATTAATGGAATTTAATGGGAAGGACAGGCTGCAGGGGATTGTTTCACTTCTTTCTTACCATTTGTCATGGACCACATTTCTCTGCTTCTTCATTACTTGGCCTTTTTCAGTGGCAAAATTAAAGAAACAGGGACATATGGAAGTTGGTACTTTCTTAGAACTAGCCAGATGGAAAAGTGAGGTCATCATGGCCTACCTAAGAAGTAAGGAAATATTACCTGTAACCACCTGAGCCCCTGGAATTATAATGACACTATGTTTTGGAGTCCAGAGCAGTCCTTGCTTAAGGATTTTGAGTGCCTGTCTCATTTTAATCAGGAGACTGGTTCCAACACTATGTGTTTAATTTCAAAATTCAGCCTGGCTACACTATAGCAATTTATACAATATGTATGCTTAAATAAGTGGGAAAAAATGGTCCCTGAATTAGTAGGGTCAAAAAATTTATAGAAATCTGGAGAGGGTAGAGAATATCTTTAAAGTAAAAGCACATCATAGAGGTTTGAAGGTTGATAATAGCTTTGTGATGTTACAGTATAAATGAACACATTAGTCAATAGACTAATCAATGATGGAAATATTGCCTGCATAGAACTGTACAGGTTGGGTTTGGGGGATGTGAATAGTACAGAAGGAATGTAAGACTTGAGCTTTGTGCCTGCTCAGGGATATAATAACATAAAGAATATAATGACAGGCACAACAGTAGAGTTTGTATTATATAGGTGTAGGGATTTCCGATCATGGCTCCTTTCCTACACAGCATTTGAAAGTGCATATGTTTCTTCTGTAGTATTCTAAGCTGACTGCTCCTTTTTTCATATCATCTTTATCTGAGCCTCTCTTTAGAATTCCATAGCAGCAACTTTCTGTGTTCCTGCCTGTCTGGATCACCTTGTCAAGATAATCATGTTTATCAGAAGTTCTAAACCTTTTTGTGCTCAGAACTACTTGGGTGTCTTAATAATATTTGGAAGATGTCCTTCCAATTGTCATAACCTAAGCTTTCTGACCTCTGCCAAAAAGCTTTCTGTCCTAAGCTTTCTGTCAATCAGTGTTTATACATCTTCAGACTATCTCCAGGCTCTGACCTACTGCTCCTTCTATGTCAGGAGATTGCCAGTTCCTATCCACACCATCCTGCCCCTGTTATTTATTTTGCATTTTCCCTCAACTATTGATTCTCTGTCCACCAATGGCATTATCCAGCACTGAAATTTTTCATACTGGCCAGAGTTGGGAAGATTGGCGACCCAAGTGTAGCAGATGAAAGCAACATTAATTAAACGGCCAAAAACTGTGAATATAAAATTTCTCTCAAATATCATACAACAGAAGTTTTCAAAGTTTACTATGGGTCAGCATCCTAGGGACATTCTTTGAGCATCACTGTCATGTATGAATTAAAGTAATTTCCATATCACATATAAACAAAACAAAGGGCCATCTCACTTCGCTCTGTGTGAGGGAGTTCTTCACCTGAAAGTCCCTGGAGACTCATAGGATTCTAGGTATCCCTGGAATTCCACCAGTTGTACTTTATATTACATTAGCATGTGTGATATTCCATCTGGATGCTTCAGAGAACCCACTGCTCTCAGAAAGTGAAAGTGTTAGTTGCTCAGTCGTGTCCAACTCTTTGGGACCCCATGGTATGTCCAAGGAATTCTCTAGGCAATACTACTGGAATTAGTTGTCATTCTCTTTTCCAGGGGATCTTCCCAGCTTGGGGATTGAACCCGGCTCTCCTGCATTGCAGGCAGATTCTTTACTATCTTAGCTACCAGGGAAGTCCACTCCTCTCAGAAGACATTTACCCCAAAATACCTTAAGGACCCCACTGACTGCATGCGAAAGAGTCATGCCAATGCACTGGAGGACACATTGATATTACTGATAGAATGTAGCAGAAAAAGGGCTTTATAAATCAGATAGCCAGTGTATAATTCTCCTGTTCTTATTATGGTTAGCAGAATAATTCCACTAATACTACATGGCCCTTTGTAATCAATTACTCCATTCTTTTATGATTATCCACTGATTCCTATCAAGATGTAGATGAACCAACCAATCAGCCAGAAAGTTTAGATGGAGAACCTCTGGACCCAAGGATTAGAGTCCCTGCTTACAGATAATCAAGGGAAGGACCTTGACATCAACGATTAAGATCCCTGAAGGTAAGAACTTTGCTTTTCTTGCTGCAGACTTGTCCCATGTGCCTAGAAGAGCATCCAGTAAATCATAGGAGTACAGTCAGTCATTATTAAAGAGGTGAATTAGAGGCCTTAGGAGTTTGTATCCCACATATCATAATGATATTGCTGGATAAATAAAATGCCCATGGTGGCTGATTGGACAGAGCCCTTACACCTGGAGAGTACTGCTGACTAAACTAAATAAGGGGCTCAATTAAGCCTGCATATTAATAAACTGCAAACTTGCTTCAATAGGGAAAACAAATTGAAATTTAAATACGTCACAATTTCAAATCTTTCTTTACACCCGATGTTTGACATAGGAAAGAACTCAGATAAAGACTGTAGGTGAAGAAGATCACCTCTTCACCGCGTCCTTCTCTCGAACGAGCAATAATGTTGATGGCAAAGGGTCTGGGAAATGAAAAGCGTGCAACCCGACCACATCTATTCATCACGCTCCCTTCAATAAGTGTGAGGCAGGCAAGCCCTTACCTAGACTTCAAGCTAATGAATCATCTGTCTAGTCTCACTAAACTCCAAGGGACTGCTCCTGCGAACAGGGGGCTGAAACCTTGTCAGCCTCTGGATCCATAAACAAGGGCAATATGTTAAAAGGAGGCAGGTTATGGGATTTTCTGAGGAATCCCTAGTTTCCAAGTGCAATAACTTCTCCTTCAATTCAGGAAAAAGAGCCCTTTACCTCAAAAATCCTGAGAAATTAATTTTTCTAAATTGTGTACAGATGCTGATTGTATCAAATAAATTAATAGAAATATTAGCAATTTCCTATATCTGGCCACCCATTCATCGAAACTGGGATGTTCTATTCCATGATTTCCCTAGAAGCACACACACATCCTCATACACATTAGAAGAAAGAAAATTCCTTCTTCTTGGGAAACACCTGCCTTAGGAATTCTTGACTGTGCAGCCTCTGAGCTGCTCAGGGCTGAGCATACAAATGGTGCAGTGACTCTTTTGGAAGTCACATTTGTCCCTGAAACTTCAGTCACCTGGAGACTGCATGCCTCATTGCCTGCAGCAGCTCTATCCTGACAGTGTGGAATGAGTTTAGAAATCTCATTTGAGCAACAAAATCCGAATTGAGAGTTTAAACAGTACTGTCTATTTAATGCCAGAATTATCATTCATGGCAACTTTTGCTGACTGTGGAATTTTTTCTTTTGCTATTGGGCTATTATAATAATCTTGCTTTGGTTTGGATTTAGTGTCTGTGTGTGTGGTGGGGAGGAAATAACAGGACTCAGTTAACTACTACATCAGTAAGCTGCACATCTCCATTTTCACACAGAGAAAATTCCTGCTTCTTTCCCTGTGCAAACACGCACACACACATAATTCCTGGAATCCTTAGCCATTCATACCCACTGCTTCCAGACACACACTCGCAGGGCAGCCAAGCACAAACTCCCTACATGTCAAAATCAAGCAAGGCTGAAGATGTAAAGGGGTGGATATGGCACCAGGTGGGATGTGTAATCAGTAATAAGAAATACATTGAGCCCCAGAATGAAAAGAAATCCCCCAAATTGTTCAGGATTCCCCCTCCCCCTTCCATTCACTGATTTATTAACCCTGAACAAAGATGTAATTGCAGGGTCTCAGAAACAACTTTTTTTTTCCATCCATTTTTTTTTTCTCATTTTTGGCATTTGTTTGGCTTTGAATTGCTTAATATCTAGTCATGCCATTTATTGCCTGTTTTCTTCACTCGGTTGCCCATCGTTCCCCACCACCCCGCCAAAATGAAAGAAGCATCAGCTTCTGAGTCTTAAGGATGAGACCTCTGCATTTTCTTTGCTTGTTTAGGGCAAGAAATGAAGTGCTGCCTCTTTAATTGGCAGAAGCATGCAGGAGGAGCATACCTTTAATTTAGTGTTGGGATACCTCACTTGCACCCTGGCTGTTGTCTTATTGGAGACGGCAGCCTGCCTGAGATCCTCTAGCACTGAAATAATATCATCCAGCACGCATTTCTTATCCTGATTTCTCAACACACACAGATGGGAAAAAGTATAATTATAGCCCTTGTAGTTCACCTTCATTTCCAGCACGGCTCGATGGGTCTGCAGGATCCCCTCAGCCTGGAGCAAAATATTGTCCCCGGGTGGGGAGAGGAGGATCACCCTGCCATACCTCCCGGGGGTGTGTAAGTCCGAATAGAGCTGGCTTTTGGACTGGTCCAGGGGGAAAAGGCTGCTGGCCAGGCTGCGCTCGATCTTGGCCAGGCTGTGGCTGGGAGCGACCAGGCGCTCCAGGTCGCCCTCGGGCTGGAAGCGGTTGAGCGCGCTGAGGCCGAAGGTGATGGTCAGGACTGCGGGCACGGTGAGGAAAAAGACCGGGTGCCGGCTCACGCACAAGCCCAGCCTGTGGCAGAACGACTGGAGCCCTCTGCGAAGCACCTGCCGCAGCATCCTCCACCAAATCCAGCTCGCAGGCGCTCCCGGCCGTCTTAAAAAGCACATGTGACATGTGTAAGCGCCGGGCTACCCCGCTTCTCTCCACGCCCCCCCCGCCCCGTCTTACCCGCTCCGGGTCGGCCCCCCGCCCCACAGCCTCCGCCGCCTCCCAGCCCCCTCCGCGCTCCCCGTGCCCCCCCCTCTCCTCCGCCCGGTCTTTCCCCGGCCCCACCTCCATGCGCTCCTACTACTCTTTCAAACACTGCAGCAAGTTGCAGCAAGGCGGGCAGATAGAGACCGCGCGCGCGGGGGTGGCCGGCGGGCGCTGCGAGGGCCCCCGGGCCCACCCCCTCCCCGCCCGCCCCGGCCGCCTCCCGCGCCCCCTTCTCACCGCATGAGCAGCGATCCCGCGGTCTAGCCCTTCATCTCGGTGCTGCAGTCCCCGATCTCCCTCGCTGGAGCTGGTTCCGTGCGGAGCGTCCCACAGATGTGAATTTCCTCTTCGTCCCGGTGGGGTTCGGCGCCTAACTGGAACCATGTGGCTCGGTGTTGTAAGAAGCAGACATGTGCCCCACGAAGGCGGGGGGGTGGGGGGCGGGAGGAGGGAGAAGAGGAGGGCGGGAGCGGGGGATGGAGGGGGGTGGGCAGCTAAGCTTTTCCTTTTTTTAAGAGGCTAACAGTTATTTTTAGAGTTTTGTTTTCCCTCTTCCTCCTTCCCCTCCGGAGTGAATGGAAGACGAGATGGGGAAGGCGCCGCCGGCCCATTGGAGCTGTGGCGATGGGAGCCTCAGAAGGGGGGTGGGAGGGGCGTGGAAGGAGGGACTCGAGGGCTTCTGGAGGAGGCAGCCTTTTCGCCCCTCCAGTTTCCCTGTGCTCTTGAATTCGGCTTGTCGGACCAAGAAAAGGAGCTGAGAGAATGATGCTGCATTTTTAACACACCACACAGCTTGCAAGGGATTTCCTTCCACGCTGTCTTTCCCCGGGCTGCAGAGACCCCGTCTATTGGCGGTGCGTTGGGGCTCTAGGGATCCTTCCTTGCTCTGGTGATTGGAGAGGAGGCATTTGCCAATAGCAGTCGCCTTTGGCTTCGGGGTGTGTGTGTGTGTGTTTGTGTGTGTGTGTGTTGGGAAGTGAAGATCCGCAGGCAATATGTGGTTTCTCATAAAATATTGCATTCACTTCCGTACTTTTGAAGTTTAGGACCAAAAGTTCCTAAAATTGGTTTTAGTCTTTTTCTCCCATTTCGCCTTCTGCCCCTCATCCTTGAGGACTGAGAACCTATCTGATTTTTTTCCTCGGAGGGAAATTCCAGAAACAAAAGTTTTGGGACGCCTAGCGCCTAGTCTTTATTTGAAGAAAGAAGGTGAGCTAGGTAGAAGGGATACACATTGGAGTCAGTTAATGTATAAAATCGGAGAAGACAATGGCACCCCACTCCAGTACTCTTGCCTGGAAAATCCCATGGACGGAGGAGCCTGGTAGGCTGCAGTCCATGGGGTCGCTAAGAGTCAGACAGGACTGAGGGAGTTCACTTTCACTTTTCACTTTCATGCATTGGAGAAGGAAATGGCAACCCACTCCAGTGTTCTTGCCTGGAGAATCCCAGGGATGGGGGAGCCTGGTGGGCTGCCGTCTACGGTGTCGCACAGAGTCGGACATGACTGAAGCGACTTGGCAGCAGAACCGTGTATAAAACAGTCACCTTCCCCATATGGAAAAGAAAACCCCCAGGTTCTCCCTTAATATATACCCTCCACAGTGTGAAGGTGAAGAATCTTTACCTGCAAATCAGATCAATTTCAAAACCTTTAATAAATGTGTATACTATCTATTGGGACTTTCACAAATTCATGTTCTAGAAAGAATAGGAAGAAATTTTGAGGGCAGGTTCTAAAGTTTGATGGTGAACTGGAGATCTGCTCTACATAGTTTCTATTCTTTTTGCATTGACCTAATAGAGATGATTCCACTCACACTCTCTTAATCACATCCTTCACAGGATACTTAGAGATGCACCCATCAAAGCATACAAACTAGCCAAAGGGTTTATCCACCTAATTGATGCCTTTATTTTGGTTAATGAATCTGTTCTTCAGTTGAGAGACCAAGGAGATAGGAGAGAGCTCAGAAACAGGGTCACTACTAAAGATGGTGTTGCTCATAAGAGTAAAGAAAAATCTTAGCCCTTAAAAATGGAAAGTGTTCTCGGTGACCATTCAGCTTGAATTCCTACCCAGGACAGAAATACTTTCTGTAGTATTCTCAATGGTTCTCTATCCAGCCGAGGCTGCAAAACTCTCACAACTAAAAACTCACTAATTTTTCTAGGAACCATTCTGTTGTTAGACATTTTTCTTACGTTCAGCTAAACTCACTGTTCTTGCAACATTCATGGACTAGTACTCCCTCTTTTTCACTCGAAGAGTCCCCTGTGCATCCAACAGTCACTTTATGTAATGTATTCCATTAGTGCCACATGATGGAGAATTGTTTTTGGCTATACAACAAAGAGGAAATGTATCTGTCGTCCATTTTCTACACCCTCTTCATTATATTAAGTATATTTGGCTGTATCACCTATGTGAAATTTTCTAAGAAATAGTCTTGTTGCAAAATATAGAATAGATTTCAGGAATGGAATTTTACTTGGTGTCAAGTAAGTTAACTACTTTATGTTATGGATAAAGGCATTTTGTAGATAAAGAACTATAGAGTGAAGTGACTTTAAGGCTACACTTAGAGTTATTTGCAGAGCTGATACCAGTGACTGGTCTTGGTCTCCTGTTTCTGGGCCCAATGCAATTTCCCTGGCAGCTTTGGATTGGGCCCATTCCTCTCTTTCTCACAATGAACAAATATGTCAGAATTGTTTCCTGTCTTCTTACTCTGTCCATTTTCCATACCTCCTTCCTCAGTAAATTCAGTAGGATTAAAGAAGAATAGTTCAGTTCAGTTGCTCAGTTGTGTCCGACTCTTTGAGACCCCATGAATCACAGCATGCCAGGCCTCCCTGTTCATCACCAACTCCTGGAGTTTACTCAGACTCATGTCCATCAAGTCGGTGATGCCATCCAGCCATCTCATCCTCTGTCGTCCCCTTCTCCCACTGCCCCCAATCCCTCCCAGTATCAGGGTCTTTTCCAGTCAGTCAATTCTTCGCATGAGGTGGCCAAAACATTGGAGTTTCCGCTTCAGCATCAGTCCTTGCAATGAACACCCAGGACTGATCTCCTTTAGAATGGACTGGTTGGATCTCATTGCAGTCCAAGGGACTCTCAAGAGTCTTCTCCAACACCACAGTTCAAAAGCATCAGTTCTTCAGTGCTTAGCTTTCTTCACAGTCCAACTCTCACATCCATACATGACCACTGGAAAAACCATAGCCTTGACTAGACGGACCTTTGTTGGCAAAGTAATGTCTCTGCTTTTGAATATGCTATCTAGGTTGGTCATAGCTTTTCTTCCAAGGATTAAGCGTCTTTTAATTTCATGGCTGCAGTCACCATTTGCAGTGATTTTGGAGCCCCCAAAAATAAAGTCTGCCACTGTTTCCCCATCTATTTCCCATGAAGTGATGGGACCAGATGCCATGATCTTATTTTTATGAATGTTGAGCTTTAAGCCAACTTTTTCACTCTCCTCTTTCACTTTCCTCCAGAGGCTCTTTAGTTCCTCTTCCCTTTCTGCCATAAGGGTGGTGTCATCTGCGTATCTGAGGTTATTGATATTTCCCCTGGCAATCTTGATTCCAGCTTGTGCTTCTTCCAGCCCAGTGTTTCTCATGATGTGCTCTGCATATAAGTTAAATAAGCAGGGTGACGATGTACAGCCTTGACGTACTCCTTTTCCTATTTGGAACCAGTCTGTTGTTCCATGTCCAGTTCGAACTGTTGCTTCCTGACCTGCATAAGGGCTTCCGTAATGGCTCAGCAGGTAAAGAATCTGCCTGCAATGCAGGAGACACAGGAGATGTCTTCCTTGGGTCAGGAAAAGCCCCTGAAGGAGGGAATGGCAACCCACTCCAGTATTCTTGCTTGGAGAATCCTATGGACAGAGAAGCCTGGCAGGCTACAGTCCATAGCATCTCAAAGAGTTGGACACGACTGAGCAACTAAGCACATGCACACAGAAGAATAAAGATAGTCAGTAGATAATTGACTAAATAATTTTGGATACATCCTTAAGATGAACTACCTTGATATGAATACAAATTATGTTGTAAGATTATAATGACATGAAAATACGTAATGACATAAAGTTTAAGTGAACAAGTATGTACAGGATGAAATGACTTTGAAAAATGAAGATAGACCCATTTTAAAAAAAGGTTTAATTGGCATTAAAATGTCTGTCTATTGCAAGATGATAGGATTAAGATTTTTTTTTTTTGAAAAAATAACTTCTAAATTTTAGAATTGTTTTAAGTTATGGAAGAGTTGTGAAGACAGGGCACACAGTGCTCTTACATTTCACGTTCAGTTCCCCGCTATCAATTTCTCATGTTAGTATGGTACTTGCATGACAATTCATGAACCAATATTGACACATTATTTTTAACTGAATTCCATACTTTATTCAGATTGTCTTCATTTTTACTAACATCCATTTTTTTGGTCCAGGATCCCATTCAGGACATCATATTGCATTTGGTTGTCTTATTGCCTTAGGATCTTCTTGGCTGTGATAGTTCTCAAACTTTCCTCCTTTTTTGGTGACCTTGATAGATTTCAGGAGTACTGGTCACATACTTTGTAAAATGTCCCTCACCTGGGAATTGTTTGATTTTTTTTTTCTGTGTTTAGACAGGAGTAAGGAGTTTTGTTGAAGAACAATACAGAGGTATTCTTTACCTCTTTCATTACAGCTGCTTTCAGTACAGCTTGTGGAGGGTACATTCTATCAATGTGACTTGTCACTGTGGATGTGAACCTTGAATACCCTACCTAAAGTAGTGCTTGTTAGATTTTTCCGCTTTAAAGTTACTCTTCTTCCCTTTGCCTTTCCACACTGTCTTCTTTGGAAAGAAGTCAATATATACAACCTACACTTAAGGGGTGGGAGTTATGGTCTACCTCCTTGCTCCTTGAGATTGGAGTCTCCCTAGGTTATTTGGAATTTTTCTACATGGAATACTTGTCAATTCTATTCCATTCATTTAGTCCATATTTTGTATCAATACAGACTCATGGATATTTCTAGAGAGTTCTTTTATATTTTGGGCTATAATTTTGATATTACTTTGTTTCCCAAATGGTTCCAGTTTTGGTTATAGGGAGCTCCTTTGACATATCCCATTATTGTGGGATACCTTTTTTAAAAGTATTCCTTATTTTCTGGCACTATAAGATACCCCAGGCTCGTCTTCTATCTTTCCTGCCCCAGTTCTAAAATCATCCATTTTTCCAAGGAGCCATGCTTCGTTTTATTGTACGGTGGTCATAGAAACAAAGATCTGGGCACCTTATGTGCTGCTTGCTCTTGGGATGTTATTGCTTCTAAGCCTGACAGAGAAAGGAAACACATGGGTCTTTACTAATCCCTGTATATGTGTATATATCGAGTTCTTTATGTAACTCTCTGTATCTATGTTAAGCTAAATATGAGTTTATACTTATGTCTCCAGCTATAATCTATTGCCAGATGGATAACTGTAGCCTCTTCCCCTTGCTTACCTGTAACTTTCCCCTCCAACAATGAGACACTGGCTCTGTGGGAAAATTTGAAATCACATTGCTATAATGAAAGCATACTAACTTATAATTAGAAAAAAAAATATTTAAGAGAAAGAAGAAAAGTATGGTTTCTTAATTTCAGTTTTACAAAAAGTTAATGCCGAATATCATATTAGAAAGATAAATTATATGCCAAAATTAAATGAGATGTTAACAATATTCCAGATCAACCTACAGGTTAATTTGCACTAAACTGTTCAGTGGATACCAGTTGTGTGATAATTCTAGTTAATCTGATGTAAAATAAAGCTTAGTATAAAGGTGAAATTAGTGCACGTAGGGACCAGTCAGTAATAGCACAATAATCTATACTGTTTAGTTCATACAGGATTTGTCTTTTCTGATATATCTTGGTCAAGGTGAAATTTCAAGAGTTGGAACCAAGTCAGATTTTATCCACTTGTCCTTTTGTAGGTTAGGATACCAGAAGGAGGTGAACTTGGACACAGAATGGTTGAGTTCTAGGTCAGCTCTACAAGTTACTTCATGGATATTTTGGGCAGGACACTAAATCTCTGAGCCTCAGGTTGTCCTTATTTATAAACCTAGATTATATTAACCTACTTGTTCACTTCAGTCATATCGCTGTTCACCAAAACTGTGTAACTCTGCTGAATCAATTAATACTGTAATAAGAGCAATTGTAGCAAATAAAACAGTAAAACTCAGCAGTGTAAAACACTAAAAGTTTATATCTTGTTCAAGATTAGCAGTCTATTTTGGATATTCCTGCTGAGCAGAACAGGTAGAAGACAGAGGCCTGTTTCCTTGGGGCACTCATCTGCCTTTAACTCAGGGCTCCCGAGGTCATTCCTAATGCCATTTTCTAGCTAGCCAGCTGGATGGGGGAGAGAGCCTGGAAGCGCACATCTGGAAGGTTTATGGCTCAGTCTGGAGAGAGGCATACATCACCTCGTCTTATATGCCTCCGATTAGTCACAAGAGAAGATGAATGGTGCCGGTCAGCTGTGTATCTAGGGAGAAGAGATGGGTATGGCAATCATGGTGCCAACTCTCTCATCCCTTTCCTGGACTCTCTTGCCCTGTTTACCCTAAACCCCTGATGTGTGTTCAAGGTGAACATCTGGCACCCTTTGCCAGTTCACAGAGGACTCATTGCTCTGCACTGCCAGCTATGTTGGCTTTGGGGCTTGAAGGAAATACTCAGAACTGATCTCCTTCTGTAATGGCTTTAAGGAACTTTCCTCAGCTTTCCCACCCTCTTGGTAAGGCTGGTTGTATCCAGAAAAAGCATGTCTGAGAGGGAAATTTTAGAGGCAGTTTTGGTCTTTTTTCATGTTGGATGTTTCCAGTTGCAACTAGTTTAAGTAATAAGAACATTCCTTATACATAACAAGATGTCCAGAAGAATGGCAGTTATAGAACTGGTTAATTTGGGTTCTAGGGTATCACTAGGAATCCAAGTCTTTTTTTCTCATTCTGCTTTGCACTGTGCATCCATCATGCTTAGTTGTTCAGTCACCTCCCACTCTTTTGCAACCCCATGGACTGTAGCCTGTCAGGCTCGCCTGGGATTTTTCAGGCAAGAGTACTGGAGTGGGCCTCCATTTCCTTCTCCAGGAGATCTTCCTGACTCAGGGATTGAACCCGTGTCTCCTGCAGTGCAGGTGGATTTTTACCCATTGAGCCATTGGGGAAGCTCATTCTGCTTTACCCATCCCTAGAGCATGGGCTCCAAGCTCCTGCTGACTCTATGGGCCATACGTTCAGGCAAAACAAGATCCCAAAGAAAAGGAAGCCGCCTCTTTCTCTTAATCTCTTCTAAGAGTGAGGAACTCTTTCCCAGAAGACCATCATCTAAATCAGTCACTGGTGAGAGGAATAATAACACAGTAATGGACTTAGACCAATCTGGACTCACACTGTGGCTGGGAAAGGGGTGAGCCGCCTCTCTGAGTGCTTCCTCAAACGGAAGTTTATGTGGGGTTCACTTTGTTAGCTTGTTTTGTGTTGTTGCTTTATTTTAAGCAAAGGTTTTCTTTTGTTTGTTCGTTTTTAGGAAAAAGTATGGCAACCCACTCCAGTACTCTTGCCTGGACAATCCATGGATGGAGAAGCCTGGTAGGCTGCAGTCCATGGGGTTGCTGAGAGTTGGATGCGACTGAGCGACTTCACTTTCACTTTTCACTTTCATGCATTGGAGAAGGAAATGGCAACCCACTCCAGTGTTCTTGCTTGGAGAATCCCAGGGATGGGGGAGCCTGGTGGGCTGCCGTCTATGGTGTCGCACAAAGTCGGACACGACTGAAGCGACCTAGCAGCAGCAGCAGCAGCATGGTGTGATGGCGGGGATGTTTGAATGTGGGTATCTGATACTAACTTTGGTGCTGAGTTTTTCTGTGTGGAGGAAATTATTTTGGGGGGACCACATTTTCTAAATGGAAATTAGAGCTCTAATCTAACAAAGGGATTGTTTTTCTGGTTTGAAATTTATTTATGCTAAAATACTATGTATACAATGAATATTTGGTATCTTAAAATTGCCTTCATTTAAATAGGATACAGACAGATGTTACTCTCCTAGAAAATTCACTGTCTCTGATCACCATATTCGTATAGGATGAAACTGACTGACCCAGGTGTCTATGCAAACATCTTGCCTTAGTAAAAATTATAAGGAGTTCAGACAGGATTTGCATTAATTGATAACCCACATATTATCACATATGATTGTGCATCAAATGTGGCAGTATTCCATCTCACTGCTATGTTGTTACACCCTGTATGCTTAAAACCTAAAATATAAACTGTTCTCATTCTAACAGTAAAATATCCACGGTACACATTCAAAAAAGGAACAGAAGGCTGTAGACATCCACGTTCTACCATTTATAAATAAATCATCAGGACTATTTTTGCCATAACTATTATTTTCTTATGGTGGAACATGATTAAAGTTCTGGAGAAGACTTCATGCAGCAAGGTTCTGCTTTTGTCTTATAGTCATTAGTTATTTTCTTCTCCTGCTTAACTGCTGTATCACCTTGGTCAAATCATTAAATATCCATATGCATACAATTTATATTTGTAAATTAAGTTTTATAATTGAGCTAAAGTGACGTTAATTTCACTCCAGGTTTGATGCCTCTATCCTTTTGGAACGTGACTTCATGGGGTTCATTTTCTAGGTTTGCTACATCTCAACAATTGTAACCTCTGATTTCCAAGTCTCAGTTTACCTTTCCTGGTTACTATTTGGGCCTCCCTGGTGGCTCAGACAGTAAAGAATCTGCCTGCAATGCAAGAGATCTGGGTTTGATCCCCAGGTCAGGAAGATCCTGTGAAGAGGGAAATGACTACCCAGTCCAGTATTCTTGTCTAGAGAATTCCATACTATTTATACAATATCAAATACAGAATCTCTGAGGGTGGGGAGAGGCCCAGCATTCAAGGAGACCACAAGCTTTGCCATGGGTCTAGAAAAAGATAGATGGAGGCTGGAAAAATACTTAGAATACTCTGGCCACAGAGGAGTAGCTGGACTGAAGATTAGAAACTGCCTGCCAAAATACAGTTAGTGCAGAGTCTTATTGGATCAATGCACAAAGATGACATGCTGCTTTGTACACAGTCAATTTTCAGCCATTTAAATACACATTTTCTAACTTAGGTAGACCCAGACCACACTGCTTTTTTTTAAAGCATTTTAAAATTTAATTTTGCTTTTTCTAAAAAAAATCCAAATGTAGTACACTTTTGCTCTACAAAGATTGAAGAATTTCCTACACATTTTTCCTTCCCTCCTTATTTCCTCTCTTTTACCCTCCCTCCCTTCCGCTCAATATGAGTTCTGTTTGCTCAAATATTCCTACCAAGGCCTTCTACAAATTGTTCTAAAAAATATCTCTTTCTTCCAGATGAACTCAAGAGGCTGTTACTTACCTGTTATTTGAAAAGTTATACATTTTCTGAAAGACTTGAGTTTAAATTTGAAATGGGTTGTTGGTTTCCAAAGCGTGAAAGTTTAGTTGCTCAGTCTGTGTCTGACTCTTTTCATCACCTTGGACTGTAGCCAGCAAGACTCCTCTGTCCATGGAATTCTCCAAGCAAGAATACTGGAGTGGGGATCTTCCTGACTCGGGATTGAACCTGGGTCTCCCACATTGCAGGCAGACTTTTTTTGCCCTCTGAGTCACCAGGGAAGCCCTGAACTAGCCTTTTATTGGTGTTACTGCCCCAGGGAGAAACCTGTTCTTAAAGGACCAGCGGTTATTAACTACTGTGCTCATCACTTTCAAGGTGTGACTTGAAAATCACTCCTATTCCCTGATAAGGCAGTTCTCCCATCAGATCTTGGCAAACTTATTTTGTGAAGCCATTTGCTGAGTGGAAGTGGGCATCCTATTTGCCAGGGAAGAGATATTCTACTAGGGAAGCAGTAGGATGTTGCCCCTTGATAGAGCTCCGCCTTTACTATTGCAATGTAAATATTGCATCTAATAGCAACACTGATGCCACTGTAAAGAAAACAGAGGGATGGTACTGGGAGGGAGGTGGGAGCGGGGTTCAGGATGGGGAACACATGTACACCCGTGGCGGATTCATGTTGATGTATGGCAAAACCAACACAATATTGTAAAGTAATTAGCCTCCAATTAAAATAAATAAATTTATATTAAAAAAAAAAACAGCAGCAGATGACAGCAACGCTTCCTGTCTCTGGTTAACAGCAGCCTTTGTTTAGTAGGTGCAGGAGAAAGAGACTCCCTTCCTTTGTAGAAAGGGTGTGGTGCAGTGGGAATGGTTTAACCCAGTAGAAAGGAGGATTTTTACCACTGACATTGTTTAGAATGACAATATATGGGGATAATAAAAAACAGACAAGGCTTTAATCAATCTTATTATTTCTTTCAGTTTTGTACAGCCAGTGCTTTTACTGCCTACACTTAGGTGGAGGGCTTCCACCACTCTGCCCTCTTCCTGTACCGGTAAATCACTGCTCCCTGGAATTGCAACTGTGATTTCTGAGCAAGTCCCTACTTTGCATATTCAATGCAGCATATTTCTGAAAATATTGGGGTGGCACATTTGGGATCATAATATGAAAGACTGAGTTGCACTATTCATATGATTGCAACCCCCGTCCCTTGGCTGATTCCCCATCTCCCCACCTCCCACAATGGTGTGGAGATTGTAGGGAGAGAAACAAAAGAGCCTCACTCCTGGTGCATCAGGACCTGCATATGACTTAATTTCAAATAGAGTTTTCATGCTGGGGAAAACAGACTTCTTCAGAAAAAAATATAAGTTAAATGGCATTGGACATCAGATAAACTCAAACTATTTATAAGTGTGCTTGACATTCAAAAATTTGGTCTTCAGCCTGTCAAACAAAGTGAGGAATTCCTCTGTGACCTTTGGGAAAAATTCAGCCTTTTAGCTAGGTAAAGCCATGTCAACAAAATGAATTCATATTCAAATGGGAAAATAACAGTTTCCTATGACCGTTTACCTGTTCTACGTAAACAACCATGCATGTCCATGAAACATGTAGACTAAACATCGGGAGATTTAGTTATCTTGTTGACATAGGCAAAATCAATAGACGTTTATAGAAACTGTGATGAAACCTTTTTCTGCAAGCCCTCATCTTTGGCAAAGTACCCCTCCTTTGCTATGCAGTCTGTCTTCTATTATACTGAAATAATCAATATCGCCTGCCTACATATGTTGCAGTCTTCATAAGGGCAGTGGCTGCTACCCACTGATCTTGCACCCTCAGTTTTTAGCAGGATGCTTGGCATATAATAACCATGTAGTAGCATAATAGCTACTTAACTCATCCCAGAAAGGCTCTTCCAATCAATGAAAGGCACTAAGGTAGGTAGGACAGGTATATAGACAATATTTGATCCAGAGATTTGGTCCTCGTGGCTGATGACATAGGTCTGTACTCCTGTTTGCTTGTGTCCATTGTCCATTTGCCTTTTATTCCCAAGTATCTCTTTTTGACTCTACTAACTGCCCTGTCACTAGCCTCGGCTCTCCTCATTTTATCAGATTGTCTGAGTCTTGGAGCTTTTACCTTTCTTTTTCTCAGTGTTGTGCTTTTCTGATAACTGTTTCTGTTTTTGGTGATTTTCAGAATCTAAACAACATTATAAACATTATAGCTGGAGTGTAAATTCAACGGCAGCAGTTGGCAAGAGATGAAGCTGAAGGAACGGTCAGGTGTAAGAACATGAAGAAGCTGAAAACTAGGTTTGTGCACTGACTGAAGAGTTAATGAATAACAAAAATGTGCAAAACTTCCTCTGCAAACTGGACAGGATGGCTACTGTCACCCAGAGCTTACATTGTAAGGGGAGCAAAAAGGGTTGGAGCTTCTTCCTTAGAGCCACGTGGGGGCTACTGAAGTGTTATGGAAACAGATTGGGTTTTAGAGCACAGCTCTGCTGCAGTGTATACCGTGAGCTGGATGGCGCAAGAGTGAAGAGGAAGCCAAAGCAGTTGTTTGAGCCAATGACAAGAGCGTGCTAGACCAAGGTAATAGGCACAGAGATATTAAGGAATGAAATGATTTGAGGGTCCCTTGCAAGTGAAAATAGATACAATTTGCTGCTGGATTAAATGTGGATGTGTACACTGGAAAGAGAGAGTATACCCCCTCAATGCACCTACAAAGATAAGCATAAAAGCAATGGCAGTAATGTTGAGTCCTGCCCCAGGCCACAGGTGTGGGGTCTTATACCAAGGTCACAGAAGCAGATCCCAGAACCAAGGATACCTCCAAAATCAAGCCCCTTTGTAATAGTTGCCAAAAGCCCCTGAACATCACTAACAGGTTTCCTGACTCCAAATTAGGCCAAGATGCCCACTTCATGAAACACCCAAAGCTCCCCAATCACCTAATGCCAACCTTCCAGCAGGAATTTTCTTTGTCTCAAGGCTATAAAAATTGGCTATTAACTCATGAAAACTGTCGATTCTCCCTGGCCTGTCAGGAGTTGTCAGCCCACTGCGCTCACAGTGCCCACTTTATCTCTGCTCTTTGTTCTTAATAAACTCACTCCCTTCTGCAATACCCTGTGTCTGGAAATTCTCTTTCAAACTGTGCTCAGATTGCCCCAACAACTCTTCCCTTGCATTTTTACAGGTGATCGCAGTACACGTAATGGGTATCTGGCCTCTGGGTAGACACATCTGGTTCAAATCCCTCAGACTTCTTTTCTTCCTTCTTCTAGTGATATTACTTTGGCCAGGATATTTAATAACCACTCTTAAGTTTTTGCCTTTTCATCTGTAACAGTGGGATAATACAAGTTCATACCTCAGGTGCTAGTGTTCAGATAAAGTGAAATACTGAATGTAAATATGCAAATACATTAATAGAAGGATTCAGGTTTGTATAGAGTTATATGAGAATTATTAGATGTGCTTCTTGCCTTCAAGTACTTAAGGTGAAAGGAACTACATAATTACTTGGAAGTAAAACAGATAAATTCATTTGTATTTATTTAAAAGTTGTATCTAAGTGCCTATATAGAGTTAGGTTTAGATGTTATTTATAAGATTGCAGATACTTCAAAGGATGTAGTTTAAGGGGAGACATTTACCTTAATAGGCATAGAGCCTTAGCTATGTTGAATGTTTAATGAATGCTAAATATTTTGCTAGTTACTTTATATTCATTATTTTATTAATTGCTAAAGAATCCTGTGGCCTATATATCACTTACTCACTGTTACAGATATTAGAACTGAGGTTCGTAGGCTTAAGGATTATTAAAATTTGAAATCGGTTTTCCCTACTTTAAAGCATGTGCTTATTCTGATATTCAGGCTGAGTAGAATTTTCTGTGTATTAGTATACCGTGGATTTTTCCTTGTTTAGAAAAATTGCCTATCTATTGACCTTTTCTTGCTTTTCCTCCTCATGTATTCAAGGGAATTATTCCACTGCCTGCGTCAAATTTCCCGCTGGGGAGAAAAAGACCTTTGCTTAATTATTTCCCTTATTTTGGTGGGAAAGAAAGGCTTTCTACAACACAGCAGAATTCGGGACACTTCTCTTCAGGAAATGAGTGTAGAGAGAACAGGCTGGACCAAAAAGAAAATGTGACCTACAAAAGATTGTTTTCAAGTCCCTTGAGATTTCATTCAATTTATCTTTCTTTCACTTAAGCTCTGGCCGGTTTGGTCAAAAGGAGCAAATTTAGTAATGAGCTCCACTTCCAATTCTTCGGTCATTTCTGTTTTGTGGAGCATAATGATTTCTTGAGAAAAGGACAGCCTCCATGCCATGTTTCTTAAAAGAAGAAACCACAAACACACACGCAGACATACACACACACGCACACACAATTCCTATTTTTACACTGTTATCAAGGTAAAATCAAATAGTACACAGACCTTATAATGAAAAGCAAGGCTCTCTTCTCTAAAAATCCCTACTTTCAGTCTCACTCCTGAGAGACAACTCATTATTTTTTATCTCTTTCTTCTGAAAGATTTCTCCACATCTCTAAACAATAGTCATAGAGCTCTATTTCAGGATTAATCATTTTAGACCTTTTTCTATTGCTTTTTAAAAATTTTCTCACAAAATTCAGTCAATTATTTTTATAAAAATAACTTAATTATGGTTATGTCTTTAAATATTATAAATAGGCATAATTAAAAACATTAAAATGCATATAGTCAATGATGATAAAAATAACTTCATTTATTACAAAATAATTTTAGTACCAAATAGCTTTACCCTACTTAACCATTCTCTTATTGGTACATACTTAACTACAAATTTTGGCCTCTATAAATGATGCTAATAAAATCTGTTGCTAAATTTGAACACACACATCCATAATTTCCTAGGAAAAATTCCTAGTGATATAGTTTTTAGTACAGTTTTCTGTCTTCTTGGTTTTAGTTACTGAAACACATTGTTAAACATCCTTCCAGAAAGTCTGGGCTGACTTATTTTTCCACTATAACAGGATCAAAAAACTTTCTGTAAAGAATCAGATAGTAAATATTTTAGGTTTACAGGCCAAAGGAAAAATTGAAGATATTAAGAAGGTATTTATATAACAAGAGAGAACCACATTCCCATACATTTTTATTTAACAAAATGCAAAGTATAACAATAATAAGGAGAATAAGAATAAAGGACAATATTTTTGTAACACAGATCTGCTAATAAAAAGAATAGATTCTTTTTGGGAAATAGCATTTTGCTTAGTTATATATGTTAGGCAGAATAATGACCCTACAGATATGTTCACATCCTGGTCCTCAAATCCTCTATATATGTTAATGTTATATATCAAAAGAGAAGTTGCAGATACATTTGAGACTATGGATGTTAAAATAGATTAGTCTAGATTATTCATGGCGGGTAGGTTTAATTGAATCAAATGAGCTTTTAAAAGCAGAGAGAATACTATTAGACTCAAGACCAAGAGATGCAGTGGAAGAAATTGTAGAGATTAGAAACATGAGAAGGACTTGACCCCCATTGGTGGAGGGGCCATATGGAAGGCATGAGAAAGATCATGGTGGGTATCTAGGAGCAGGGATTGGCCCCTTGACAACAATCAGCAAAGAAATGAGGGCCTCAGTTCTCCAATCATAAGGAACTGAATTCATGCAACATCCTAGATGAGCTTAGAAGTGAAATCATTCCCAGAGCATCCAGAAAAGAACATAGTTTTGCAGACACCATGATTTTGGCTTTTTGAGACTTTGAGCTTAGCCATCATTCTGAGCTGCCACTCAGACTCTGATTTACAAAACTGAGATAATAACTGAGTATTGCTTTAAACCACTAAGTTGTGGTCATTTGTTAGAGCAGTGACTGAAAACTCACGACAAAATTTGGGCTTTCACATTTTGTTTGCTGTATCATCAAAATTCATTGGGAATGTCCATCTGTCAGTGTTGATCTGAAATGAGATTTTGAATATTTCATCAATGAAATGTCTTTTACACAAGTAGGTACTACCAAATGCTGTTAACAATCCACAAATATATGGTTTTTAATTGAACATATTCATCTCTTGGGAGGAATTTATAGACTGATAGGTGCTTTTCTTAATGTTTGCCTTTTAACATGTCATTACCTTGCAGACTGACCATGCCCAAAGAAGCTTAGATGGAAGCTCCTCAGCTGCACCATTAAATTGATTTCAAAATATGGAAAATTTCCTTGCATATTCATCAAGGGCAAATACTACTGTGATTGTAGTTTTAGCTCAGAACTCTAAGTTAGCCCAATACCAATTCATCTAAGAATGGAGATCTAGCTTGTTGTTTTAACTTTTGACAGCATAAGACTTATTAAAAAAATGTTTGACATTACTGTGATTCAGCAACATCAGTTGTTGCGTAAATGACCATACTGAAGTATGCATTTTACATATAAGTACTATTTTGCTTTTCTTCATGTTCATTAAGAAACATTATCAAGTTAGCAGCAAAGCTAATTTCAGAGCTGCTCAGGATTTGATAACAGTGGTTAAGAGAACTTCTCATTCAGAAAAATTGGTCTTGAGTTCAAAATCATCCAACTGACAATGCTTAAGTCCACAAGAGTGAATGAAGTTCACTGTTGACACCACTGATTCAGTGATACCAGAGAGATTCAAATATTCAATATTCTAAGTACCCGTTGATGAATAATGCAGGGAATAACCTTAAGCTTTAAACACTTGAATTCATCAAAAGGTCTGTGAATTAATTAAAAAAAAAAAAGCCCTTTTCTGTTCCACACATTTTTACCATCATCAGTGGTAACACATCTTAGCAGATTCCACTTGAGGTTGTACTGAATTAGTTTTCCTCAACTTCCTTGAAAATATTCTCACCTAACTATGTTCCATCCAGCTTGGTCCCAGAAAGTAATTCTTCAATTGCTTCTCTGATAAGCGACAGCTGATTAGTAGTATGTAGGAGACAGGAAGAATAAAAGAAAAGCAGGCCCTGGCAAGGGCTGCAAAAGAAATTTATAATTATTGATAAACTGGATGCTATAAGGCATGAGACTCTTGGAACAAGTCCAGAGGGAACAGTTCATAATCTTGAAAACAGGATATGATCCTGGGGTTGGAAAACTGACCCCAGAATGTTTCTCAACTGGTGTTTCAGAGTCACATGTTTTACGTATCTGGTGGAAAATCTATAGATAAGAATATTAGTCCTAGTTACTGATTTGTTATTGATTACTGTTTCCTAATTACTCAATAGTTAAGGATTATTTTGTTCTTTGTCCCTGAAGGCCACATGAGTTATAGTTTAATAACCCCACATATTCTTTCATTCACAGCTGAAAGTATAATAAAGCTGGCTTGGATTCAGTTTCGCCACCTTCACCTTGGAGCGCTGTCGGTCCCCTGACCCTTGCTTTTCTCTAAATTCTTGTGTCTCGTTTCTCATTCTCTAGCTGTATCGCGCGTTCGAAAACCCTGCTTGTCGAGCTGGTTTTGACAGAAGTAGTAACATTTTTTGACATTAAGTGCCAAGGAGTGCCACTCAAGACCATTTGCCTTGTTTATAATTGACTATTGATGTCACTCTGTTTTCAACGCCTTGAGAAACTGTTCTTGCTAAAAATTTGATAGTCTTACTTACTTTCTCTCATTACATTTCTTCAATTGCTAAGTCAACATTGGTAAATTCATTTCTTGCTTGGCTAATGAGTGAGCTGCTGAGGAATTTCATTGTAGCCTCATTTTTAATTTTTGTGAATAAATTCTACTGTGATTATTCTACTTAAAATTTTCTACTTCCCCTGGTTGTTGTTTTTCCATAAGTAGGAGATGTGATGAGTGCATAGTCTGAAAAGATCAACATTTATTAAAGTATCATTGCTTAATAAAGAAGATATTTTGTCATCTAATTTGATAATGAAATAATCTATAGTCTACTGTACCATTAGATTGCAATATTCAAATTCCACTTTGTTCTTATTTTGACATGATATGTCATGGTAAAAAATGCTGTGGTATAGTGATATTCATGGCATCAGAAATGCCATAGAATTAGAACTGTCACTGTGATTTTGTAGTGAATGAAGCAATGATGCAAAGCAAAGAGAATATAACATATGGTCTGTGTCACAACTACTCAACTCCAGTGTTGGAGCAAGGCAACCGGCATAGGCAATGTATAAATGAATGGGTATGTTTGAATTCTCACAAAACATTTATTATGGATGCTAACATTTGAACTTTATATAGTTTTCACATGCCACAAATAATTATTTTTCTTTTGATTTTGCTTCAGTGATTTATAAAGGAAAAGCCTGTTTAAAGCTCAAAGCTCATAATCCATACAAAAAGAGAAGTTGAGATTTGGCCTTTGGGCTGTAGTTTGCAGACCCCTGTACCAGAAGAATATCCTTTAATAAAAGATCAAAAATTTCAAATAGACATGTGTGTTTGTGTGTGTTAGTCACTTAGTCGTGTCCGACTCTTTGCGACACCATGGATTATAGCTCACCAGGCTCCTCTGTCCATGGGATTCTCCAGGCAAGAATACTAGAGTGGGTTGCCATTTACTTCTCCAAATAAACTTAAACCACTAAATATTTACCATTTTTTTTTTAAATAGGCTTCAGTGCAAAAGTAGTTGGGAAAAATGGTGAGTATGGAGGTTGAAGGAGAAGGACATTGACTTATGTCTCAGGGCACCCTCTGCTTATAAATGAACTAATGAACTAAGAATTCAGGTCACTATGAGGAGATGGCAGTAGATTAACATAAATGAAAAGTGACATTTGGATTTTTTTTCCCTTTAAATTTTCGAATTTCAGTTGGGTGGGGGAATGCGTCAGCTCAAGAAAGTGAGAATGCCTGCAGAGGAAAATATCACATATACAGGAGGAAATAAACATTCCCACCACAACTCTCTACAATTACTAGTTTTGTTTTGTTTTTGCACAAATGATCAAATTTGTACTAGATTTTGTAATCCCTGTTGTTTTCTAAAAATGCAAATAAGAAATCATTTATATCAATATTCTTGTTAATCTAAAGGAGGTAATGAGAAGAATCCCTTTATCTTAATATTCTAAGCTTCTGTAAAGGGCTATTTGTATCAAAGTAAACATTACTCAGAGATGGAGCAGCCTAGTATTTAAAACATTGAAATGGAAGACATGGAGGCTGCTCCAACTTCACTCCTATCACCTACCCATTGCCCAGCTACCCCTCCTTAGGCCTGGTTTTATCTGTGTAGTGATATAACACAGCATTTGTTTCAGAACAGGACTAGGCTGAACCTAGATACATTTTGAAATGGGATTTGGTGTTTGTCCCTTGTGACAACTCTCAATGCTTGCTTCTTCTGGCCTCTTTGATGCTTTCAGAAGTCCCAGTACCCAGAGTCTCATACTTAGTACTAGTTTTCAGGCCCTATGACAGGTTCTCAAACTAGTACCTTTTGGTGGTACAATAACAAGTTTGATAAACCAAGTTGTGCTATCGTAATACTGATAAATGCTGAATAGTCATTGGAAGGACTGATACTGAAGTTGAAGCTCCAGTACTTTGGCCACCTAATGCAAACAGCTGACTCATTGGAAAATACCCTAATGCTGGGAAAGATTGAAAGCAGAAGGAGAAGGGGGGCAACAGGATAAGATGGTTAAATGGCATTACTGATTCAAAGGACATGAACTTGGGCAAACTGGGAGATGGTGAGGAACGGAGAGGCCTGGTGTGCTACAGTCCATGGGGTCACAGAGAGTTGGACATGACTTGGCGACTGAACAGCAACAATATTAATAAATCAGTTATAATGCTAATGATCTCAGTCATAATAATGAACATTTATGGCACCCTTACTAAGAGCCAGGACCTTTGCATGCACTGTTTTATTTAATTCTCACAAAATTGCTGAGTTGATGGTATTCATTGTTATAGGGTTCTAGATGAATTAACTGAGGCTCCCAGAGAATAAATGACTTTCTTAAGTTCTCATAACTGCTAGATAGCAGACCCTAGATTCAATCCAGATGTTTTTTTGTTCCAAAGCCTGTATATAGATTCTAAAGAGAAAGTTGATGAGGTAAATGAAAACATTATAACTATCTAAAAAAAATTAATCTGCTATTGTGTGAAATGTTATTTCCCTCAGCTCTCAATTATTAAAGAGTTATGCAGCCAAGACAAGGGTCAATTATAATGTATATGTATCTCTATTTTCAATGTATAATGTATCAATTATAATGTATATGCCTCTCTATTTTCAGTGAAACTATTATGTGGTAGCCTCTTAGGAAGTTAAATCTCAGACGAAGTGGGCAGTATACAGAATATATTAATGTAAGAACAACTCAGATAAAATGTAAATGTTATTTTATGCTATTGCAATAAATTGGGAATATAACCACTAATTGTATTTATTTCAAAACCAAAATAATTTTTTGAGTGAACGTGTTAGGTTACAACACTGTCAATAAGAAACTCAGGGTCATAGACTCTTTGTCTTTTCTTGTGGAATGTTTATAAGAAAGCATCCATCTTTTGGTTGATCTGATAAAATGCAAATAATATTCCATATTTTTTAGAAGTCTCCATTGATAGTATTTTGGTGTGCCCTATTTGGAAGACTGGGCCTCACCTCTTCGGTCAGCTGATTGATTTACCCCACATAGTTTAGCTGCTCCAAAGTTGATTTCATTTTAGAAAACTTATTTTATGAAAACTCCAAGCTCTAAAATGGGTAAGTTTCCAATACCTCTTGTCTCCATAAAAAAGTAGTTGAATTTTTGGCCTCTGTTTAAATCATTATCAATTGATTGTGTTAAAGATGACTATGGGAGACATTTTTTTTTTTAAGCAGTGCTTCAAATGACTACTCATAAGTCTGGGTGGTTGTGTAGATGTGAGTTGTTGAAGTGGTCTTATTATTTCAAAGCTGAGAGCAAGAAAACTCTAGCAAATTCTAACATCATTTAAGAATATCAGTAAGTGTTTGGAGGACTAAAGAGCTCTGTGATTTTAATGCGGTGGAAATGTACATATTTCACAAAGTCTAAAGGACCTGTATTGTTTCTCAGCATGCAGGCTTTGCCCAAATTTCTAAGTTAAAGAAACACGGGTGACCATCACTCTGATGAAAGCTTGCCCATGTTGAAAACAAAGGGATACTGACGCCATAACGGGGTGAGGTCAATAGTAACAGGGCTAGATAAGGTGGAAATTCCTAGAAGGTTGACAGTAATTAAATGATAATGACAGCAGAACAATTTACAATGTACATATTCTAGGATAGACAGGGTTTTAAGGATGCTCTAAATATTATTTATTTAATACATTACATAACAGTGGACTCTTAGACTATGGAAAGTTATGGTCACTAAATCAGTGGTGAATTGGGTATATAAAGTTTATTAGTCTGTCTCCATAAAACCAAGAATCACAATTAGCTATACCTATGTAGAACTTACTGTTTTAACAGATTCTGACTGGTAGTAAAATAGTAACACATTTTAAAATGTAGTCAACCATACAGTCAAAGACCACCAATAATCATACTCATATGAGATGAGAAATGTTTTGAGAATGAATATTTAGATTACTGGTTTAATTTTGTCACTCATTGTCATAACCCCCATTGTTGAACTGTACTCTTGTGTAAAATTTTGGAAGTTTTTTTTTCTTAAATTTCCTTAATCAGCTCTTTTATATAGAGTATATATATCATTCAGCAGGTTGAGAAAAATCTTTTCATTGGGTAGTATTCAATACATTTATCAACTGCATTACAACTTTTTGTTCCCAGTGTTATAAATTGGAATTTTATCTCACGGGTGTCCCTTCCTATGCCTCTTGTGTGATTATTTTTCTTATTGTTCACATCCTGCACCACTACATGATTACTTTACCTCTCTTTTCATTTCTATTTGTTCTTTTTCTTTAATACTATCCATCTACCTTCTTGTATAGAAGTTTGTTTTGGTTGAAGAGTCAATTTGATGTATCGTTTAATGTTTTATCACCATTTTACTATAGCTTATCAGAGCTGTTTTATAGATTTCAATCCATTTCAATAATTCTTGGTATATTAAACTTTGATTTAGTTAATAAATACTTAGAACCTACATCATTATTATAAGAAAATTAATGTCTTTCTAAAGTAGGTCTTTTAATGTTAGCTACAGTTCCAGACCTAATTATGAACAATGTTAAATAAATACACATTCAGAAATGCACACAAGTTTTTATAAATCGTCACTACTTAACTACTTACCTGCTATCTTTTGTGTCAATATTGATAAATTAACAAGAGTTGTTTTACATGATCATTGGGTATTTGGCTGGAGAGAAAGTCATTCCCAGGGAAGCTTATGAAAACATTGCTTCTCCTTAGAAAGCTGCGGCTATCAGCTGGGCACTTTACAGGCTGCTTAGCTTACATTGTCTCTAATCCTCACGGCAGCCCTGCCGAGCAGATATTTTCACTGCCATTTTGCAGCAGGCTCATAGAGGTCATCCTGCTAATGATTATCAGTGCTAGGATTTGAACTGAAACATCCTGATTTGAAAACATATATTGTTTTTCCACAGTAGGCTGCAAACAAACCTCAGGAGACAAAAATAATTATTCCATGAGAACATCAGGCTGCTAACGGCTGCAGATCTCTATCCTTTGCCATCTAGCCATGCATAGCACTGGCCACTCAATACTGCAGACAATACGTCAAAATATAGAATGAGCATTGGTAGCTACCTTAGTAGCCATAAATATTCAAATAATAAAACAAGTCATGTGTGATATTCATCAACTATTGCACTTCCGTCTTGACTTTGCTTCATTCTTGAAAGAAGTAAAGTTCAATAGTGCTCAGTCATCTTTTAAAAGAGCATGCTCCCTAGTACTTTAATTCTTCACAGCTTTCAATTCACACCAAAAATTTCACTGCACACTTATTATATAAACAAATGTCTAGCAAAGCATTTTTTTCTATTAAAAATTCCTTAAAAATTATACTATAAGCAATTTCTGATAGAGCCTGTATTCTGAAAGTTTACCATCTCTTGGTTTGATGGTATCCAGCATCAAGGTATATATGGGCAAAATCACCATAATTTAGGATAACTGAGGACTTCCCTAGTGGCTCAGTGGTTAAGAATCCACCTGCCAAAGCAAGAGACCTGGGTTCGATCCCTGGCTTGAGAAGATCCCCTGGAGAAGGAAATGGCAGCCCACTCCAGTATTCTTACCTGGGAAATCCCCATGGACAGAGGAGTCTGGTGGGCCACAGTCCATGGGGTGGCAAAGAGTTGGACATGACTTAGCGACTGAACAACAACAACAAAGGATAATTGAGGTGAAGGAAAATACAGAAAAACAAAATCTTTATATTTTAGCACATTTTAGTTAGCCTTTTTTATTGTTGAAATATAGATGACCTGCAATATTACATTAGTTTCAGGTGAGCTACATAGTGATTCAGTGTTTGCCTACACATTTAGTCTAGTGGCCATCTGTCCTCACACAAAATAATTAAAGTATTATTGACTATGTTCCTTATGCTGTATATTATATTCCTGTGGCTTATTTATTTTGTAATTGGAAGTTTCTACCTGTTAATCTACTTTACCTATTTCATCTAAACCCTCACCACACTCCCCTCTGGTAAACACCTGTTAGATCTCTGAATCTATAAGTCTGTTTTCATCTTGTTTTTTTGCTTGGTTTGGTTTTTACATTCCACATATATGTGAGATCATACAGCATTTGTCTTTCATCTAAATTGTTT
This sequence comes from Bubalus kerabau, assembly GCF_029407905.1. NCBI lineage: Eukaryota > Metazoa > Chordata > Mammalia > Artiodactyla > Bovidae > Bubalus > Bubalus kerabau. The sequence continues at coordinate 30,964,471 of NC_073626.1, read as the reverse complement.
CACTTAATATGATATCCTTTAGATCATCTGTGTTGCAGCAAATGACAAGATTTTGTTCTTTTTATGGCAGAGTAGTATTCCACTGAATATAGATACAACGTCTTTATCCATTCATCTGTCAGTGAACAGTGGGGTTGCTTCTGCATCTTGGCTATTATAAATAATGCTGCTATAAACATTAGAGTATATGTATCTTTTCGAATTAGTATTTTTATTTTCTTTGAGTAAATATCCAGAAGTGAAATTGCTGGATCATATGTTAGTTTGGTTTGTAATTTGTTGAGGAAGCTCCATCTGTCCTCTGTAGTGCGGCACCAATTTACATCCCACCAACAGTGGGATATTTGCCAGTGACAGTATCATTCAGGTAGAAAGAGCTCCCCCAAATGGCTACCACCAGCATCTCAGTCCTCAGGAGGAGTCTCAGTTGTGTCCTGCCTCCCTGGGAAGCTTTCCAAGATCAGCAAGTGGGTCTGACCCAGGCGCCTTTCAAACTACTTCCTCTGTACTTGGACTTGGAGCATAGGCATTTTCTACGTGGTTTTTGAGAGCATGGGCTTTCCTGGTGGCTCAGAGGTTAAAGCGTCTGCCTGGAATGCAGGAGACCTGGGTTCGATCCTTGGGTCAGGAAGATCCCCTGGAGAAGGAAATGGCAACCCACTCCAGTACTCTTGCCTGGAGAATCCCAGGGAGGGAGGAGCCTGGTAGGCTACAGTCCATGGGGTGGCAAAGAGTCGGACACGACTGAGCGACTTCACTTTCACTTTCACTTTGAGAGCATATTCTGTTTCCTGTAGCCCTGCAGCTTTCCTAAACCTAAGCCCCACTGGTTTTGAAAGCCAGATATTCTAAGAACTCATCCTCTTGATGTAGGACACTGGGAAGACTGATTCAGGGCTTGGACCTCTTTTCCCTTGGGGAGAACTTCTGTGGTTTGAAATCTCTTTCATTTAACTATCACTGATCTGGGCTTGGGGTTCTGACTATACCAGGTGTCCACCCCTCCAACCCATTTTGTTGAGGGCGCTTCTTTATATCTTTAGTTGTGGAAATCTTTTCTGCTAGTCTTCAAGTTGTTCTTATAGACAGTTGCTCTGTTCAGTTCAGTTCAGTTCAGTCACTCAGTCATGTCCTACTCTTTGCAGCCCCATTGACTGCAGCACTCCAGACCTCCCTGTCCATCACCAACTCCTAGAGTTTACTCAAACTCATGTCCATTGAGTCAGTGATGCCAGCCAAACATCTCATCCTCTGTCGTCCCTTTCTCCTCCCACCTTCAATCTTTCCCAGCACCAGGGGCTTTTCCAATGAGTTAGTTCTCGCATCAGATGGCCAAAGTATTGGAGTTTCAGTTGCTCTGTAAGTAGTTTTAATTTTGGTGTGCCCTGGGGAGAAGGTGAGCACAAGCTCTTCCTATGCTGCCATCTTGGGGAAGACCTCTACTCACTTTAAACTTTTAAAAATGTTTGTGACTTTTACTCTCCTTTACCAAAAACAAAAGCACAACTTCTTTTTCATTGCTCAACATCTGGTGATGGTGGTAATGAAAATGAAATTATATAAGACATGGTGCATATTATAGGGGGTTCCCCAGTTGGCTTTAGTGGTAAATAACCTGCCTTCCCAAGAATACTGGAGCATATTGGCCAATACTGGTTGCCATACCCTTCTAGAGCATTATATTTTCTGCTGCCCTAGCTGTCAACCTCTCTGAGTACCTGATGCTGCCAGAAGCCCTGCAACCCAAGCAGCTGTATTAGTTTTCTCCACACCTGGCCCTCACAGGGCAAACCCAAGCCCTACAAGGCAGCCTCAGAAGCTAAACCCCAGTGAATGACCCACATGCAGAGGTGGAAATGAAGCCACAATTGAAACCCAGGAGCAATGTGGCTAAGGAAGAAAACCCAAAAACTTCTCACCAGCTGTACAAGCTACAGATTAAATCCACATGATCAACTATGCAGACTCTGTGTCTATAGAATATATAAAAAGCTATTGAGAGCTCCCACAAAAGAAAATGCACCAGCTCTGATAGCTGTGGACATTGGAGGCAACAACACACAGGAATAGGACCAGATTAGAATCTGAGCTGCCCCCACAGCAGGTCCAGAGATCAGCACAGTGTTGGAGGACATCCTAGGGAGGTAATTTGGGCTGTGATTTCCAGCAAGGGAAAGGACTCTGACAGCAGTGACTCAAGAAAAACACTTATTATTCTTATTTTTTGACTTGTTCTGTAGATTCTTTTGGATTTTTTCCCCCTTCTGTTGTAGTTGTCAATTTCACTGGCAATAAGAAATCCGATTAAGCTTTTGAGCCTTTTTTTTTTTTTTTCTCAGTCACAGTTTTTATTGTTGTCATAAATCTCTGCCTCTATATTGGGCTTTTGCAGTTCTCTGGAGTTTTCCTCTTTTATTTTTTCTCTTTTTTTAATTTTAATTTTCAAACCTATTATTATTTTTTTCTACATTTGTTCCTTTGTTTGCTTTTCCCACTGTTCTTTTCCCCTTGCAGTTAATCTTTAACATATATAAATCTTCTTTATCTACCACTATCTAATTCTGCATATCTATTCCTTCTTTTTTTTTCTTTGTCTGGTTTCCTTTCAACATTATTGTTAGTTTTCTTTACATTACTTTATTCCCCAACTGATACCTTACTTTAGTTTTGTTTTCCAGTTTGTGCTTTAATTAGTTTTGTTCTGGTAGATATAATTCTTGGTTTCCTTTGTTTGTTGGGTTAAACTATTGTACTTTATTTTTGTTGGACCGTTTTGATTTTGCTTATGGGTGTATATATATGTGTGTGTATATTCAGTCACACTTTCTATTGTTGTTACAAACCTCTGCCTCTACATTGGGCTTTTGCAGTTCTGTGGAGTTTCCCTTTTTTTCATTTTTTCTCTTTTTTATAAATTTTTAATTTTTTAAACCTATTATATTTTTTCCACATTTATTTTTTGTTTGCCTTTCCTACTGTTCTTTTCCCCCTGCAGTTAATCTTTAATGTATATAAATCTTCTTCATCTACCTCTATTTAATTTTACATAGCTATTCTTTCTTTCCTTTCCTCTCAACATATTTGTTGGTTTTGTTTTCATTGCTTTATTCCTCCACTTAGCACCTTGCTTTAGCTTTGTTTTCTAGTTTGTGCTTAAGTTAGTTTTGTTCTTAACTGGTAAGTATAATTTTTGATTTCCTTTGTTTGCTGGGTTAATCTACTGTACTTTATTTTTGTTGGACTGTTTTCACTTTGCTCATGGGTGTATATGTATATGTGTATATTTCATTATTTTAATTATTATTTGCCTGATTTTGTAACTACCATTTGTCTGGGGTTCATCTTTGGTTTCTTGTTTTTGGATATTCATTTTAATCTCACCTAATGCCATAACAAACCACTTGTGGAATCTTCATTCCTTACCAGACATCAAGCCCTGAGCCTTTGGAGTGGGAGCACTGACTCCAAGACCCTAGATTGCCAGAGAACTAACCCTAGGGAGTATCAAATAGTAAGAACTCACACAAAGGAAACCACTTGAATAGAAGACCCAGCATCATCCAACCACAAGTAGCACCCTGTGCAGGACACCTCATCCAAACAACAAACAAAGCAAAAATACAAACCCAATCATCAGCAGACTGGATTACAACCTCACTCAGCCTTGCTCATCAGAGGGAAAACAAACAAACAAAAAAAGCAAAAACTCAGCACAAATCTCACCCTATATGAAGTTCACACAAACCACTGGATGAACCTTAGGAGGGCAGAAACCAAAAGGAAGAAAGAATTCAAATGTCTTCAAGGAAAGAATTTAACTCTCCTTGAAGCCTGGGAAAAGGAGATCTCAAACACAATAATTTTTTAAAAAAGTAATGAAAAGGCAGAGAAATACTGCAGAAATGAAGGACCAAACTAGAAACACAGAAGTCCAAATAAATGAAGAAGAAATAGGCAAACTATCTGAAAGATAATTCAGAATAATGATAGTAAACATGATCAAAAACCTTGAAAACAAAATGGAGAAAATGCAAAAATCAATTAACAAAGACCTAGAAGAGTTAAAGAATAAACATGCGGAGACAAACAACACAATCATTGAAATTAAAAATACTCTAGAAGGAATCAATAGCAGAATATCTGAAGCAGAAGAATGAATCAGTGAGCTGGAAGATAAAATGGTGGAAATAACTTCTGAAGAGTAGAATAAAGCAAAAAGAATGAAAAGAGCTGAGGACAGTCTCAGAGACCTCTGGGACCATATCAAATGCATCAACATTTGAATTATAGGGGTTTCAGAAGAAGAAGAGAAAAACAAAGGGTATGAGATAATTTTTGAAGAGATTATAGTGAAAAATTTCCTCAACATGAAAAAGGAAATAGTCAGTCAAATCCAGGAGCCACAAAGAGTCCCACACAGGATAAACCCAAGGAGAAACATGCCAAGACACATACTAACCAAACTAACAAAAACTAAACACATAGAAAGAATATTAAAAGCAGCAAGGAAGAAGCAACAAGTAACATACAGGGGAATCCCCATATGTTTAACAGCTGATCTTTCAGCAGAAACTCTGCAGGCCAGAAGGGAATGGCAAGATACATTTAAAGTAAAGAAAGGGAAAAGTCTACAACCAAGATTACTGTACCCGGCAAGGATCTCATTCAGAATTGATGGAGAAATACAAAGCTTTTCAGACAAGCAAAAGTTAAGAGAAATTTGGTACCACCAAACCAACTTTACAACAAAGTTAAACGGACTTACATAGTCAAGAAATACAAGAGAAGAAAAAAGATCTACAAAATCAACCCCAAACAATTAAGAAAATGGCAATAGGAACATATATATCAATAATTACTTCAAATGTAAATGGATTGAATGCTCCAACCAAAAGACACAGACTGGTTGAATGGATACAAAAAACAAGACCCATATATATGCTGTCTACAAGAAACCCACTTCAGACCTCAAGACACATATAGACTGAAAGTGAGAGGATGGAAAAATATATTCCTTGCAAATGGGAAGCAAAAGAAAGCTGGAGTAGAAATCCTCATATCAGACAAAAATAAACCTTAAAATAAAGAAGATTACAAGAGATAAGGAAGGACACTACATAATGATCAAGGGATCAATCCAAGAGGAAGACATAACAATTGTAAATATCTATGCACCCAACATAGAAGCACCTCAATACATAAGACAAACACTAACAGACATAAATGGAGAAATTGACAGTAACACAATAATAGTAGGAGACTTTAACACCCCACTCACACCAATGGACAGATCATCAAAACAGAAAATTAATAAGGAAACACAAGTCTTAAATGATATATTAGATGAGATGGATCTCATTGATATCTTCAGGACATTCCATCCAAATGCAGAAGAATACACCTTCTCAAGTGCACATAGAACATTCTCCAGGGTAGACCACATCTTGGGTCATGAACCAAACCTCAGTAAATTTAAGAAAATTGAAATAATGTCAAACATCTTCTCCGACCACAATGCTATGAGACTAGATATCAATTACAAGAAAAAAAGTGTAATAAACACAAATACATGGAGACGAATCAACACATTTCTAAATAACCATCAGGTTACTGAAGAAATCTAAAGGGAAATCAAAAAAAGTCTAGAAGCAAATGACAATGAAAACACGACAACTCAAAACCTATGGGATGCAGCAAAAACAGTTCTAAGGGGGAAGTTTATAGCAATACAATCCTACCTCAAGAAACAAGGAAAACATAGAATAAACAACCTAACTTTACACCGAAAACAACTGGAAAAAGAAGGACAAAACAAAACAAAACAAAAACAAAAAAAACACCAAAATTAGTAGAAGGAAAGAAACCATAAAGATCTGAGCAGAAATAATGAAAAAGAAATGAAAGAACAATAGTAAAGATTAATAAAACTAAAAGCTGGTTCTTTGAGAAGATAAACAAAATTGACAAACCTTTAGCCAGACTCATCAAGAAAAAAAGAGTGAAGAATCAAATAAACAAAATTAGAAATGAAAAAGGAGAGGTTACAACAGACAAGGCAGAAATACAAAGGATTATAAGAAATTATTATGAACAACTATATGGCAAAAAAAATAGATAACCTGGAAGAGATGGACAGATTCTTAGGAAAGTTCAATCTTCCAAGACTGAACCAGGAAGAAATAGAAATTATGAACAACCCAATTACAAGCACTGAAATTGAAGCTGTGATCAAGAATCTCCCAAAAAACAAAAGCCCAGGACCAGATGGCTTCACAGGAGAATTCTATCAAACATTTAGAGAAGAGCTAATGCCTATCCTTCTAAAAATCTTTCAAAAAATTTCAGAGGCAGGAACACTTCCAAACTCATTCTATGAGTTCACCATCACCCTAATACAAAAACCAGACAAAGACAACACAAAAATAGAAAACTACAGGCCAATATCACTGATGAACATAGAGTCAAAAATCCTCAACAAAATTTTAGTGAAGAGAATTCAGCAACACATCAAAAAGGTCATATACCATGATCTAGTTGGGTTTATTCTAGGGATACAAGGATTCTACAGTATATGCAAATCAATGTGTGATACATCATATTAACAAGTTGAAATAAAAATAAAAACCATATGATCATCTCAATAGATGCAGACAAAGCCTTTGACAAAATTCAGCACTCATTTATGATTAAAACTTAAAAAAAATGGGCACAGAAGGAACCTACCTCAACATAGTACAGGCCATATATGATAAGCCTACAGTAAACATTACTCTCAATGGTGAAAAACTGAAAGCATTCCCTCTAAGATCAGGAACAAGACAAGGGTGTCCACTTTCACAGTTATTCAACATAGTTCTGGAAATCCTAGCTACAGCAATCAGAGAAGAAAAAGAAATAAAAGGAATCCAGATTAGAAAAGAAGAATTGAAGCTCTCACTGTTTGCAGATGACATGATACTGTACATAGAAAACCCTAAAGACAGTATCAGAAAATTACTAGAGCTAATCAGTGAAATTAGCAAAGTTGCAGGATACAAAATCAATACACAGAAATCACTTGCATTTCTATATACTAACAATGAAAAATCAGAAAGAGAAATTAGAGAATCAATACCATTCACCATTGCAACAAAAAGAATTAAATATTTAGGAATAAACTTACCTAAGGAGACAAAAGAACTATATACAGAAAATTATAAGACACTAATGAAAGAAATCAAAGACAACATAAACAGATGGAGAGATATTCTATGTTCCTCAGTAGGAAGAATCAATATTGTGAAAATGACTCTACTACCTAATGCAATCTACAGATTTAATACGATCCCTATCAAATTACCAAAGGTATTTTTCTCAGAACTAAAACAAAAAAATTTTCACAATTTATATGGAAACACAAAAGACCCTGAATAGTCAAAGCAGTCTTGAGAAAGTAGAATGGAGCTGGAGAAATCAACCTTTTTGATTTCAGAATATACTACAAAGCTACAGTCATCAAGACAGTATGGTACTGGCACAAAAACAAAATATAGACCAATGAAACAAGACAGAAAGCCCAGAGATAAACCCATGCACCTATGAGTACCTTCTTTTTGACAAAGGAGGCAAGAATATACAATGGGGCAAAGACAGCCTCTTCAATAAATGGTGCTAGGAAAACTGGACAGCTACATGTAAAAGAATGAAATTAGAACACTCTTAACACCATACACAAAGATAAAATGGATTAAAGACCTAAATGTAAGACCAGAAACTATAAAACTGTTAGAGGAAAACATAGGCAGAACACTCAATGACATAAAGGAAGATCTTCTACGATCCACCTCCTAGAGTAATGAAAATAAAAACAAAAGTAAACAAGTGGGACCTGATTAAACTTAAAAGCTTTTGCACAGCAAAGGAAACTACAAGCAAGATGAAAAGACAGTCCTCAGAATGGGATAAAATGAAAGCAAATGAAACAACTGACAAAGGATTAATTTCCAAAACATACAAGCAGCTCATACAACTCAATACCAGAAGAAAAATCAACCCCATCAAAAGGTGGGAAAAAGACCTAAACAGACATTTCTCCAAAGAAGACATTCAGATGGCTAACAAACACATGAAAATATGCTCTACATCACTCATAATTAGAGAAATGCAAATCAAAACTACAATAAGATATCACCTCACACCGGTCAGAATAACCCTCATCAAAAAGTCTACAAACAATAAATGCTGGAGAGACTGTGGAGTAAAGGGAACGCTCTTGCATTGTATGGTGGGAATGTAAATTGAAATAGCCACTATGGAAGATGGTATGGAGATTCCTTAAAAAACTAGGAATAAAGCCACCATATGGCCCAGAAATCCAACTCCTAAGCATACCCTGAGGAAATCAAAAATTGAAGAAGACACATGTATCCCAAAGTTGGAGCACACTGTTTACAATAGCTAGAACATGGAAGCAACCTAGATGAACACCGACAGATGAATGGATAAAGAAGTTGTAGTGCATATACACAATGGAATATTAGTCAGCCATAAAAAGGAACACATTTGAGTCAGTTTAATGATGTGGATGAACCTAGAACCTATTATATACAGTGAAGTGAGTCAGAAAGAGAAAGATAAATATTGTATTCTAACGCATATATACAGAATCTAAAAAAGTGGTACAAAGAATTTATTTACAGTGGAGAAACAGACAGAGAGAATAGACTTATGGACATGGGGAGAGGGGAAGAGAGGGTGAGATGTATGGAAAGAGTGACATGGAAACTTATATTACCATATGTAAAATAGATAGACAATGGAATTTGCTGTATGACTCAGGAAACTCAACAGGGGCTCTGTATCCAGACAGGAGATGGTAAGAGATATGTTTCGATCCCTAGGTTGGGAAGATGCCCTAGAGGAGGGCATGACAACCTACTCCAAATTCCTGCCTGGGGAATCCCCAGGGACAGAGGCGCCTGCAGGCTACAGTCCAGAGGGTCTCAAAGAATCGGACACGACTGAAGTGACTTAGCACACACACAGATTATGGAGAAGTGAAAGTGAAGTGAAGTTGCTCAGTCGTGTCAGACTCTTTGCAACCCGTGGACTGTCGCCCACAAAGCTCCTCTGTCCATGGGATTCTCCAGGCAAGAATACTGGAGTGGGTTGCCATTTCCTTCTCCAGATTATGGAGAAGTGCTGCTCAAAATATGGATCTCATGCAGTAAACCAAACATTTCCTGGAGCTTGTTAGATGTGTATGTCTCCACCACAGACCTACTGAATCAGAATGTATGAAATGCTGATGTTCATCTACTATGAACAACATTGATTTTCTGTTTTTGATGGTTTTAATTCTAACCCTGCCACTGGATATTTATGGAAAATGAAACCTAGAGAGTAATTAAAATAGTAATCCACCAATGGGCTAAGTCTATGGACCATGGTTCCCTGAAATTTGTTTTCAATCAAGCCCTCCAGGGGATTCTGATGCATGATCAAGTTTGAGGAGCACTGTTGTAGATCTCTGCTATTCAACATGAGGTCCTCAGGTTAGAAGCATCAGCATCATCTGCGTGCAGAACCTTTGTCTAGATTCAGCTCATTGTAATTATATTTTATTAGATCCCCATGTTATTATTACTGCACATACTAAAGGAAGATGTAAATAAGATCTCACTGGACAACTGGCTTCAGTATTTTTCTACCCTCTGTTCTAAAACTGCTGATGTTCCACTATTATGAACAAAAATGAATCTCTGTTTTTGATGGTTTTAATTCTAACCTTGCCATTTCATATTGATGGAAAATTAAACCTAGAAAGTAACTTAAATAGTAATCCACCAATGGACTAAGTCTATTGACTATGGTTCGTTTATTATTCCTAAATGGTGAAGTGGAGTTTGTACCAGCACTTTTAGATTGGCGTACAATTTTTTCTCCACTGCCCTTCCCAAGGGGTAGATTATTTTCTTCATTCAACCTTTTGTGTTAACTCATTGAAAGCTTTTGTCAACATGCAGTTAGGTGATCTGTTATGCTCTCAAATAGTATTGAGACTAGAATTAATTTTTAAGATATTAAGCTGTGGTGAAATAAGCATTGGTTATGAGTCACAGCATGCTATTCAGTCCCGGTATAAATATGCATTAATTGTGATTTTTTGATAGTTCATTGACTACCCTGAAGCTCAATTTATCGACAAGAGAAATATGGGGAGAATTGAATTAATGATTTTATGCTGTCTTGAATTCCAACTCAGTGATTCAGTAATCACTTGAGTTATTTTAGATAATCAAAACAGGGTCATCAAAGAGGTTTTGCAGAAGGAATTAGGCAAAGAAAAGTTCAAAACAAAGTGGAAGTTTTTGGAGATACACTACACAAGCAGGCATGCAGACATCAATTCTTCTTCCCTGGCCTGTGAATGAGTGTTAGCAGGCTATCAATGCATGATCTTTTCATGGACCCTTTTCTGTAAGCTTAATGTTTGAATGTACATGTTATCACTTCCACGTTTGAATTTCAGGAATATTTGTGCTCTCTACTCATCATAATTTCTGGATCTATTAGAGGAATTCTTGTTCTTTTTTGTCCCTTTCTGAGTCTGTGTTGGGCATAAGCAGTGCTGGGAACTCTCACGGCAGCTATCCCTAGACACAACAGACTTCCCTGGCATGCTTCATTTAATAAAAATAGTTTGGGGCACTAGCATAAAACCTTTCATCCTTGAGTCTTAAATTATTTCACAAACATTAATTCTTGAAGAATTCCTGCAAGGTGGATATTATAGAGTCACAGATTCATGGAGACTTGAAGATAAAAAGAACTTCAGAGATCATCCACTTCAAGTTACTTCATTCATCACATGAAAAAGATTGAAATCCTCAAAGGGGAAGTGACTTGCCCAAGGAGTTCTCTTTTTAAGAAAGTAAATGCAAGACAGGTGAATAACTCCAAGCTATAGAATGAATTTTTAATTATCAAAAAATTTAGCTTTAAATTTCATTTATTAGTTTTGGGAGAAAGTTTATTCTATCTTTTTAAAGGCAAACTTAGGGGGTAAAGAAATGGGCAGACATGGGTTAATTGAATTGTGTGTCAATAATGAGTGATAATTTAAAGTAGCATACCAGTGAGCAGAAGAAACAATGTTATTTCTACTCACTTAATTTTAAGATGTGGGATGAGAGAAATTGCTAGAAATGAATCCCTCTTTATTATACCTGACAACCTCTCCTCCCATCTTTAATCCTAGATAGATCTAATCACTTCTTACCATTCTGTCACTCCCTTTTCCCACCTCCATGTATTAATCATCCATCACTTTAAAGGAAGAAGGAGTTTGGAAGGAGAAGAAAGAAATTGGCCCTGAAGAGACCTACTGGTCCATAAGGTTGTTGATGAGATCATCATAGAAACTTTGTGCTTCTGTTCAGACAAGGTAGATAGGCACAAAGCCACTGAAATAGTAATATCTATCCTTAGGTGCAGCCATTTTCAGGGATTCAAACCTGCCATTTGAGACTTCACATGCAGCAGAAAGATATCTTATACATACTTAAGCCTACCACAAAGTTATTGGTACTAAATGCATAAGACTGGTGCAAATGAAGTGATATGGGAGCACATGGAAAACATGATTTCAAAATGGGTGGATTTGTGAAGATTGGGGGGAAGAATTCAAAGTGAGTCTAGAAAAACTAATTGGCAAAAAATGAGGTCAACAGGGAGAGGGCACTCCAGATAAAAATGAATATATTTTACCAGAAGCATCATGTTCTTTGCTTCCCTAAAAGAGAGCAATGGAAGAAAGTCCTAGGGGGATAAATGACACACATTATGTTGGAGCCAAGGGACTAATTTGTGAAAAAATAACACAAGAAAATGAACATATGAATCATGACTATTGACAATGAGAAGATTCCACTTGAGGGAACTTACTTGGAACATTTTGGAACTTACTGTTGGGTTGATGAATAAAAAGAAAAAAAAAGTGGAAATAGGGTTACATTACAGAGAAAATGAAGAAATATGAGATTGATTATAAGACAAGGAAGACCACAAAGTCCTCACTTAATGCTGTGTAATACAATCAGCTAAGAACAGTGTTGACAGAACATTGGAAGACATATGGATTTGACCAAAGTAATAATTTTACCTTTCTAAATTCTTAGGGCTAGCTTTTCAAAGTCTTCTTTTTCAAGAGACACAGCTAAATCTAGAAATATTTATCTCAAAAGACAAACAATGGAAGATCTGTGATTGATGGTCTAAGAAAATGAGAAAGATTTAGGGTAATATGGTAAATGTTAGTAGATGATGATATTTTAAATGGTAATATATTAAGATAGTATCTCCTCCTTGAAATTATAGCAGGTTAGAGCAACTAGTAGCTTTAGGAGGTATTATTAATATTCATAAAAGTATAGATGAGTCTCAAAAAATTTATATTGAGTGAAAGAAACCAAATCTCCACTCCCCTATGCCCCCCCTCAAAAAAAAGAACCCATAGTGTATGATTCCATTTATATAAAATACTAGAAAAAACAAACTATAGGAACAGAAAACAAACCAATGATTGCTTAGGGATTGGGCAAAGGAAGGGTAGATTATAAAAGGGCATAAAGAAACCTTTGGGTATTACAGATATATTTACTATCTTGATTCATAGTTTTGTACTGATAGAAATATATATGTGTCAAAAAATCAAATTGTACAGTTTACTTATTTGTATTTTTTGTATGTCAATTATATTAATTTAAACATGAGGGAATCACTAGAGTTTCAAAATATGAAGATATATAATCAATGTAAAACTAGCATAATATATATTAGCATTACACAAGTAAAAATAGATGGATACATTAATCAGTTCAAAAATAATTCATAATTAAATATTTGACTTTTACAATGGATAATTTAAGAGTTATATAAATAAAAATTAATATAAGATTGCAACTACAAATGCCCATAATTTTATTTCCTGTTAAAACAATTCTTTCAATGAAAATCTAGATTAATTTATAGCAACTAGTTAAGTTGTAATAATACATCTTTGTTATTTAATTTAAAGGTTTAATATTAGTGTGCTACCATAGATCAAAGACTGTTTTCTTAGAAAAATATTGACTAAATTTAGCTTTCTCTTGGGAAATAAAAACTTGCAAAATTTAAATATGCCTGTGAAATGCAAGCACAGTTTACAAAGTAATGGTTATTAATGGCTTTTAATCAAGAATGTCTTATTAATGTAGAGCAAAATAATTAATAGATTCTTTTCAAATGTATGTAGTAGAGAACTTGGTATCAGTGCATGCTGCATGCCAATTTGCTTCGATTGTGTTTGACTCTTTGCAACCCTATGGACTATACCCTGCCAGGCTCCTCTGTCCCTGGGATTCTCCAGGCAATAATACTGGAATGGGTTGCCATGCCCTCCAGTTTGATCTTCCCAACACAGGGATCGAATCCACGTCTCTTATTAGTCTCCTGCATTGGTAGGCAGGTTCTTTACCACAAACACCACCTGGGAAGCCCTTGGTATCAAGAGTATAGTGCTATTTCAATTCAGATTTTCATGTTGGGAAGATCTGAATTTAGCATAAACCACAAGAGTTTCTTGCTAAGTAACTTTAAGCAAGTTATTTGGCCTCTCTAATGCTTAATATTTTCACTGTCAAATGGGGATAATGCTGCTGCTGCTGCTACTAAGTTGCTTTAGTTGTGTACGACTCTGTGTGACCCCATAGATGGCAGCCCACCAGGCTCCCCCGTCCCTGGAATTCTCCAGGCAAGAACACTGGAGTGCGTTGCCATTTCCTTCTCCAATGCATGAAAGTGAAAAGTGAAACTGAAGTCACTCAGTCGTGTCCAACTCTTTGCTACCCCATGGACCGCAGTCTACCAGGCTCCTCCATCCATGGGGATAATACCAATACTCAAATCACAGGGTTTTTGCAGTAGTTAGATGAAAGTGATTCCAAAATATATAGTTTCATACACAACAAAATTCAAAACAAATTAGATAGTTGCTTTTGTTTCTGTCGTTGTCTGGACTTGCTTGGACTGAAAGACCAACATGAAACCAATTATCCTTTTCACACTAAGTGCACGTGCCACCCTCTAATGAAGGAGAAAGGACCACATTGAAAACTAAGAAATGTGGTTCCTACCTCAGGTGTGAAATTAATGTATAATATATATCTCTGACTCAGCATTTTTTTAAACGTTAGAAAATGTTATTCACTAGTGTTTTTATTTTATTAAATTTTATTAAAGTGCAGTTAATTTACAATGTGTTAATTTTTGTTATATGGCAAAATGATTCAGTTTTATATATATATATACACAAATATTTGTATATATATTATTTTCATATTCTTTTCCATTATGGTTTATCCCAGGATATTGAATACTGTTCCCTGTGCTATACAATAAGACCTTGCTGTTCACCCTGACTCTTAGCTCTTTTAACCTATAATATTAGAGAGCTGGATTATCCACTAGATTTCAAAAATGCATATGGGGCATCCTAGAAATTTGGATAATTCCTTAGTTGAAACACACTGAATGGGAAAAAAAGGGGAGAAAAAAGAGATGGGGCTCAACTATATCTTTGCTTTAAACAGGACATCCTAGAGAATTAATGTTTAGTTTTGAATCACTTACAAGGATTTTGCCTAAACAGAAATCCCATAGCTTTATAAGTTTGAAAAGCACTAAATTTCATAATTTCTAAGGTATCATTTCCCTGATAGCTCAGTTGGTAAAGAATCTGCCTGCAATGCAGGATACCCCAGTTCAATTCCTGGGCCAGGAAGATCCTCTGGAGAAGGGATAGGCTACCCACTCCAATATTATTGCCTGGAGAATCCCATGGACAGAAGAGCCTGGTGGGTTACAGTCCATGGGGTCACACACAACTGAAGGGACTTAGCATGCATGCATCCACTCCAGTATTCTTGGGCTTCCCTTGTGGTTCAGCTGGTAAAGAATCCACCTGCAATGTGGGAGACCTGGGTTTGATCCCTGGGTTGGGAAGATCCCCTGGAGAAGGGAAAGGCTACCCACTGCAGTATTCTGGCCTGGAGAATTCCATGGACTATATAGTTCATGGTGTTGCAAAAAGTTGGACACGACTGAGCGACTTTTCACTTTCAAGGTGTTGTTAGCTCTATAGTTTTGCCACTGTGTTTGACTGTTATGAGATTTGACTCAAAAGCCTTTCTTTAATACAATTATGCTAAAGGTTGAAATAGTTGTATTCTCTTGTTAGGGAAGAGAAATTCATATAATATGTGACAAATATAATGATTAACAGTTTTATGTCTTTATAAAAACCTTTTAAAAGAGGCATCATTATCCCATTCAAAAGACAAGGACAATGAGACTCAGGAAGTTTAAATCATACTGTGAATAAATGATAGATTTGGAATGTAACTCACATCTAGCCAACTCCAAATATAATTTTCATGTTTTTAAAATTAACAAACCTCTAATAAAAAGGACAATAACAAAGAAGAAACATCCCAGGGTGGCAACCAACCTGCTTCTGTAAGGTCCATACTGGGTCTCTGGATTGTTGAATTCAAGCTTTCACTGAACACTCTGTGTCAAGCAACTTAGAGTGTATAAGGTTAAGTAGGGCAGAGCCTATATATTCTAAAGGTTTATAATCCAGCCAGGAATGATAAGAACAGCCTTTAGCAGGAAGCTGTTACACGTATGTAGTATAGGCTAGGTTTCCTGGGGGAAGGAAAAATCGAAAAGATCATCAATATATAAACTCAGTCCATTTGCAAATAGTAACAGTTCGGCTTTCTAAATATGTATGAAAAACAGTGAGTCTGGCCAAGTGCTTCAGCAGGGAGAAGGCGCAGGTGTCTTTTAACATCAACTTCAGGATAAGGCAGTCGCAAGCAGAGAAGAAGTTATGTTAGTCATTTAAGTCCTTCGTTGGTAACTGAGCTCCTGGACAAAATCTGTCACACTGGAGCAGCCAGGTCCTACAGCCTCGTAAGCATGGACTGTATCCTTCTAAAGCTGCAAGCCACAATCACCCAAACTGCCATTCTCAGAAATTAGGAAAAGTCCAGGAGTAAGCAACACTGAGGACATTTTCAACTATCATTAAGACCATTACAATTCCTGCCAATGTAGGAGATGCAGGAGACCACAGTTCGATCTCTGGGTTGGGAAGATCCCCTGGAGTAGGAAATGGCAACTGGCTTCAGTATTCTTGCCTGGGAAATCTCATAGATAGAGGACCCTGGCAGGCTACAGTCCAGGGGGTAGCCAAGAGAGACTGACTGACTCGAATTCCTGAGCGACTGAGCACTTGCAATTACTCTGCAGCAATTCTGCAAGAAGAACGGAAATTCTGAATGCAAGGTACAAAATAGCAAACATAGGAGTTACTTTAGCTTCAGAGGAAAAAAATGAAATGAGTGTTAACTTAAAAGGATAGGGGGAATTCTATGATTATGAAACTGATGTTTCCTTTGACCAAATTACACCTAGGTTTGATACTATCTATGGATGTGAGAGTTGGACTGTGAAGAAGGCTGAGTGCCGAGGAATTGATGCTTTTGAACTGTGGTGTTGGAGAAGACTCTTGAGAGTCCCTTGGACTGCAAGGAGGTCCAACCGGTCCATTCTGAAGGAGATCAGCCATGGGATTTCTTTGGAAGAAATGATGCTAAAGCTGAAACTCCAGTACTTTGGCCACCTCATGCGAAGGGTTGACGCATTTGAAAAGACTCTGATGCTGGGAGGGATTGGTGGCAGGAGGAGAAGGGGATGACAGAGGATGAGATGGCTGGATGGCATCACTGACTCGATGGACGTGAGTCTGGGTGAACTCCGGGAGTTGGTGATGGACAGGGAGGCCTGGAGTGCTGCGATTCATGGGGTCGTAAAGAGTTGGACACGACTGAGCGACTGAACTGAACTGAACTCCACAAGAAGAGTGATCTTTTCAACACAAATTTTTTGGGGTTTGGGGAAACTCTAGAACTGTCTTCATTCAATCTGAGTGGCTATGGGAAAAAGAAGATTGAAATAATGGAATAAGAATTGCCCTCAACTCTAAGGTATATCTGAAGATTGGAAGTAAAATTAAGTACTATACTGCAAAAATGAAATCCTTTAAGATGCTCAATAAAGAGCATATTGTATCTTATGTTCTTTTCAAAGGCTTAAGTACCTAGATACAGATTCCTTAAAATGAAAACAAGCTCTGTACCTCTATAGCAATTTGCTTCATATTAAACAGTGTTTCAGCTATTTTTGTCTGGAATTGGTATGATAAAGAAGCTTGTTTATCTTCTTTCTTTTTGAGAAGTTGCTTCCTTCCTGGCAGTAATGAGGTTGGCATGGCTGATGCAGACCTGATCCAGATTTCTAATGCAGGCTTGGAGAGGGCTTTCCAAGTGGCAGCATCTCTGGAAAGTGGTCGCCATTCTGCACAGTTCCGATCCTTAAAGGAAAACCTGTTTCCAGTAATTAATGTGACTAGCGCATGGTAAGGGCCTTCAATAGAAGCAGGCCTCTGGACACCTCTGGACTTTCTACTCTCTCAGAATCGAGCATCATGACTATTTGCACTCTTTGCTTCATCGAGGTGACCCAACTCTGGTTACTTCTTTTCTGCTCCATGCCCTCCAACTCCATAGGATAACAGCAAGCCATTTACTCTCAGCCATGTTTTCTACATTATAATTCAAGCAATACACTGACGTATTTACAATAAAGGAAACATAATTATGACATGAGGTTTAGGGCATAGAGTTTCTGAGCCCCTCTGTCACTATCTCCTTGTGCGTCTCATGTAAATCTCTTGGCTTGTCTGAGTTTCATTATCCTTTACAGTAAAATTCAGATCAGCAATCTTCAAGATTCTTTGTACTTCCAAAGACCTAGGATAGCACAGTTTTACAGATATCGATTTTAAAAGATGCTTTAACAGTCATAGAAGAAAATGAATACAAGAGTTCACTCTTCAGAAAGATACATTTTATATGTAGTGAATACCAATATATAGACAAGAATAATACCTATATAACACAAGCTAATTTCTCTAATTGGGGTTCTACTGTTCACTGATGTTATGTTTAATGACATTTTCAATCTGTGATTTGTGTTAAATCCAGTGGTTGTTAAGTGCTAAAAAAAAAAAAATAGGTGTTTTCAGCTCTGACTCCAATAATGACTTATAGTTAGGGATTAATTTGGGAAATTGTTTGAAATTGCAGAAAAGGCCCAGATCCTATTTTCCTGACGTAAAGTTGGCTGATAGTTGGTTCAGTTCAGTTCAATCATGTCTGACTCTTTGTGACCCCATGGACTGTAGCACGCCAGGCTTCCCTGTCCATCACCAATGCCCAGAGCTGGCTCAATCTCATGTCCATTGAGTCGGTGATGCCATCCAACCATCTTATCCTCTGTCTTCCCCTTCTCTTCCTGCCTTCAATCTTTCCCAGCATCAGGTCTTTTTCAGTAAGTCAGTTTTTCACATCAGATGACCAAAGTATTGGAGCTTCAACTTCAGCATCAGTCAATAGTTGGTATGTCGCACTATGATTTTTGCCCTTCATCTTGATACATTGTACTGATAGATGAAACAAAGTTATAGGTAAGTAGAATGGCATAGCCATAAACTTCCAGTTTATAAAATGTCTCAAGGATCATCTCATTGAATCTTTACTCTGTACTTGAATCTCTACCAACATGCCCCTATGCATCCATTCCATATTCAGAATGGTTTCCAAGGTGCTCTAAGATTCTGACAGAGTGGAAGCTTCAGTGACGTCATCTCCTCTGGAGTTGCCTCTGGAATGTTTTCTGCACTCTCCCCTTGTAAGTCTTGTCCTATATTTGCATGCTCTACCCCGTCTTATTATGGCTGATGCATGTTGGCTCACCATTTAAATTCAGTACGTCACTGCATCTTCTAGGTGTGTTTCTAACCCAATTCTAATAGAAGGGAATATCTGTCTCCTTTAGAACTTTTCTTCTACTAAACATTATTGTGATCATTTTATTTTATTGGTCAATATCACTGGATTATCCAGGGTTTTCAAGAGCATCTTTTTAGTTCCTTTGCTCTATGGATTTATTTCTCTAGACACAGAGCACCTTTTTTACATCCCGGTGGTATCTGATGCATCTCATCAAATTGCTATTGCTTGTACTCTTCAGATTAAGGCACTATTATGGTGTTTATTAAACCAAGTGTATTTTTTTATAGAGTAGTATTTTTTTTTATTTTATTGATAGATGAATAAATGGTTAAACATAATAGATCTTCAGCTTGTTAAAACTTTTCAGGAACCATCTGGTTAAATCCTCATCTAATCCTTGAATGCTTCCTCCCTGATTTTTCTGTTATCTTATGTTCCATATTCAGAATATTTGGTCCTATAAAATGTCCATTATTCAAGAAGCTAAATATTGACTTTATCATATGACTCACGGATTCTATGTCTAGGTCAATATCCAAAAGAATTGAAAATAGGAACTCAAGATATTTGTACAAAAGAATGTTCATTGGAGCATTACTCATAGCAGATAAAAGATGGGGTAAAAATCAAGTGTCCATCAACAAATAAATGTGACATGAATAGAAATATCAATATATACAATGTAATATTATTGAGACATAAAAAGAAATGTTAGCCAAAAAAAGCAATAGCTTGGACTTTTACTTCTAGACTGTGTTATGAGCAGAGATTTTGAAATAGGCAATCTGATTCAGATCTCAGGATATAGTTTTCATTGGTTGAATATACCAAAGACTATTTGCATGCATATGCACACAAGGGTTTACACAAGTAGATTTTCTATTAACAACCTTATTGGAAACATGTCTTATGTAATTTCTGTTAGTGGTCATTTTAATGAAGTTCAGCACTACATGCTGGGTTGATGATTTTCAATGGCAAGGCAAATGTAGACAAAATTATTATTATTGAGAATAGTGGGCCAGAAAGAGCATGTTGCTGCTGCTAAGTCTCTTCAGTCATGTCCGACTCTGTGCGACCCCATAGACAGCAGCCCACCAGGCTCCCCGTCCCTGGGATTCTCCAGGCAAGAACACTGGAGTGGGTTGCCATTTCCTTCTCCAACGCATGAAAGTGAAAAGTGAAAGTGAAGTTACTCAGCCGTGTCTGACTCTCGACGACCCCACAGACTGCAGCCGTCCAGACTCCTCTGTCCATGGGATTTTCCAGGCAAGAGTTCTGGAGTGGGATGCCATTGCCTTCTCCAGAAAGAGCATAGTTAAATAATTATTGGAACATAGCTTATAAAATAAAAAACAATCTGGAATTTCAATCTTCAGATTATATCAACATGGTTGAGAGGATATGAAAGCGTGCTAAAATTTCTATTGTGTTTAAAATTTGGATATAGATGTTGAAAAATATCTTAGATGAATTAATTAGTTAAATACAAATAAGATAGCAATATTTCTATCATATAGCTATTCATATGCCACTGAATAATAAATATAGTTCATAAAATATCTAAACTACTAGAAAAAATTAGATTGACCCCAGCTGAGTGAAGCTTAATAGAGATGAGATACTTATCTTTGCATAGTAATTTCTTCTCTTGTCCTTTTATTGAGAGAATTACTCTTTCTAGTCATGATATCCAAATCCCAAGCAACTACAATTGGCCTAACAGTAGTCACAAGATCAAAACACAAGTCAGTCAGAATCATTCTTGCATTTTGTCTTACTGAGGAAGAGGTGGAAAGGATTTCCTTGGCATGCTTCATTTAATAAGAATAGTTTTGGGCACTAGCATAAAATCTTTCATCCTTGAGTATTAAATTATTTCACAAACATCAATTCTTGCAGAATCCTACAAGGCAGATATTATAAAGTCACAGAATCATGGAGGCCTGAAGATACAAAAACTTCAGGGATCATCCACTTCAAGTAACTTCATTTTTCACATGAAAAAAATCGATACCCCTAAAGTTGAAGTGATTTGCCCAAGCAGGTCTCTTTTTTAAAATGTGAATGTAAGACAGTCAGGTGGATAGCTTCAAGCCATAGAATACATTTTTAATTACTGTAGGAATTAAACTTTAAATGTCATTTACCAATCTTGGAAAGAAGTTTATTCTATCTTTTTAAAGGCAGATTTGGGGGTAGAGAAGTGGGTAGGGATGTGTTAATAAGATGATGTGCTAATAATGAGTGATAATTTAATGTGGTATACCAGTGAGAAGAAACAACGTTATTTCTGTTCACCTAAGATTCTGAGCTATCAGACTAGGAGCTTGCAGGTGTCACTATTCAAGTAGGAGAGGAAACCTGAGGGAATGGAGCCAACAAAGAGAGGAAGCTTCCACTGCTAACAGAAATGTGGGGAGATGACCTGATACTGTCTAAACCCTAGTGTCCTATCAACACTGAGGTCAACTTCCCTTTCATTATTATTCTGTTTTCCTTGCTTTCTCCTGTACATAAACATAAACACATGTGTATATATTTTTGAACTGTTTATCCATCACTTGGAATAGAGAATCCTGACCAGAAGTTTAAGAAAACAATCTAGGTAACAAGCTCTCAGGATAAATTATTAACCTAAAATAATTTACTATGTTTAAGCCTCATGATACTGAGATAAATAAAAATACTAAAATAAATAAAAAGTAAATCAAAAGTAATTTAAATAAACATGAAGAATTAAGTTTTCCTATAGGGCAGATATCATTGGATTGGGTAAAAAAATTAAACAGTAAAACCCAGAATAAAAACAAATAGATAAATCAAACAACATTAACTAAATGCTATTTTCAAGAAACACATCCCAAACAAAATGACACAAAGTGTAAAAATGAAGGATGGAAGAAAAAAGTACCAAGCAAAATCTTACTTTAAAACCTCATGCGATGACATTAATGCAACAAAAAGACAGAATATAATGTGAAGATTATTTATTTGGATGAACTGAAAGTGAAAGTATTAGTCACTCAGTCATGTCTGACTCTTGGTGACCCCATGAGCTACAGTTTGCTGGGCTCCTCTGTCCATGAAATTCTCCAGGCAAAAGTACTGGAGAGGCTATTTTGTTATGACACAAGATCCATTTTTCTAAGAACTTTTAAGAATCAGAAGATTTTATTCTTCCAACCTCATCAGTTTAAAATACACAATGCAAATCCAAAGAATTATAAGCACTAGTAGGTAAGGACATAATCAAAGTGGGAGACATTAACACTTCCTCTCAGAACCATCAAATCAAGGGTAACCCTAATGTAAGCAAACATGACTGACGCGGTGCAGTCACTCAGGAACTCTGTGATGCCTCTCCTTGTCCTATTGCTTTTGTTCAGTGAGTTATTTTTCCCTTTTACTGAGCTCTGGCCAACTGTGCAGCCTTCTGATTTTACCCTAAAGGAATACTTCCTGTTTAATTTGTCAAACAGAGTATCATTTCAGTGATTAAAATGTCCAGTCCTATGTAATCAGAAACTCTAATTTTCTTTTTAAATTAAATTTTATTGAAGTATAGTTGATTTATAGTGTTGTCTTAGTTTCAGGTGAACAGCAAAGAGAATCAGCTATTCAAATACTTCTATCCCCTCTTTGGGGGTTTCCTTCCCATTTAGGTCACCACAGAGCACTGAGTCGAGTTCCCTGAGTTATAGAGTAGGTTCTCATTTGTCAATTATTTTATACATAGTATCATATATACAAAATCTCTGATCTTGACTTAAGACATCACCTGGAGGTCCCACGGCAGGCAAAAATCTAAAGAAAGGAGTTTAGTTGGCTTCCTCTCACTTTCTTCCCCTATTTCTTCTACTCCTTCTCCCATTTTGGATAGTTGACGACTATAATTATGGCATGGTGGAGAGGAAATTGGGAGAGAGGCCGTGCTGCTTTCTAGGACTTTCTGAACCATGGACATTGTAAGTCCTTTCCCAAGATTTTGGAAGAGCAGTTTCCTTTCAAATTTCAGGCCAAAGCTGAGCGCCGAAGAATTGATGCTTTTGAACGGTGGTGTTAGAGAAGACTCTTGAGAGTCCCTTGGACTGCAAGGAGATCCAACCAGTCCATTCTAAAGGAGATCAGTCCTGGGTGTTCTTTGGAAGGAGTGATGCTAAAGCTGAAACTCCAGTACTTTGGCCAGCTCATGCAAAGAGTTGACTCATTGGAAAAGACTCTGATGCTGGGAGGGATTGGGGGCAAGGAGGAGAAGGGGACGACAGAGGATGAGATGGCTGGATGGCGTCACCAACTCAATGGACTTGAGTTTGAGTGAACTCCGGGAGTTGGTGATGGACAGGGAGGCCTGGCGTGCTGCGATTCATGGGGTCACAAAGAGTTGGACACGACTGAGCAACTGAACTGAACTGAACTGAACTGTGCTCCCATGGAGGTATCCACAGCCAGGATGTTGTGCTTTATTTAATCCTCTTGGTCTTGACTCAAATTCTTGTATACTACTATGTGCATCTAACTACAAAATACACAGACTAAGAGTATTCACCTGTGGTCCCCTTTCTAGTGATGTGAATGGGGATCAGGAATAGTACATTCCTCCTTCATTTTTCTTGTGGGAGAGAGAGTGATTGTGACTCAGAGCAGAGTTTAAGCTTCAGTAATTTCCTCCAAATTCAGCTCTTGACTCTATACCCTAGATGTATTCCCTTTGACAATTCTGCGTTGTCAGAGGCATTTGCCACCTCACCTTGAGATGTAATTTCTAATTCTCATGAGTTTCAATCCAAATGCCCATTTTCACATCTTTTGATATAAGTGATGATGGAAAGTTTTGGATAACAATTTATTCTCTTGTACTTTCTCCCACCCAACTGGTTCTCAGAGAAATAGTTACAGCCTTAAATGCATTTAATAGAAAATGAAATAATAAATAGACTAAACCTTTAGTTCGAGATGTTAGAAAACAATTGAAAGTAGTTATAGAGAGAGGAAGAATAAACAAAGATAAATTTGGGATTTATAAAGCAGAAACATTTTAAAGTACATGTGATTTAAAAAGCCAAAAGATATATTTAGAATATATATATTAATAAATAGAGTATTAAAAACTAATTAACAGGGAAAAAAGAATTCTCTAATAATCCACATTATGAAAAAGAAACAGGATATAATTACAGATACTGAAGAAGTGAAAAAAAGAAGAAAATGCTATGTGCATATATATATATAAAAATATACATGAAAATCTTGATGAAGTAATAATTTTCTAGGAAAATATGAGTAACCAAAAGATGACTGAAAACAAGTAAAATACCTTAATAAATAAAAAACAAAAAAAAATTTTAATGAAAGTATTTAAAGCATAAGTACTTTAAATGACATCTATTAAGCTTCTGAGTTCAATCAAATTATCCTATAAAGCACTTAAGAGTTGTCTAATAACTCCTGTTATTTGAGTTGTTTCATAGTAAAGAAAAAGATTAAAGCTTTCTTATTCATCAAAAGGCTACTATAACATCAATCTAAAATACAAGACTGTCATAAAAACTTAGTAAATGTCACATAAGGACATATATAAAATTTAAAATCAGCAAATTAAGTTCTTACTTGTTGGAAGACTAATATAACCAAATACATTTATCTCAGGACTGCAAATGTAATTCGTAATTGAGAGATTATTTTTAGTTTATAACAGAAATGGTATTTCAAATACTTGGGAGGAAAAGCTTGCTATTCAATAAATAGTGTGTTACAATTGGATACTCATGTGGGAAAAACTCCTGGAGAAGGAAATGGCAACCCCCTCCAATATTCTTGCCTGAGAAATCTCATGGACAGAGGAGCCTTGGTGGGCTATAGTCCATGGGGTCACAAAGAGTCAGACACAACTTAGCAACTAAACAATCGGAAATCTAATGTTATAATTCTACTACTTATCATATACAAAAAGAAACACCATATAAAGTAAATACTTATATTTAGAAGTTCAAGGGGTTCTTGGAGGAAAAAAAAGAAAATATTATTCCCCCTGGGATAGCAAAAGATCTAATATGCTACAAACCCAAAGTTCCAAAAGGAAGATTGATAAATACAACTCAATGGATAGCAACATGTCCTGTAAAATGCCAGATTTTTAAAATGAAAGACAAGCACCAGATTAGAAGAAAATATTTGTAAAACAAACAAATAAAACTATAAGAGTTTACTAAATTTAGTGTATTTTTAAAACGTCCGTTTTTTTTAATAGGTGAGCAATCTGATAGAAAATGGCACAAATAATATAATAAAAAGTATCAATAGAAATTACTAATAATTGGTAATAAATATAAAAGGATATGCTGAATCACATAGGTATTCAGGGGAAAACATTTCAAAACCACAACAATATCCCATTTCCTGCATGGATGATTGGGTGAAAATGCTAAAATAGTGAGATTTTGCAAGGAGTCTGGAGTGACTTGCATTCTCATTGGTGAGTGTGTGAATTGATGCAGTTTTCTGGAGAATTATTTGACTGAATCTTACCCACTCCAGTATTCTGGCCTGCAAAATGCCATGCACTGTATAGTCCATGGCATCAGAAAGAGTTGGACACGATTCAGCAATTTTCACTTTCACTTTAAGTTAAAAAAATTCCTTCCCTTTGACTCAGCAGTTTCATATCTAGGTATCTTTTCCATAAGATCACTTATGTCTGTGTTCAAGAAAATGTATTTTGTTTGGGATTGTTGTAAGAGAAAATAGAAAGGAAAAAAATGAGTCACCTATAATTTTGTCATTAAGTTTATGCTATTAATTTATTTACTGAAGCAGTATATGAAAAGTACCCAGAACAATGTCTGGAACAGTACCTGGTACATACATTTTGTATGTACTTATTTGTGTTTATTCACTCAGTCATGTCCGACTCTTTGCAACCCTGTGACTGTAGCCTGCTAGGCTCCTCTGACCATGGGGATTTTCTAGGCAAAAATATTGGAGTGGGTTGCCATGCCCTCCTCCCTGAGATCTTTTCGACCCAGGGACTGAACCCAGGCCACCCATATTGCAGGCAGATTCTTTACTGTCTGAGCCACTAGGGAATCCCTGTACATACATAGCAGGTCCTCAATGAATATTTTTAGAAATTACTCGAATACATGAAATGGTCTTTATTTTGTCATTGCCCCTCTATATCCATGTTCTGTCCTTCTCTGATCCCTGGGGAGCTGTCTCTGGCTTCCCTTATGCATTGGTTTTCCGTTGGTTTGGATCAACCCAAAGAGGCACCAACAAAATAGGAGAGCAAGTGGGTATTTCTGATAGTTCTCCTTCAATACTTTCCTGCTGTATTGTGCTTTGTAGTGACTACAACCCTCTACCTACGGCCAGACCTTCCACTGGGTAAATGTGGGCAAGTGCCCCAGGCCCACAGCTCTCACTGGGTTCCAGGACCAAAGCTCATTTGCTCCCATCCCTCACTGATTCCTTTAGTCCTGTCCATGCATGTTTCTTATTAGGACCACAACTGATAAGCTATGTAATACCAATAGCTATTAAGTAGCTATTTAATAGCTATTTTAAATAGTGTGAGAGGGAACTAGATGTACTGACATAAAGACAATTCCATAATGGATATGTTAGATTTTAGAAAGGCCAAAAAAAGATACCCACAGATGTATCATTTTTGCCATGTTTTGGTGTAAGGCTGTTTCCAACACATAGATATTTCAAATCCACACTGCAGTTTGATAGTAAGATTTGAATATGTATTAAAAAAAGATTTGAGCTGTTTATAAATACTTGGACAGTTCAATGGTTTATAAAGAGCTTTAAATGTCAAAATATATAGATTACAGCTCATCTTAGACAGCTTAAGCCATTCCAGCAGCAGTACTGGGACATTAATGCAAGCCGGCCTTAACACCTACACCTTTGGGCTGTATCACAAATAATAAGGATTCCATGGCAACACCAACTGGCTATTTATAGAACCACAGCCAATCATCATGCACTACAGCACAATGACATCATGCATGCACTCTAATATCTTTGATTATGATGATGCTTTGGTTTATAAATTGATGATCAATGAAGACACTATAAAGCCTTAGAAAGTTCTTGGGTTTAGACATTTAAATTCTGTTTGTTCAAAACCAGGTGAAGTCTGAAACTGAGGCCCATACATGAGGGGCCTGGAGAGACTGAAGGAAGAGGCAGCCACTCCAGAATGGTAGTCCCCAGGTTTAATAAACAAGACAAGCCTCCTTAATTAGGAGCTTTGTCTTTGGTAGCACAAGATGAGTAGATCTCGACAATCTCCACCAGGATCTTGAAAATTTATATAGAGGCCTTACCTGGGTTCTGTCATGTACACCATCCAGAAGGTCTCAAGGGCACATGGCTCTCTCCAGTCTGCACCCTTGAAAACGGTTCTCTCTATGGAAAAACACTGGTGAAAATTTGCATCCCAAGGACAGCAGAGGGAATGAGGAGCCTCCCATTGCCTAGGTCCAGCTCATAGGGTCAGCCAGTCGTCATGTCCTCTCCATTATCTCCTCCAACAAATGTCTGGCAAAGGATATTGAAACATCAAAATATGAATAACTACCTCTGGGAATGGAATTAAAATTGATATGATCACAAGGGAAATTGATCTTTTTGTTCTCTAAATCTCTGTATTACTGAAAGACAATTTTACAGGGAACCCAAGTTCATTTTCTATCATGTAAGCAATTTTAAATAAAATATGATACAAAGAGTGATAGGGTCTTCTAGAATGGAATTCTGAAAAACTTTTGGTAATTCTGTGGAAGAGAAAAAGAGAAGAGAACAATTTAACTACATACAGAGCTCCCTGAGGTCAGCATTTAAAAGAATAGTTAAAAAAAAAAGAGGGAGAATTTACATAGATCATGAAGATTACTAAATGGATAATGTAAATGAACTGCCTCAAATGGAGTGGGCAGATCGGCAGCAAAATGGCCAGGGTAGACTAAAACCCTGACTATATAGAGACATATGAAAAAAACTTAAGAAAATTACATACGAGAGAGAGAGAGAAAGAGAGAGAGAGAGGATATTTGTTAAGAGCAGACAAGAACATAAACTGAACAAGAGGGGAAACTGTTTAGGGAAGAGGTACTGTTGTTAACATGACAGAAACAACACACACTCTCAACTATTAACAAGGAGATGTAAAGAAAGGGTGTCAAGCGGAATTGAAACTCACAAGAGAAAATAAGAGGGGAACACCTGGACCATTTAAATGGTATTCAACAGTTACCAAAAGACTATATTCGAGTGTAATAGAAGAATTTACAAATGTGATCAAGAGAATAATTGATAACTTTTCTAACAAAGCTTTAGAGGTAAACCTATTATCTCAGTATTTTAAAATCAGAGAAATGGATTCTAAGGACTACTTAATCTTAAGAAGGGTGTGTGTATGTGTGTGAATTGACCTTTTCTTTCCATTTCTGTCAGTGATTTGTTGTTTTGTTTTGGTTTTTTTGCTTGTCTGTTTTTGTTTTGTGCAGAGAATCTGTGTTAGTTTGCTAGAGTTTCCATAACAAAATACCACAGATTGGTTGAAACAGCAGAAATTTATTTTCTGACAGTTCCAAAGACTAGAAGTCCAAAAGCGAGGTGTCAGCAAGGTTACTTTCTTCTGAGGAACTTTCTCCTTGACTTGTAGATGGCTTCCTTCTGATGTCTTCATATGGCCTTTCCTCTGCATGTGTCTTGTGTCTTAATTTCCTCTTAAAAGGACACCAGTCATATTGGATTAGGGTCTACTCTACCGATCTCGTTTTACCACTTAAAAGACCCTGTCTCCAAACACAGTAACATTATGTAGTACTGGGCATCAGAGCTTCAACATATGAATTTGGGAATAACATAAATCAGTCTGTAACAGGTACTTATGACCTTTAACTGATAATTTAACTACTTTGGTATATGCCTTCTTACTGATGTGATTATGTAAACTTTTTAAACAATGAAATGCTAGTTTGCCTTTGTATCTCATAGCATCTTTTAACCATTTAGCTGATCATTAAGCATTTGTTGAGGGAGAATGAATAAATTAACTAAAGGTATAGAGTATAAATGGCTTCCCTGGTGGCTCAGTGGTAAAGAATTTGCCTGCGAATGCACGATATGCAGGTTTGATTCTTGGGTCAGGAAGATCCCCTGGAAGAAGGAAACAGCAACCCAGTCCAATATTCTTGCCTGGGAAAGCCCATAGACCAGAAGCCTGCTGGGCTACTCTCCATGGGGGTCACAAAAGAGTCAGACATGACAGTAACTAAACAACAAAAACAACAGAGTATGACACAATGCTTTCTCATCTCTGGAAGTGTTCTGATTCTGACTGTAAGATCGTGTGTGTATAGTGCTGCTGAAGAGAGAGTTTCTAGAACAGAAAGCTGAAGTTCCTCCTGAGACTACAAAGCGTGAGGAGGGAATCATGACAGGTGCAGGGACAGCTGCAGAGAGACCTTTCATCCAACTCACAGGTTTCTTTCTTCTCCCAACAGGATGATGGCAACTCTTGTCTCGTCAGCCCAGTCTCCCCTCAGGAACTCATATCAAGTAGACAGAGACGACCAGCTCAGCAAGGTCTTAGCTCTTACGCACAAGGGGCTCTTATGCACTTTAAGATTAAGGTGAAGAGCCAATCCCTCTTGGAAAGGAGTCTGTTATCACCTTTGAAGCAACTGATTTTCAGAATAATTTTAGAAAATTTGCCTGTCCCTTTGTGGGATTTAGCATCTTCTTGAGTTCTGACTGCATATCAGACATCAGACATGTATATTCCATAAACATGGCAGCTCGATGACAATTTTGGACTTTGTAATGGACTTGTCCCACTCTAGCACTTTTTGACAGCCCTTCAGACACTGTAACCAGAGCTTTTCAGAAACATCCTTCTACTTGCCTGCTTGGTCCTATCAAGGGCTGATCTCTTGGTCATCAGTAAACAGGAATCTTTATGGTCCTAATCATCCCTGGAAGCTGGTTTGACACCATAATATGCAACTCCATCTTGACCCTAATATGGTACTGGGAGCCTCACATCTTTAAATTTCACAGCCCTGGATTATGTGTAAGTTAAGGACTGTTCTAGGGAGCTGAACATAATTTAACAATTTATTTCATATCTTCATTTGCTCAGAAATTCAAACCTATAACTTCTAAATTAATTTTGTGAACTTTTCTTTATTTCAGATGAGATCTGTTTGAAGAAGTATTTTTCCAAGTTGTCACAATTAATTCACATTTATGAAATATTCTCATTGCATTTCTTTCCATAAATAGGCAAAGGAGCGAAGTGATCATCATTATTCCAATTTCTCATGACCTTTTCCAAATGCCTTTAAAGATATGTCTCTGTTCTGAGTCTTGATCTGAAATGGTAAACTCCTTTACATTGTCAGTAATAATGGGAACACAAGGGCAAAAATGGCAGTCACAGTCTCTCCCCAGACTTCTAATTAACAAGTGCAAACTTAACCTTTCAAACTTTAAAATCATTATTTTTCAAACTTTTAAATAATTGCTTTTCAAACTTTAAAATAATAGATAAATGTTGGCAATATCTTGATCTTTCTAACATGAAATATATTTGAAGTAATCTCTATTAAAAATAGAATTAAATCTGTAAACTTATCTAAACCAATGAATGCAAACTGGCTAACTAATTGAAATAAATTGATCAACATCAAATATTCTATTCAGTTATAAATTATTATTGGTCTTAATAATTAGGGTAATGTACAGAAAGAGCTCACTGCTTAAAAAATACTGATAATTATCATTGTAGCATTTTTTTTTTTGAACCGTGCATCATGTAGGATCTTAGTTTCCTGACCAGGGATCAAACTCATGTCCGATGTATTGGCACATGGAGTCTTAACCACTGGACCACCAGTAAGGTCCCTGCAGCATATTTTTTAATCTCTCTCCACATGTGGTATCTATAGTTTCTTCATAGATGAAAAGAACAAATTAAAAAATAAAATAGAATAATGATACTGAGGAAGTATTTTGAAGACAAAACAGAATTTTTTTCTTTCTAATTAAAAAAAAATTTAAGTGCAGTCATAGTTCTATTTGTATTTTTTTGAGGAACCTCCATTCTGTTTTCCACAGTGGCTGCACTAATTTATATTCCCAAAACAGTGTAAGAGGGTTCCCTTTTCTCCAAATCCTTACCTACATCTATTATATGTTGACATGTTAATGATAACCATGCTTACAAGTGTAAGGTGTTATCTCACTTTGATTTTGATTTGCATTTCTCTAATGATTAGCTATGCTGAGCATTTTTCCCATGTGCCTATTGGCCATTTGTGTATCTTCTCTGGAAGAATATCTATTCAAGCAGACAGGCCTGAATTTTAATCTCAGTTGTTTTACGGACTAGAAGTATGACCTTGAGTCTAAGCTTCCTCATCTTCTAATTGATTTAATGACATTTACCTTATAGTATTTGAATGGGATCATGTTTTTTAAAAAGCCCATTATTGTGCTAGTCACATAAAAGCAACTTATAAATGGTACTTATTATTATTATGCAATCCCAACTAAATTCCTATAAATATTTTAATGGATATGGAAAAGACAAAATGTTTTGTGAGTACATTGTATTGTTACCTACGCAAAAAGGCAAACTATTAAAGTACGTATAGGCTGTTTTTCTCATTCATGTTTTCTCAATAGACACTGCTTTCCTTGTGCCCTCTGTTGTCCTTCAAATATGTTGATGAGTAAGAGTTTATTTTAGTAAAGTAATCTTTACTTGAATAAAAGAAAATAAAGGCAATGATCACAAAGAGAAAGTCACCTTCTCTGACTACTGTTGTTAATGGTTAATAGAGATTTTAAATGAAGTAATAGCAGTTCTTGCAGCTGACTTGGTTAAAATAATGTAATCTTGCTGAAATTCAGTTTTGTATTAATTTTTATTTGGTTTCTTGAACCACACACACATAGGTAAACAGAGAGTATATATCAGATGACTATGATGATTGATTTTTTCCACTGGGACACTTTTCATAGTTTCTTAGATTCTGCAGATTTTTTTTTAAAGCTCTTTGGTTAGTTCTTTATGTTAAAGGGACACAAAATATTAATATTCTGACACTTGTTAAAATGAATGGAAGACTTTATTCAAGACTATTGTGACAGGTGTACTGTGACAGGGGAGAGAGAACAATCTCAAAACTGAACTCACGAAGATAGCTGGGGATTTATAGCCAAGGGGTAGAGTGAGGGGGCCTGTGTATGGAAAACTACCAAGAGGAGATCTGAAGGGAAGGGGGGGTTCTTGCTAAAGTGACCCAACAGGATTCTTGCTAAAGGTAGGTCTTATGCATTAAACGGAGAATGAGGAACTTGATCAGACACAGAAAGTGGGAGAATTATTGCTAAAACTGGGGATAAGGTTGAGATCTAGAGGATCCTGCCTACGATTTGGTCAAGGAGAGAGTTTTGTCAATAAATGCTGCTGTTTTCAGTCTTTGTCAAATTATTTCAATATCAGAAGATGCTGCTGTTCTGTCCCTTGGTCAGTTGCTTCCTCTATCTCTCTGGTTTCCAACTGTGCTTCTTTGGAAAGGGTGTGTTCCATGTAATTGAAGACCTGCATGAATATACATTTCTCTAGAGGTTGAGTTGCATGCATGCATGCTAAGTTGAATCAGTTGGTTCTGACTCTTTGCAACTCTATGGATTGTACCCGCCAGGCTCCACTGTCCATGTGATTCGCCAGGCAAGAATACTGGAATGGGTTGCCATTCCCTTCTCCAGGAGATCTTTCTGACCCAGGGATCGAACCTGTGTCTCCTGTGTTCCTTAGCTACACCCAAATGTCTGAGGGCTTCACCTTTCCAAAGGCACCTCAAACCAAGTCAAAGCCTAAGGTATGTTAGACTACTCCTACAGTGTGAGCTATAGACTACAGAGCAGTATGAAGGCTGATCAACTTCAGGTTCACTTTTAATCTGAGGATGTAGCACTTTTGTGTTTCAGATTATTTGAGGATGTTCTACTAGAATCTCTCCACCAGTGCAGAACATATATATATATATATATATATATATATATATATATATATAGGCTGTGCTGGGTCTTACTGGTTGCATACTAGATCTTTGTTCTTCATTACAGAATGTGGATCTTTAGCTGTGGCATGCTAATTCTTAGTTGTGGCATGTGGGATCTAGTTCCCTGACCAGGGATCAAATTGCACCCTCTGAATTAGGAGCATGGAGTCTTAGCCACTGGACCACCAGGGAAGTCCTAATGTAGATCCTTTGATTTCTGTCTCTTTGCCTTTGTTGACCACCAAAATGAAAATTCAGACATGATAGTATTTGCAAATGTCCTCAGGGCAAATGCAACTTTCCTACTCATTTATTTCTCCATGATTCCTGACACTTTGACATGGTAATTCCTTATTACTATATATAATACCTTCCTTTGGTGGCTCAGATGGTAAAC
Organism: Bubalus kerabau; assembly: GCF_029407905.1. Classification (NCBI taxonomy): domain Eukaryota; kingdom Metazoa; phylum Chordata; class Mammalia; order Artiodactyla; family Bovidae; genus Bubalus; species Bubalus kerabau. The sequence goes on along the minus strand of NC_073626.1, from coordinate 30,931,037 downwards.
AGTCTGCCTGTAATGTGGGAGACCCAGGTCTGATTCCTGGGTTTGGAAGATATCCTGGAGAAGGAAATGGCAACCCACTGCAATATTCTTGCCTGGAAAACCCCATGGACAGAGGAGCCTGGTGGGCTACAGTCTGTGAAGAGTTAGACACAACTGTGAGACTAACAGCAACAACATATATAATATCTTTGGTGAAGATAATTTTTATATTTTACTTAACAATTTTTGCTCTTTCTCAGAGGGAGATTTGGCCCTGATTTTCTTAAGGTATGAATTAAAATTTTTATCTTGGACATTTACAAAAGCTTCTTTCCGTGATACAAACATTTTGTCACATATTATAACAGATAGATTTTTATTTGAAATAACTCATTTGTGATTGACAATATGTCTGTGATGTATTATTATTTTTATCCTCATTTACAAATAAGAAAAATAGGGCTTATGAAGATTAATTGACTTCAGAGCCATTAAATAACCTGCTCATTGTTCCAAAGTTAGTAAATCTAGGAACCAGATTTCACACTTCATGACCTGATTCTGTCATTATATAAGAAGAATTTTCAGAAAATTTCTAGTTTTTTAATTAGGTAAGGGTGAAGAAATTCATAGAAGCAGAGAGTGAGAACTGGACCTATGCAGCAACAATTAATCAGTAAGAATATGCAAAATAAGAACAATGTCAAGAGTAGTTCAATAATGAACTAGATATTTCTTTTGCTTCCTTGAACTGTAGTATTATTACTCAGTTGTTGAATCCATTTGTGATATTGATTATTGACTGTTAGCTTCAGGACTGTCAATGTCCAAGTCATAACCTTAACACAAGTCTGTCCCTACTTCTTGAAAGAAACCTCTGTCCCAGTAAGACAGGCCTCTTGAGTTAAGTGGTACGAGCCTTGCCTTCCTCTTCTGTAGCCAGATGTGATTACTTCATTTACTCTTAGTTCCTAATCTTGACATTTGACCATGACTTTGATATTTGTTTCCTCTAATGCTTCATATCACCCATCTTGACACTACATGAAAGCTTGATGGTTTCATTATCATCAAATTTTGCCCTTAAATGCTTTGGACTTCCCAGGCGGTGCTAGTGGTGAAGAATCTGCCTACCAATGCAGGAGACACAAGAGACACAGGTTTGATCCATTGGTCAGGAATGTACCCTGGAGTAGGAAATGGCATTGCATTCTAGTATGTGTGCCCGGAAAATTCCATGGACAGAGTAGCTTGGCAGGCTATAGTCCATAGGGCTGCAAAGAGTCTATATATATATATATATATATAACATATATTAAATACTTTGGACATTTTTTCACCCATGATCATCCAGTCTGTTAAATCCATACCACAAGAGGTAAACAATCCAAAAAGCGTTGTCTTAGATTGAGTCCCCTGGATGAGACATGGGGTGATATGCTGAAGGTTTGGAGGGGGTATGCCCAGGAGATAAGTTTTTAAGGAATTGTGGAAGACAGAACAGGGCAGAGGGAGAACCTATTTACTGTGGAGCTGCAGCTGAGTCCTCAGCCCCTATTGGGAGCTGTGGACTTGGATGACCCATTAGCATTTTCCCAAATTGAGGTTCAGAGACTTAACTTTTATACTCCCACATCAGCCAGTCATTGAGCATGGCTGGAGTGGGCAAAACCCAGGGTGTGTGGTTCCAGGCAACCAGCTGGGGGGTTTCCTGTGAGGACACAACTGTGATCCATTAGCTGTGACATGAGTGTCTTGGTTCTGGTGATCCTGGTGCAATTTTCAGAGATCCTCTATAGCAATACAAAATCTAGAAGGACATTAGCTAACATAGAATAGAAAAATGTATGAGAATTATGACATATAAGAAGTCCCAGATATAATTCAGGAATGCATCATTATTATCAGTTGGTATTGTCTGAGTCCTTCATGAGATGCCGACCATGTATAATCCATGGACTTCTTATCCTCATTCACTAACATGTGCGCCCAATGGGGATATAACTCTGCTTCACACTTGAAAGTTACTTGAAATTTCATGTTTTGTTGTGAAACTTTTGTGAATTTTGCATGATTATCTAAAATATTTGTGATTATTTTAATATAAAAGCAGTGTTTTAAATAATTTTCTGGTTTAATTATTTAATTTTTCTTCCTCAAATTTTCTAATAAATTTGCTTTTGGCTTATGCTGAGGCTTGGAGTAGACCCCTAACTCACGATGATAGACCTTCACTATACAGTGAAGGTACAGTGAACAACTCTTCTGAGTTTGAGAAGAATGAATAAGGCAAAATTAACAACAATAACAGTAAAAATTGTAGTAGCAGTTGAAATGATAATAGTGCCCAACATCTGTACAATGTGCTGGAATTTTCAAAGTGAAAAAGAGTATAGCATAGGGATTATAGAAATAGATTCCAAGTCTAAAGAGACTGTGTTAAAATCTCAGCTCAGACATTTACAAGCTGTGGAAGTCTGAGTAAGTTGCTTAACCTCTCTGGGTCTCATTTTTCTCAGCTTTAAAATGTGGATTCTAAGCAACCCAAATCACCTGGTTGCTTTGGAAAAAGAATGAGTTGATGTCTATAAAACATTTCAAATAATGCCCCCACAAAGAACACTCTTTTAAGATTTGGGTGGGATACTAAATGCTTTATAAGTAACACTATTTCAAATCCTGTTTCATAATGTTTAAAAGTGAACACTATTTAAAAGTTGGCTAAATACATATTTCAACAGATCCTCAAAAGCAAGGTGGTAAGACAGGAAATAGTCATAATTCTTGGATGGAAAGAGTGGAGCATAGTAGTAATTGAAGTCCTTACATGAGTTCATACAGCTTATCAGTGGAATATTTAAGTAAAGGTTCTGTTCATTAAAACTGAATCTCTCTCAGTTTCTTAGAAATCTTGTTTTTGAAATAGGGACTGCAAACCTATTTTGATGAGCCAGGTAGGAAGAAAAGGTACTACGTTTTAAAATTATGGCAACAGAATTTATTTTATCACGCAGTTGTCAAAGCAGTACTCTAGACACTGAAAACATTTGGCCTACATAATAAATGGTTTATTCAGTTTAATTAACTTCATGGGAGTAGAAGCCTGAGAGAGAAAAAGAAGCATCCTTCTCTACAAAAGAAACACAGAAATAAAAATGTTTCTGTGTATTGTGTATAGGCTCCCCCAAATCCTTTGTGGCTTAGAATAATAGACTCTCTTTTTTAGAACTGGAGGGAACATTAGACATCTAATATACCTGATTTATAGAATAGCAAATTGAAGCTCAGAAAGGTAAAATAAGTTTTCCAAAATTACAATGCTAATTAGACACAGAGCTGGTATTTAAAACAAGAAATTCTTACTTCTAGGGTATAATATTTCTTTGTTACAGGAATATTAGCTATATTATCTCCAGTTCTTCCCACAAAGGAGACTCTTAAATCAGTCTCAATTTTAGACCTGAATACTCCCACACCTGGAGACTAAGCAGATAACAGCTTCAAAAAACAGCTAATGCAATTTGCTCTTCCACATTTAAAGTCAGATTAAAATATAGGTATAGTTGTTAAAAAAGACATCTTTATTCCTCTGTGCTACACACAGGAACAAAGTTAGATCATTTACTTTGCCCTCCTTTTTCTTACAGCTTCATGGGCTGACCATACTAATTTTGTTTAAGGAAAGCAATTACTGAAAAGTTCCCTTAGACATGCAAATTTAATGGCCTATTTCTATAGTGCATGAAAGAAAACTCTTTGTGGAATTATAATGTTAGTGTATTTGAAGTTATCTTAAAAGGGTTTAAAATCTGCTTTCCCTGTGAGAAGAATATGGAAGACAGCATCTGGGCTAGCTGGTGCTAAGATAAACAATGATTTCCCTCCTTCTAGACATGACTGTCATTCTGTTTCCTTCCATTGCCAACACAAACCTATACCCAATCTATTTGATTATATGACTTGATGCTTATGTTTAGTGACTGAGAACTTGAAATAGAAATGGTCTTGTTTGGGTAGTGCAGGAGCAGGGGACTAAAAAGGAAGATGTATAAGATGGAGTAGAAGGATGGATGGAATGTGGAGCCTATTCCAAATTGGTCCCGTGGCTTAGTTTTGAACTGGCAGCATAAGGGATAGAGTGATAGGGGCAAAGACAAATATCATCAGGTTGGGACTTTAAAGATTCTGGGCATGAGTGGAGCTGCTTCAGGACCCAAAGACAAACAGTGACCCAGAGATGTGGAAGTTGGTGATGTTTCTGTGCCGAACCCAGAGCCAGGAACCCAGCACCAGGAACCTCCAGAAATAACCTTCATGGCTGGACAAGGCATTCCCATAATGGGAAGTGGATGCTGTGAGACCCCTCAGATTTGGTCAGTAGCTGACAGGGGAGCTAAACTAGGAGAATAAGAATAGGACAGACACGTGGTGGTAGTTTGATAAGTTTGAATGCAAAGGAGGCATGCTGTTGTTACTTTTAAATATGACTTGGAGACACTTTGAGAGAGGGCTAACATCGTGTTATTTCACAGATGAGAGTACTTGAGGCAGTAGCCAATCAAAGTATATATTTCAAGTTACCCAAAGAGATTCCATCATTGCCTTCAGTTACTCTTCTTATAAGTCTCAATAGGTTCTATGTCATCCGCGACAGAATAAGATTCACACAGTCATAATTGGCAATGAATTGTTTTCATATCCGTATATTCACATATTGTATTGTTGGTGTTAGTAGCTAAGTGATGTCCAACTCTTTTTGGGACCCCATGGGCTATAGCCCACCAGGCTCTCTTTCCATGGGATTTCCCAGGATGGAAAATGAAGTGGATGGAGTGCATTGCCATCTCCTTCTCTAGGGGATTTTCTGCAACCAGGGATTGAATTCATATCTCCTTCGTTTGTGGATTCTTTACCACTGAGCCACTAGGGAAGACCCCAACATATTGTATACATGAAATTAATACCATCACTTCATGGCAACCCACTCCAGTATTCTTGCCTGGAGAATCCCATGGACAAAGGAACCTATTGGGCTATAGACCAAAGGGTCACAAAGGGTCAGACGTGACCAAGCGACTACACTCAATACCAACAACTCCAGCTCATTTAGCTTCACTCAATGCAGGGACATTGCTACAGTATGCATTTAACTTTTTTTTTTTTCTAAAATAGCTGTTTTGTCAGCTCCAAATTCTCACTACAGTAAATAAGTCCTACTTATTGTAAACCCAAAGCAGTTTCTTGGGAACTCCCACTCTTGGATCTTACTTCTGCCCTTATCATCAATAGACTTGCTCTTCTGCTTGATATTCACGCAAGTATTTGAAGATAGCCCTTGTGTCCAGCTCCATCCTGTATTTTCATTTTTCCACTCTAACTTGTTCTTCAACCACACTATATCTGGGGTCCTTACCTTTCACTATCTTAGTCAAGATTTTCCTTACACTTATTATTTATAGTCTTAATATAGCATTTACATTGAGACTCAAGATTTCAAAGTAAGCTAACCTTAAGGTATTTTCTCCCTTGATAAGAACAATGCACATCTCTTCTTTCAAAAATAATGACTTTAAATAAATAGAATACTAAACCAGTGAAAGAAGTGGAATTAACAGTAAGTTGATTTATAATCTCAGCAGCTGCCTTCTGTGAAAGAGAGTGAATGGACGGAAGTGTAAAGTGCTTACTGAAAACTTGAAATACATCAATATGCTACTCATGAAAATCCTGTGGGGTATTATCACTTCCATTTATAGAGGAGAAAAACCAAGTTTTGGAGAAGTTTCATAACTTGAACAAAGCACACAGCTGGCGTATGAGAGATCCTGAATCGATGTGCATATATATGTTCATATATGAATTCAAACACAGGTTTCTCTAACTCTATCTGGTACTTACTTTTCCCAGTTCTTGCTCCTCCAGCCTCAAGGATATTTTAGGAGAGGAGAAAGCAGCTAAGACAGCTCCTTATATACTTAAAATCTCACCTATTCTAATTTAAAAGGTAGAAGTAAGAGTCAGTAGATACGGCAGGACAAATTGTCCTCAAGGCATAGTACAGAAGAGAAACAATTCTAAGATGATTAGGGAGTTTTGGGTAGCTCTAGTGGTAAAGAACCTGCCTGCTAATGCAGGAGAGGTAAGAGACGTGGGTTTGATCCCTGGGTTGGGAAGATGCCCTGGAGAAAGAAATGGAACCCCACTCCAGTATTCTGGCCCAGAGACGCCCATGGACAGAGGAGCCTGGTGGGCTTCAGTCCATAGGGTCGCAAAGAGTCAGACACGACTGAAGTGACTTAGCACAGCACACACATTGTGGTAATGGGTGGCAATGCCTCCATAGAAGGATCTTGTGGTCAATTTCTATACACAAGTATTTTCACATAAATTAATATCCTCTATCTTGCGCATGTGTAGTTTTTTTTTTGAGGAGATGAGAACCAAATACCAACATTTATTTCAATTCCTATTAGGCGTCAGTATTTTTTCCCCCCTCTTTTAAAATGCTTATTTGTCTGGCCTGTTCATTCTTCTAGCCAGTGAATTTATTATTTATGTCAGCATTACATCATCCATATATCTGAGCACTCTGGGTCTTCCTCCAGCCTCTGATCTAAATCTTGAAATGGATGTAATGTAGGGCAGAGAGGTTTTACAGCTTTCTCTACTCTGGCATATACATAATAAAGATCAAAATTGAAAAGATGAAAGGCTTCCATGAAAGCATGCTCACTGGAGGAAATCTCTCTAGAAGGACAAACATCAATGTTCCCTTCTACCCTATCTCAAAAGCAAAAAAATAAAAACAACAAAAAAACAAAAAAACCACCAACCGAAAAGTGTAGCTAGTAAACTAACCTAATATCATATATTATCATATGCATCATATATATTATCATATCTAACAAGACTCTATGAGAAAGGTAATATTAATTTTATATTACTGCTAAGTTAACTTTCATAGAATGTAAACAAATCCTTTGATATCATAGATCTAGTGTCAGACCCAGATTACAAGACTGGTTTCTGATATGAAGTCCATAGTATGAAGCACTACTCTCTCTAAATACTTGTCCAAGTCTTCTGTGTTTCTCAGCTTTTGGACAAACTTGTTTTTCTCCTCAGCCTTTTCTTTCACTCTGTCCTGCCAGCATTACCATCACTTTCTAAAAACGAACTCCAGCTACCCATACAAATCTTTGAATATCTTTAAAATTTCTGTATTGGGATCCTTTATGTAAATTCTAAACACTCCATGGTTTTGATAGCTTATGGTGAACAGTGTCAAATTCTTGATCTCTGAAGAAGAAAATTTAGCTTTGGGACCAGGAACCAGGCTTGATCACTCAAGAGTTTTTGTGTAGCAGTTTTATTAAAGTGAAAAATGGACAGAGAAAACTTCTGACATAGACATCAGAAGAGGAACGGAGACTTCCCCCCTTGCTAGTGTTAGCAAGGGAGTTATACAATTTTTTAATTGGTTATTACAATAAATCAAAAGAATGTCTCAAGGTTGTAAGGATCTTACTAGATCCACACCCACGATATACATTTTAAGATAACAAGATTAGTCAGCAGGCTTTCAGGAAGGAGAAATGTGTCCTCAATGTTACATAATCCTTACTAAGGAATGTAGAAAAAAACGTTGGTCCTTTTCTCCTCCTTGAGAATTCCAGACCCCTATCTCCTCCTTGACAGCCTCAGACCCCTTTCTCCTCCTCAGGGACCATCAACATGCCTAGGAATTGACTCTCTCATTCCCCGCTTTTCTTTTAGGAGAATTATGTTGCCAAGGGAAAGGGGTGTCATTTTCATTCCATAACTACTGCCTGCTGTTGATGGGCTTCGTCCCTAAATTGTTGAGGCAACGTATTCTCCTAACTCTCCTGTGGAGGGTCTCTGATCCAGGGGCCTCATGTAATAGTTGGAGGAGTCTGTGGCACTGGTATGAGCCTGGACAAACATTTGTAAATTAAAAGCTTTCAGACCGTTAGAAACAATTCCAATTACACAGCTACAGATGTAGGGAGCAAAGAGTAAAAACAGAATAATTAGAATTATTACAATTAAGACTGTTCTCCATCATGGGGAGCTAGTTAATGTTTTTCAAAGTGAGGTGACTGAGGCTTTAGGAGTATCCAAAGCCTGAATGATTGTATTCATGTGTTTAGTAAAGTGAGTAACATTAGTACTCTTACCTGGTATATATGTAAAACATTAGGTATGAATAATGGCACAAGTTCCTCCTTGTGCAGCCGTTAAAATATCTAAGGCCAATCTGCTTTGTAAAACCTCCTTTCTAATTTGTATTTGTTCAGCATTAAGGGCTGAAATAGCTTTTTGAGAATCTTGTAAAGCCTGTTGAGTAAAGTTAGTCAGAACATCAACTTGCAGCATAACTTCTGTAGTTCCCAGAGAGGGAATGAATATTGTAGCCAGATAATCATACCAGTGAAATACAAACCTTGCCCAGTGAGTTTAAGGTGTGGCAGTTTAGTAGGCTTCTCTGGAAGCTCTGAAAATATGAAGTCATGAGTAAAAGTTAGACTTAGGGTGCATCTCCCTATTCAGCCATGGGGAAGCCACGCCTACAGGTAAGAGCCACTAGCCAGTTTGGAGTCAGTTTGGAGGGCCAGTTTGGAGCAAGCCAGTGTGACCAAGGGATCTAGTCTCAATCAGTTCCTGGCCAGGCAAAAGGAGGACCTAAATTGGGATTGAAAAACCCAAGAATGATTGTATCGTATACTTCTTGAGGCAAAAACCCCAGTTGTTTCCAATCATTATAATTAAGTTTTTGACTAACTTCTGGTGATGGCTGTATTTGTCCCCCACATATGGAAGCATTAGATAGTAGGGATCCCTTTTTAGGAGTTAGCCATATGACCTCATCCCTTATTTGATAAACATCAGGTAGAAAACCACCAGATCTAGACCCATTTACCTTCTTACGTGCAGCAAAATAGTCATTAAACCAAGTTAAAATCAAAATTAAAAGTCACATTATGTCCATAGTTAAGGTACAATATATTATACCTGTACATCTTAGGATTGCTAAATGTCATCACAGAGTTGAAGAAAGTCTCTTCCTTGAACTGGAGAAACCCACCATGGGAAGACTTCAATTGATGAGTGGGGTGAGCGCTCTGCAGACCCAGCAATTATGTCGATTGTGGAATGTGGCATAGGAGTGAGTGCAGGACAGGAAGAGATTGTCTTGAGGGTCAAATGGCAGACTCAGTACTTTTGGAGTCAGCAGAAGCAAGCCCATGTATATTCTCAGGCGCATCTCGGTTTCTGGCTCAAACACCGGCTTGTTTGACTCAAAGGCTGGGTCAGGAGCTAACCTTCCGGTAATGTCTGTTGAAAAGGCTGAAAGCTGAGTCATAGTTAATTTTAAGGCTTCAGGATCTATGACAATATCTGTGCACAAAAACAGTCTGTCATAAAGACAGTTCCTTCTTCTTAGGGGCAGTTTGAGTCCTCATTAAAGCTACGGGGAGAACTTTAAACCAACTGTCTTGTGTTTCCTGAGTTAGCTTATGCAGATGCCTCCTAATAATGTCATTAGCCTTTTCAATTTTTTCTGAAGATTGGGGTCTCCAGAAACAGTATAAGTGATATTCTATTCCTTGAGCTTTTGACACCCCTTGAGTTACAGCAGCTCTAAAGACAGAACATTGTCACTCTGAACTTTAGAGTTTAAGATCCCACCTACATCATGAGAAGTCAGTACTGTAAGATTTTGCCCATTAGTAAACTTATGATCTTTAGGCATTAGTAAAATGATAGTAACAATTACCCTTGAACAATGTGGTCATAGCCTTTATTTTCAGTAAGGAACCAAACTTGGATCCCGTGGGAAAGCTCAAAGTTGGAGCTTGCAAGAGAGCAGTTTGAAGAGCCTTAAAAGCCTTTTGAGTCTCTGGGGACCAAACCAGCTTGTTGGTTTGCACCTGCTGAGTCTCAGTTATAAGTTTATATAAAGGCTGGGCAAGTTCCTCATAATCCAGAATCCAAATGCAGCAATAGCATGTAATGCCCAAGAATCTTCTCAATTGTCTTAAAGTCATATTTGGCTTGTTTAGGAATTTCAGACAATAAAGTATAAGGATTGCTGCTGCTGCTGCTAAGTCACATCAGTCGTGTCCGACTCTGTGCGACCCTATAGATGGCAGCCCACCAGGCTCCCCCGTCCCTGGGATTCTCCAGGCAAGAACACTGGAGTGGGTTGCCATTTCCTTCTCCAATGCATGAAAGTGAAAAGTGAAAGTGAAGTCGCTCAGTCGCGTCCGACTCTTCGCGACCCCATGGACTGCAGCCTACCAGGCTCCTCCGTCCATGGGAGTTTCCAGGCAAGAGTACTGAAGTGGGTTGCCAGTGCCTTCTCCAAAAGTATAAGGATTAGGCACTTACTATTCATATATTTTGAACAAGTATCCATTTATCATTTGACATTTTTATACCCAAAATAGGACTGTTGCATGAACTGTTATAGGGAATTAATAGCCCTTGTTTCTTTAAATTTTCAATGATGAATTTTAACCCTTCCTTAACCTTGAGTTTCAGTGGCTACTGCTTTTGATGTGGAAATAAGTGTGGGTGTTTGAGCTTGACAACTATAGGAATAGCGTTTTGTGCTCAACCCACAGATTTCCATCAGCCCACACTTTAGGATTTATATTTTGTTCAATTATTGGGAGAGTAAGAGCAGGCTCCATATTTGTGAAAACAGAGGCCTGGACTGTGTTCAGTATATCCCTCCTCAGGAGTGAGGGAGACTCTGGCACAATTAGAAACTCGTGAGAAAAATAGTACAGAGTCCCAGTTGCAGCTTAAAGGATGACTGAAATAATAGCATTTGGCTTGTCCAGACAGCCCCATTACAGTAGTGGATTGGGAGGAAAGCGGACCAGGGGCTTCAGTGAGCACAGAGAAAGCTGCCCAAAAGGAAATCGATTGATTGGTCCCCCATAGTTATTAATACCCAGTGTTCCTCAGGTGTAATTAGAATGGGAACTTGTGTGGGGACCACCAGGGAATCATCAGTCCTGATTACCTTGAGAGTCTGACCCCTGGGACCTACACTTTGGAGGGCAGTCTCTTCTCCAGTATGGTCCTTTGCAGATTGGACATGGAGCCGGGGGTGGCTTAGATGCCTGAGGGCAATCCTGCTTGAGATGCCCCCTCCTTTCCACAGTAATAACAAGCCCGTCCCTTTTCACCTGTGTCCCTCTGGGCATTTTTTTCTCAGGCTGTTTCAGAGTAGGTCTAACAGCCATGCTGGGGTTTCAATTTTCCCTGGTCTTTTTTTGCCTCCTATTTTCCTCCTCAAATTCTCTACTGTAATATACCATCTGAGTCAGTTGCAAAAGTTTTTTAAAGACTGATTTGGCCCAAACGCCTGTTTTTGTAACTCATGACAGATATTTGGAGCTGACTGAGTGAGAAATCTATCTTTTAAGATCATTCCTCCTCTGCACTTTTGGGATCCTCTCCTCCAGGTAAACTTGCAGAGAGTCTCCCAAAGTCTATCTAGGAACTTACGAGGAGTTTCTTTCTCTCCCTGTTCTATGTCAGCCAACTTAGCATAGTTTAAAGTCTTAGTGTGTGCTTGCTTGAGTCCTTCAAGAATACATCTGGCAAAGTGGTTCTGATCCCACCTTCCTTTAGCCATGTCACAGTCCCAGTCTGGCTCTGTCATGGTAACTGCTTGGCTCCCAGTAGGGAGGAGGGCTATTTTGTGTTCCCTCTTTCTCCTTGTCTCATGTTCAAGCCATTCATCTCCAAAAGTAGGAGCTTCCCCAAAACTCAAGTTTTTGAGTCAGGAGTCAGCGTCTACCCCAATACATACATTACATCTCTCCAAGAAAGCTCATAAAGTAAAGCTAGTCCCATAAAGGTTTCTGTGTACTTCTTGGATCCTCCTGATAGTCTCGACCACAATTGGTACTGTTTGAATTTCTACCGAGACTGAGGCAACCCCTCCTGTAAGGGTGCCCTGAATCTCAGCCTGTGCATTTGGGAGCCCCAGATACAGGGGCAAAGTAAGAGGACAGGAGGCAGCTGAAGGTTTCACACCCAAATCTGTACCCTTAAGACATAAGTCTGACACGTCTCACAGAGTGATAAAGAGCAACACATATGTCACTTCTACCCATTTTTCTTGTTTTCTACAGAACTGGTCTAGTTGTAAAACAGTAATAATTAAGATCCTTCAATAGGTCAGTGTTCTCTGTCTTCCAAAGGATACTGTGGCCATTCAGTATCACAGAAGAAGACCAGGTGTGTCATTAAATTCTGGAGATCAAACTTGTCCCATTTTTTTTTTTTTAATACATTTTAAAGAAGTAGTTCTGGAACTGTTAGCTCCCATCTGTAAGAGATAAAAAAGCAGCATCCACAGCTGTAGCTTCTTTCCACTGGAAGCATCCCTCCCTGCTCTAGATGGGGGTGTAGACAGACTTTCCACCAAAGCTTTCACTGGTCAGACTTAGTCTGTCCCTTACCAACACAGGTGCCTTACTCTTCCCTCCCAGTTCTTTCACTGAGGCAGGGTGGAGATGCACCAGGGGTAGAGCTGATGGCATCCCAGATCAAGACCTTTGTTTGATTTGCCCTTTTCTCTGATGCCACTTGGGGTGGAGCAGAGTAGTTTTCCCAGAATGCTTCCTAGGGAACTAGGAAAATAAAAGCTAGGGGAAGCATCTGTCTTTCATGTGCCCATGCACATTCCTCAGTGCAGTCCTGACCGCAGTGGAAATGGTGAGTCATAAAGGGATAAACAACAACCAAGATGTCCCTTCTGAGTGACACCATGACAGTATAGCAAAAGAGGTGGTGGAGGTTTGGCCAGCGAGGAAAAGGTGATTTTTGTCCTCAGGCTACTAGGGCCAATCCGTCCAGTTCATTCCCACAGATTCCATAGGAGGGATATCTAAGGAGTTGAAACAGAAGCCACTGGAGAGCTTTCTCTGGTCCACTAAGAGCTAGTGCTACCAAAGGAAGAAGCCCATTGCACTTCCAACCTGACCATATCCTGCAAATCCGAATCTGTGTCCTAAAAAACCTTATGGTCACCAGAAGTGCTTCTATCCACACAGATCAGAGGCACAGCCATGACAAAGACTCACTTTCAGATTCCTGACCCCCGAGATAGGCAGCCCAGAGAGTAACCTCTAGCCTGAGAGATGTTCCTGTAGCTAGAGTTCTGCCTAGTTCCCGAACTTGCTCCAGGAGTTAGAGTTCCACTTTGCTCCATATATGCTCCTAGTAACTTTCTAGCAAGGCTTGCCTAGTCTAGCAAGGCTAATTGCTTCCATACTTGGGGTCTAAGTAAAAGTGCATTGTAACAGCATGGATCACAATTCCCTTGAAGGCCTATGATCCGATAGATTAGGTTAGTAGTTCTAATTCCCCATACAATTACGAAATGGTCAAAGTGTCCAGGAAAAGATGACTGAGAAAGGAAAGTTCAGTTCACATGCTTTGCCCATCTCTGCTTATTCCCCTAGCAGGGACCTTGGGTGTCTCTTGGCATTGGCAGGTCGGTATAAACCTCCAACAAGGCTCCCCTTTCTGGGGCTGCCTTCAGTTATAACCAGGCACCGCAAAACTGCAGAGCAGGGCTCATCACTTGCTTTGCTCATGGCATGTCATTCATTCACACAAACACATTGGAGAGTCAGTAAAGTAAAGCAGAAAACGTTCATACTGAGAAAGTGGAGAGTTTAGAGCTCTGAGTGTTCTTACCTTGTCCTGAAGATTCCAAATGAGCCCCCAAGATGATCGCTTATAGTGAACAATGTCCTATTCTTGGTCTCCAAAGATTTAGCTCCAGGACCAGAGACCAGGCACGATCACTCAAGAGCTTTTGTGAAGCAGAGTTTTATTAAAGTGAAAAAGGGTCAGAGAAAACTTCGACATAGACATCAGAAGAGGGACGGAGACTTCCCCCCTTGCTAGTGTTAGCAAGGGAATTATATAGTTTTTAAATTGGTTATTACAATAAATCAAAAGAATGTCTCAAGGTTGTAAAGATCTTACTAGATCCACTCCCATAATATACATTTTAAGATACTAGGATTAGTCAGAAGATTTTCAGGAAGGAGAAACATGTCCTCAAGCAGGATACATTATTGTTATTATAATCCTTACTAAGGAATGTAGAAAAAAACTTTGGTCCTTTCCTTCTCCTTGAGAATTCCAGACCTGTATCTCCTCCTTGAGAGCCCCAGATCCCTTTCTCCTCTTCGGGGACCCCAGACTTCTTATCAACCTGCCTAGGAATTGACTCAGTTTTATGTCAAGATCTGTTTCCCTAAACATAATTGCTTTTTAAAGTTGAATTAAAGAATAGTTAACCATGGCAGATATCACTGAATGTTTTCTTCAGTGGGATGTAAAAATTCTTAAGGGTTTTAAAAAGTGCAATGACTTTTCATCTTTCAGTTCAGTTCAGTTCAGTTGCTCAGTCATGTCCGACTCTTTGCGACCCCATGAATCTCAGCACACCAGGCCTCCCTGTCCATCACCAACTCCCGGAGTTCACTCAGACTCACGTCCATCGAGTCAGTGATGCCATCCAGCCATCTCATCCTCTGTCGTCCCCTTCTCCTCCTGCCCCCAATCCCTCCCAGCATCAGAGTCTCTTCCAATGAGTCAACTCTTCGCATGAGGTGGCTAAAGTACTGGAGTTTCAGCTTTAGCATCATTCCTTCCAAAGAAATCCCAGGGCTGATCTCCTTCAGAATGGACTAGTTTGATCTCCTTACAGTCCAAGGGACTCTCTAGAGTCTTCTCCAACACCACAGTTCAAAAGCATCAATTCTTTGGCGCTCAGCTTTCTTTATAGTCCAACTCTCACATCCATACATGACCACAGGGAAAACCATAGCCTTGACTAGACAGACCTTTGGTGGCAAAGTAATGTCTCTGCTTTTGAATATGCTATCTAGGTTGGTCATAACTTTCCTTCCAAGGAGTAAGCGTCTTTTAATTTCATGGCTGCAATCACCATCTGCAGTGATTTTGGAGCCCCCAAAAATAAAGTCTGACACTGTTTCCACTGTTTCCCCATCTATTTCCCCTGAAGTGATGGGACCGGATGCCATGATCTTTGTTTTCTGAATGTTGAGCTTGAAGCCAACTTTTTCACTCTCCACTTTCACTTTCATCAAAAGGCTTTTTAGTTCCTCTTCCCTTTCTGCCATAAGGGTGGTGTCATCTGCATATCTGAGGTTATTGATAATTTTCCCGGCAATCTTTAGGAGATGGTTTTGCTGTGTTTCTCACTGACAGATGGAATAGCTTAATGATTCTTTCAAGAATTTATGATTTAGAAGACAAATCCATAGCATTGTATTGGATTTGTCTGGTAAAATTTGGGTACTTTCCCCCAAAAACACTTAACACTGTTGCTAGGAATTGTGTAAGCTACTTCAAATGTAGTGATAGGCTGATTACTTAAGTGAGCAATGGACGCTGTGGGAATATTTGGCAAAACTAATACAATTATGTAAAGTTTAAAAAATAAAATAAAATTAAAAACAAACAAACAAACAACAACAACAAAAAACAAGAACCCATCCTTGGTTGGAGGAGATGCACAGTCACCTTGTGATACTAGACAGAGTTACACATGTAAATAACAGGACTATAAAATGAATACAAACTAAATGTTCAATTGCATATAATGACAAATCTATGTACAAACTAGAAACCAGCATTTCAAAATGTAGTTGTTTTTGACATTATTGCTGACTGAATCATGGCACTTATTTGGGTTGGCTAATTATCAACAGCGCAATTTTGAAATGATTTCTGAATTAACCATTAAAATGCAGACTTCATTATTAAACTTTCTGTCTACTATTGAATATAAAATTTCCAAAGAAGAGGCTGGTTTTCACAGAAGTGTGTTAGAACATCACACATTGTCTAAACGTTCACCCATTAGCTTAGATCATAGGATCCTACACAAATGACAATATGTGGTGGAAATTTACCAGATATATTTATGTGCAAAGAAATACTAAACAGCAAACTTGAGCTGGTGTTTGAAGCAAAAAAGTGAACTAAATTTGGGTCCTGTTTGTCATTCACAAATCTAATTATTCTTTTATTTATCTCCTCTTATTAAATTGCAAATAGAAGATCCACTAACACATTTGACCTTCATATGTGTGCATCAATTTCATGTCTTCCTTTCCTGAATACAGATTGAGATTTACTCAAAGTTTCATATATCAACAATCAAAAATGACATGAGATTGAAGGCAAAAGGAGAAGGAGGTGGCAGAGGATGAGATGGTTAGATAGCATCACCAACTCAATGGAAATGAATTTGTGCAAACTCTGGGAGATAGTGGAGGACAGAGGAGCCTGGTGTGCTGCAGTTCATGGGGTCACAAAGTCAGACATGACTTAGTGACTGAACAGGAACAACAAATTACTGTCATTCAGAGTAAAATTTTCATGAAACTCTCAAGTATTGAATGTCCCAGTTATTCTTTCTTATTCATCTATCCAATAATTACAATATATTGACAAGTGTACACTAGCTTGTGAGAATAATGTATTAATGGACACATATTACCATATTATGGGATAAAATTGGGAACAGATATTTCGGGACTAGGATGTATATCTGAGTTCTTGAAGAATATAGAAGTGCCTCTTAAATTTTGAGTGACATAGAGGCTGTCTCACCACAGTTGTTCCTTCATTCCCTGAGTCTTTGTAAGTAGGAAGACTGTGTGGCGGATCATAGTCATCATCTGTTGTATAAATAAACTGATTCCTAGAGAGGTGATGTGCCTCTCCCCAGATCATGTACCTATTTCATAACAGAACCAGAACTAAACCTCAGCTTCTCTTTCAGTATAACAATAACAACTATTTATTAGAATCCTTGTATATTGTCCCACTTTACTGACAGTATTTCTAATTATGGCACCAATTCTTTATTGCATGTATACATTGCTACCACTACCATATTATAAATGAAGAAACTGAGGCACAGGGACTTTAAACAACCTGTCCAAAGTCAAGCAGCTGATGTGATGTAGAGAAAGTGGTTCAAACCAGATCTTTAAAGCCTTCTGCGTTTATTATTGTCAGGGAGAGATGGGTAGCAGCCTGGGAGTCAGTGTCATTTTCTAGTGTTCTCTCTGGAAAGGGCTCTAAATTAGATTATTTTTTAGTGATTATTTCCTCCAAAGCCAGTCTCAAAATTTTTGCGTTACGTTTCTTATCCCTACTTTGGTTCCATTTTGTTTTGATTTCTTGGCATTATAACAACACTAATGCTTTAACAATAGGCTTATCATATTGATTATTATCTTCACTTCACCCTGCTTATTTAACTTAATATGCAGAATACATCATGAGAAACGCTGGGCTGGAAGAACACAAGTTGGAATCAAGATTGCTGGGAGAAATATGAATAACCTCAGATATGCAGATGACACCACCTTTATGGCAGAAAGTTAAGAGGATCTAAAAAGCCTCTTGATGAAAGTGAAAGAAGAAAGTGAAAAAGTTGGCTTCAAGCTCCACATTCAGAAAACTAAGATCATGGCATCCGGTCCCATCACTTCATGGGAAATTGATGGGGAAACAGTGGAAACAATGGCAGACTTTATTTTTTGGGGCTCCAAAATCAGATGGTGATTGCATCCATGAAATTAAAAGACACTTACTCCTTGGAATGAAAGTTATGACCAACCTAGATAGCATATGCAAAAGCAGAGACCTTACTTTGCCAACAAAGGTTCGTCTAGTCAAGGCTATGGTTTTTCCAATGGTCATACATGGATGTGAGAGTTGGACTGTGAAGAAAGCTGAGTGCCGAAGAATTGATGCTTTTGAACTGTGTTGTTGGAGAAGACTCTTGAGAGTCCCTTGGACTGCAAGGAGATCCAACCAGTCCATTCTAAAGGAGATCAGTCCTGGGTGTTCTTTGGAAGGAATGATGTTAAAGCTGAAACTCCAGTACTTTGGCCACCTCATGAGAAGAGTTGACTCATTGGAAAAGACTCTGATGCTGGGAGGGATTAGGGGCAGGAGGAAAAGGGGACGACAGAGGATGAAATGGCTGGATGGCATCACCGACTCGATGGACTTGAGTTTGAATGAACTTTGGGAGTTGGTGATGGACAGGGAGGCCTGGAGTGCTGCAATTCATGGGGTCGCAAAGAGTAGGACGTGACTGAGCGACTGAACTGAACTGAAGCAGTTGAGATTAGGACATTTTTGGCTAAAATTTACACTTGAATCAAAATGGTCAGATAGTTTGTAACTACAGTGAAAACTACATGTTTTCATTCTCTTCCACACATGTGACATTTTTTATTATTTTTTACAAAGTATTTGTATGTATATACATACTTGTAGCAACTATCAAAATTACCGGCTAAACATTAAATTAAATGCTGTTCTTGTCTCTCTGTGTTTAATGTTTGGTTTTCTGTAACTATTTTACCTGCCCATTAAAAGAAAAAATCAAAAATGTTCATTTGCATTCAGATGTTGCTTACTATTTTCTTTTCAGTTAAACATGCAAATTGTCATCATTGGCAAATTGACTATACAGCAATTAGATGGAAATCATCTCTTTTATTCAATTTTTCAAAAGCGTGAATGTCTCTTCAACTTTCCAAATACATTCCCCCTTTTTCTGTGTCTCAGATCTTGTGAGATTTTTGTAATCATTTTTTTTCTAATTGCTGTTTTTTTTTTCTTTCTCCCAACTTGCATCAGGCTGTGCTTTGGAATTGGATTTAGGTTTGTTTTTCTTTTTTTCCTAAGGTGTTTGTGGAACATCAATGATGCTGTATAGAATACAGAAGAAATGTGTCCTAAGAGAATTGACTACTATTTTAGATTTTAAAAAGATAGTGCCAAGAGACCAAAACCAGTGTTTTAGTGGAAAAAATATTTCTTCTTTGGAGCTATTTGGATATACTCAGGATCATTTAGCTAACGCTAACTGATTGAGTATCCTCTATGAATTTTTAAGCTTTCCTTCTCTTGCTCAACCTTTTGTTTTATTAGAGCCACAAATTTTGAGTGTCTTCCATCTGATTCCTTAGCCCTCAGACCTTCTCTATTTATGTTTTCACTCTTATAGCTTTCTTCCTACTCTATATATGGGTGATCTCTAACCCTGACCTAAATTCTAGCTTTACATGTCTACAAGTTGCTAGGATATATTTTTATTGGACAGTTCAGTTCAGTCGCTCAGTCGTGTCCAACTCTTTGCGACCCATGAACCGCAGTACACCAGGCCTCCCTGTCCATCACCAACTCCTGGAGTCTACCTAAACCCATGTCCATTGTGTCGGTGATGCCATCCAACCATCTCATCCTCTGCCATCCCCTTCTCCTCCTGCTCTCAATCTTTCCCAGCCTCTGGGTCTTTTCAAGTGAGTCAGCTCTCCGCATCAGGTGGCCAAAGTATTGGAGTTTCAGCTTGAACATCAGTCCCTCCAATGAACACCCAGGACTGATCTCCTTTAGGATGGACTGGTTAAATCTCCTTATAGTCCAAGGGACTCTCAAGAGTCTTCTCCAACACCTTGAACTAAAAAGCCCTAAGCTTGAGGCTTGGTTTTTTTATTTTTTATGATTGCATTCATTGATAAAGAATGAGATGAATCTCTGATGCCTATTCAAAACAATCACTATTCTTGTTTTGCTGACTCCTTTGGAGGAAGCCAGTTCTGTTCACATGCAAATTTTAAGCTGAATCATATAAACTCACTTCTAAAGAAGTAAATATAATACATATATCATTGTGCTCCCCTGCTTTTGATTTTGCTTATTTTTTTAACCAGAGTTAAAATATATAACATAAAATTTACTGTTATAGCCATTTGGATTGGAATCCAGTTGCTTTGTAATGTGTTAGTTTCTGCTGTACAATGTAGTGAATCAGCTATCTGTATTCATATATCCTCTCCCTCTTGAATCTCCCTCCCATCTGCCTATGCCATCACAGAGCACTGAACTGAACTCCTCATACAGTGTACAGCACAGTAGTAGCTATAAGCACTTTATATTTACCAGATCTCTGTTAACTTTTCCTCTTGCAAAACTGTATCTGTGGAACAAGAAAGTGTCTTTTCCACCCTCCCCCAGCATCTGGCAACCAATATTCTACTTTGTGTTTCTAAGGGATGATTATTTCAGATGCCTCATATAAGTAGAGTCATGGAGTAGTAATCTTTTTGTGCCTGACTTACTTCACTTGACACTTTTGAACATTTAAGTTGCTTCTGCTGCTGCTGCTAAGTCGCTTCAGTCGTGTCTAACTCTGTGTGACCCCATAGACGGCAGCCCACCAGGCTCCCCCGTCCCTGGGATTCTCCAGGCAAGAACACCGGAGTGGATTGCCATTTCCTTCTCCAACGCATAATAAGGACAAAATGATAAAGAAAAAGTGGCAAAATGTTAACAAGTGATGAATCTCAGTAAAGGGTACGTGAAAGTTTCTCCTTTTTCCTACAGTTTTTTATATGTTTATATTTTTTTCTTTTGTTTTTTCAAATAAAATTAAAAAATTATTTTTTCCCATCTGAAAAAAAAAAAAAGTGAAAGTGAAGGCGCTCAGCGTGTCCGACTCTTAGCAACCCCATGGACTGCAGCCCACCAGGCTCCTCCGTCCATGGGATTTTCCAGGCAAGAGTACTGGAGTGGGGTGCCATTGCCTTCTCCTAAGTTGCTTCTACCTCTTGGCTATTTTAAATAGTCTAACTATGAACATGGGTGTGCAAAAATCCCTTTATAATTCTGTTTTCAATTCTTTTGAATATATACAAATTAGTGGGGTTGCTGGATCATATGACAATTATATCTTAAAGGTTTTTGAGAAATCTGCATTCTGTTTTCCACTGTAGCTACATCATATCACATTCCCTCCAGTGGTGCACAAGGGATTTGATTTTTCCACATTATGGCCAACACTTGCTATTTTCTAGTTTTTGATGGTGGACATCCTAATAAGTGTGAAGTGATAGCTCATTGTGTCTTTGATTGACATTTTTTTTACAATTAGTGATGATGAGCATTTTTTCATGCTTGTTGGTTATTTGTATAACTTCTTTGGATAATTTATTTTTCAGCTCCTTTGTTCATTTTTTAATTGGATAACTTTCTTTTTGTTGTTGTTGTCATTGAGTTTTAGGAGTTCTTTATATATTCTGGATATTAACCTCTTGTCAAATATATACCTTATATATATGGTATATATAAATATACTTATACAAATATAAATATATAAATATGCTTTTGTTGCCTGTATTTCTGGTATCAAATTCAGTTATCTTATTTGTACTCTTTAAAAAAATAGCAAAAGTAATAAAAATGCTACTTAAAAGTCACTGAAAACATTAAGGGTTAGATCAGGTCTTAAAGTGGCAATGAGTCACAATGTGAATTAATGCTATACTTGTGTTTGTTGTAATGAAGTTCTAAATGAAAGGAAAATTACAAAATTACATTACAAAATAACAAAATTACATTATGTGCATGGTAGTAAATTTTAAATGAAGAAAGAGAAAGGAAATGAATGAATGAAAGAATGAAGAAGAGAAAACAAATGTCTTTCCTGAATTAAAAGTGATGATCAAACGGAGTAATGAAAGCAGAAATTTTTATGTGTATGTATATATCTCTACATAGGTGGATATTCAGGATGTCCAATTCAAAGTAATAAAATTGCCCTTAAATTGCCCTTAAATTCAGGATGAACTATGTAGTTAATAATACTCAATTTTCAAAATTGAATTTAGAAATTAAAAACACTTGCTCCTTGGAAGAAAAGCTATGACCAACTTAGACAGTGTATTAAAAAGCAGAGACATCATTTTGCTGACAAAGGTCCATAAAGTCAAAGTTGTGGTTCGCCCAGTAGTCATGTACAGATGTGAGTGTTGGACCATAAAGAAGGCTGAGCACCAAAGAATTGATGCTGTCAAACTGTGGTGCTAGAGAAGACTCTTGAGAGTCCCTTGGAAGGCAAGGAGATTAAATGAGTCAATCCTAAAGGAAATCAATCATTAATATTGAAGGACTGATGCTGAAGCTGAAGCTCCAACATTTTAGCCACCTGATATGAAGAGCTGACTCATTGGAAAAGACTCTGATGCTGGAAAAGATGGAGGTCAGGAGGAGAGGGGGTAACAGAGGATGAGATGGTCACATGGCATCACTGATTCAATGGACATGAGTTTGAACAAACTCCAGGAGACAGTGAAGAACTGGGAAGTCTCATGCTGCAGTCCATGGGGTGGCAAAAAGACATGATTTAGCAACAATAACAATAACTTCAGTTTTCTTTTCTTTTTTTTTTTTGTGGCATCTTTGTCAAGTTTTGGTATTAGGGTGATGGTGGCCTCATAGAATGAGTTTGGAAATTTACCTTCCTCTGCAATTTTCTGGAAGAGCTTGAGTAGAATAGGTGTTAGCTCTTCTCTAAATTTTTGGTAGAATTCAGCTGTGAAGCCATCTTGACCTGGGCTTTTGTTTGCTGGAAGATTTCTGATTACAGTTTCAATTTCTGTGCTTGTGATGGGTCTGTTAAGATTTTCTATTTCTTCCTGGTTCAGTTTTGGAAAGTTGTACTTTTCTAAGAATTTGTCCATTTCTTCCAAGTTGTCCATTTTATTGGCATATAATTGCTGATAGTAGACTCATGATCCTTTGTATTTCTGTGTTGTCTGTTGTGATCTCTCCATTTTCATTTCTAATTTTATTGATTTGATTTTTCTCCCTTTGTTTCTTGATGAGTCTGGCTAATGGTTTGTCAATTTTATTTATCCTTTCAAAGAACCAGCTTTTGGCTTTGTTGATTTTTGCTATGGTCTCTTTTGTTTCTTTTGCATTTATTTCTGCCCTAATTTTAAAGATTTCTTTCCTTCTACTAACCCTGGGGTTCTCCATTTCTTCCTTTTCTAGTTGCTTTAGGTGTAGGGTTAGGTTATTTATTTGACTTTTTTCTTGTTTCTTGAGGTATGCCTGTATTGCTATGAACCTTCCCCTTAGCACTGCTTTTACAGTGTCCCACAGGTTTGGGGTTGTTGTGTTTTCATTTTCATTCATTTCTATGAATATTTTGATGTATTTTTTGATTTCTTCTGATTTGTTGGTTATTCAGCAGCGTGTTTTTCAGCCTCCATATGTTGGAATTTTTAAAGGTTTTTCTCCTGTAACTACAGGCCAATATCACTGATGAACATAGATGCAAAAATCCTTAACAAAATTCTAGCAATCAGAATCCAACAACACATTAAAAAGATCATACACCATGACCAAGTGGGCTTTATCCCAGGGATGCAAGGATTCTTCAATATCCATAAGTCAATCAATGTAACACACCATATTAACAAATTGAAAAATAAAAGCCATATGATCATCTCAATAGATGCAGAGAAAGCCTTTGACAAAATTCAACATCCATTTATGATAAAAACTCTCCAGAAAGCAGGAATAGAAGGAACATACCTCAACATAATAAAAGCTATATATGACAAACCCACAGTAAACATTATCCTCAATGGTGAAAAATTGAAAGCATTTCCCCTAAAGTCAGGAACAAGGCAAGGGTACCCACTTTCATCACTACTATTCAACATAGTTTTGGAAGTTTTGGCCACAGCAATCAGAGCAGAAAAAGAAATAAAAGGAATCCAGATTGGAAAAGAAGAAGTAAAACTCAAACTGCAAATGACATGATCCTCTACATAGAAAACCCTAAAGACTCCACCAGAAAATTACTAGAGCTAATCAATGAATATAGTAAAGTTGCAGGATATAAAATCAACCCACAGAAATCCCTTGCATTCCTATACACTAATAATGAGAAAAATAGAAAGAGAAATTAAGGAAACAATTCCATTCACAATTTCAACAAAAAGAATAAAATACGTAGGAATATATCTACCTAAAGAAACTAAAGACCTATATATAGAAAACTATAAAACACTGGTGAAAGAAATCAAAGAGGACACTAATAGATGGAGAAATATACTATGTTCATGGATCGGAAGAATCAATATAGTGTAAATGAGTATACTACCCAAAGCAATCTATAGATTCAATGCAATCCCTATCAAGCTATGGTATTTTTCACAGAGCTAGAACAAACAGTTTCACAATTTGTATGGAAATACAAAAAACCTCGAATAGCCAAAGCAATCTTGAGAAAGAAGAATGGAACTGGAGGAATCAACCTGCCTGACTTCAGGCTCTACTACAAAGCCACAGTCATCAAGACAGTATGGTACTGGCACAAAGACAGAAATATAGATCAATGGAACAAAATAGAAAGCCCAGAGATAAATCCCCACACCTATGGACACCTTATCTTTGACAAAGGAGGCAAGAATATACAATGGATTAAAGACAATCTCTTTAACAAGTGGTGCTGGGAAATCTGGTCAACCACTTGTAAAAGAATGAAACTAGAACACTTTCTAACACCATACACAAAAATAAACTCAAAATGGATTAAAGACCTAAACATAAGACCAGAAACTATAAAACTCCTAGAGGAGAACATAGGCAAAACACTCTCCGACATACATCACAGCAGGATCCTCTATGACCCACCTCCCAGAATATTGGAAATAAAAGCAAAAAAAAAAAAAAAAAAAAAAAAAACCCACACACAAAAACCCAAATGGGACCTAATTAAAATTAAAAGCCTCTGCACAACAAAGGAAACTCTAAGCAAGGTGAAAAGACAGCCTTCAGAATGGGAGAAAATAATAGCAAATGAAGCAACTGACAAAGAACTAGTCTCAAAAATATACAAGGAACTCCTGTAGCTCAATTCCAGAAAAATAAAAGACCCAATCAAAAAAATGCGCCAAAGAACTAAACAGACATTTCTCCAAAGAAGACATACAGATGGCTAACAAACACATGAAAAGATGCTCAACATCACTCATTATCAGAGAAATACAAATCAAAACCACAATGAGGTACCATTTCACGCCAGTCAGAATAGCTGCTATCCAAAAGTCTACAAGCAATAAATACTGGAGAGGGTGTGGAGAAAAGGGAACCCTCTTACACTGTTGGTGGGAATGCAAACTAGTACAGCCACTATGGAGAACAGTGTGGAGATTTCTTAAAAAACTGGAAATAGAACTGCCTTATGATCCAGCAATCCCACTGCTGGGCATACACACTGAGGAAACCAGAATTGAAAGAGACACATGTACTCCAATATTCATAGCAGCACTGTTTATAATAGCCAGGACATGGAAGAAACCTAGATGTCCATCAGCAGACAAATGGATAAGAAAGCTGTGGTACATATACACAATGGAGTATTATTCAGCCATTAAAAAGAATACATTTGAATCAGTTCTAATGAGGTGGATGAAACTAGAGCCTATTATACAGAGTGAAGTAAGCCAGAAAGAAAAACACCAATACAGTATACTAACGCATATATATGGAATTTAGAAAGATGGTAACAATAACTCTGTATGCGAGACAGCAAAAGAGACACAGATGTATAGAACAGTCTTTTGGGTTCTGTGGGAGAGGGAGAGGGTGGGGTGATTTGGGAGAATGGCATTGAAACATGTATAATATATATGAAACGAATCACCAGTCCAGGTTCAATGCATGATACAGGATGCTTGGGGCTGGTGCACTGGGATGACCCAGAGGGATGGGATAGTAAGGAGGTGGGAGGGGGATTCGAGATGGGGAACACATGTACACCCGTGGCGGATTCATGTCAATGTATGGCAAAACCACTACAATATTGCAAAGTAATTATCCTCCAATTAAAATAAATAAATTTATATTTAAAAAAAGAAAATTTCAGTGAAAAATTAAAAGATGGATTTTCTCTGGTGGAAAATCTCCTATACAGAATACTAGGCATGATTGTTTAAATTTTTATCTCCCATTATCCTTAAATAAAACACTACAATGTGGTGTTTATTTTTCTAAAATGGTGCTCAATGGAGTTGTAGCAAAGATATTGTGTAATTCAAGGGCATATCATTGATACAAACTTACATCATAAGGCTTTCAGCCAAGGAAATTAAGATAATTAAAAAAAATAAAAACTATGTCTCATCTGAGTGCTCTATTCCACTATCTAGACCTCACCTTGATCCTCCTTCTGTCTCTTAACCTCACTTAAGGATTATTAAGACAATTGGTTATGCAACTGTCCTCCCTTCTTGAAAGGCTTTCAGCAGCTTAAGTAAAATGATTCTTGTTCCTGAAGCGGTTTTTCATTCTGTATGTAACCTTCCTGTGATATTATTATAACAAACTAACAGAGGAGAAAATTCAGGGTCAGAGGGGAAAATTAAAAGAAATGAACTTCCTCTCCATGTTGTAGAATAGATCAAGTGGCTGTCTATTATTCCTCTGGCTTTTTATGTCTTCATTTCAGGAATTTCAGCAGTAGTTAAGATCGTTTAATTTTTGTGTGTGTACATTTAGCAAACACACACAGGCAGTGAACTCTCTTTCACAGAGTGGATATTAAAATTCTCCATAACCTCTGGAAAAAAGCAGAGTTGTGTAGAGAGCAAGTGCTCAAAAACATGTTCCGAAATTCATGTTAATGTAAATGGGTGGATGAGAAACTAACATGAGAAATGATACAGTTTACAAACATGATTACTTAGACACCTGATGGTCAGTTTTCCTTCACTTTTTGCCTTGCTTATTTTCATAATAATATGTGTATGAAATTGAATACAAACGTCATCAGGTGTTGCAAAAGCAAGGACTAAAAGTATTGAGTTGTCAAAGAGGGGAAGGTCATTCTTAATTCAACTCAGAATCTCCAGGAGCTTTTTCTTTGAAGGCATTTGCCAGTATTGGCTGTGGGCTACAAAGACTGAGAATCTGGGGTTGTGACAGCAAAGGATGGTTTCTGTGGGACAGAGAAAACAGACAGCCCAGTGGCAGTCACGTCAGGCTGAAGCAAAAAAAAAAGGAAACCTAAAATTCAAGGAGCCTCAACACTTAAGCTCGTTTCCCCTGAGGGATACTATGGATACTTTAACAGCATTCCCAAGTGTGTCTGGTGGGAGTGATAATCCTTTAAGAAGAGAGGGGAAGTTCCTGCAGTCTCAAGGGGCTTAACAAGCAAAACCTTCCAGAGGCAGGGATCCTAAGAAAACGAAAGGCAAGAACTGAAAATTCTTAAAGGGAATGATGAACTGAGACTGATCAGCTGCAACCCCTAGGCCCCTGCCTTTTATTTTCTTAGGGGCACATATCCATCTGGATGCAATTGAAAATTTCCTGAATTTAGGAAAAAACATCAATTTACATTTATCAAACCACAAGTTGGATAGTTTATAAGAAAATCACATATACACACATCATGATGAAAGTGCTAAAAACCAAACAACATGAGAAGGAAGAAAACCACTGCATGTGAATATTTGCCAAAAATTCTTACATATACCCCAGCCATTTTACTTTACTGTCTCTATTTCATGCCCTCCCTAGGTCACTGGTAACTATTTGGAGAATCAACAATCCCTCTGAAATTTAATGTATCAGTGTGTGAGTGTGTGTTATTGTTAAAACATGAGAAGAATCGTGCAAATTTGGCTGAGGTGCACAAATGGAAGGTGATTATGACCGGGGTGTAGCGAATTAAGATGTATTAAGAGAAAAACTAAGGATGAAAGGATCTGAGGAGTGGAATTTTTCACCATCCCCACAGTGCAGTTTTAGTCTACCCACCCAGGATATGAGTTCATGGTCCTTAACATATTGTGAAGTAATTCACGTCTTTGACAATCTTATGGAAAAAATGGACAGAACAAAAATTTTAGATAGTTTTGGAGAGAGAGTGCCTGTCATCTTTGAAATGAGTAAGGGTCAAGAATTTCAAATAGTGAATCTTAGTGAAAATTTTTATAGACAATAGGCCTTCAGAAGAAGGTGCTATTAAAAATTGGATCCTACTTCATTCCAAGTTATTTTAAACATCAAGATAAGCCATATACTGACTTCCCTGGTGGTCTGGTGGCTAAGACTCCATGATCACAATGCAGGGGGCCTGGGTTTGATCCCTGGTCAGGGAACTAGAACATGCATGCTGCAATTAAGACCCAGTACAGTCAAATAAAATAAATAAATACATTTTTAAAAGAAAGATCAGCCATTTGAAACATACACTTGTCATTCACAGCACTGATAAGACTAGCATCATCTCCACAGAGTATAGTTGATGTAAAGACTGCAAAACTCCTATGGAAATTGATCTATGCTAAGTGAATTTGATCCCTAAAATTTGATATTGGTATATAATGATATTGGTATATACATGTGTAAGCCTATGAGGGTGAGAAAGACAACAGTGTATGCATGTTGACTTCAATTTTTTTAAAGAAAATGTATGCAGCATGCAGACTTACTCAAGGGATTGTTTGCATAATAATGAAACAAGATTTTGCATTCTAGTTTATGAATACCAGTAACACAAATAGATTTTGTAAGAACAATTTTCATTTTGGAAGTTGCAGATTGTCATTCTTAGAATAAAAGGTGAGATAATGAATGAGTCTCTATGCATCCTTACTTGACCTCTGTCTGACTACATGGAGAAGTCACTGTGCAAGGACTCTTGTCAACTTAAAGGCCAGTAAAGTTATCATGACCCACTTTATTCTGTGTCTTTTCCAGCAGCCAATGTATGTTTTAGCAATATGAACCTGGATGACAATAGTTCTGAGACCAAAGAGGATCTTACAGTAAAATAATCCTGTAACAACGGTTGGAAACTCAGCTCCTTCCTAAGTATTTGTTACATGCTTATATGTAGGAAAATTGGGAACTCCTTAACATAGACACTTAGAGATAAATTTTCCTTGAAAATTTAAAATTTCAATGCAAGTTTTATTTTCTGGGCCAAAATAATTAGTCATAGATATAAGTAAGTTCTCAAGTGAAAAATCTTACACATGGGAGCAGTACCAACATTGAGTTAAGTTTATCTTTCTAAGTTTATCTTTACCCAATTCCACTGGAAGTTCTATTATCATCTTCCCTAGTACATTTCAGATTTGGCCCTAAAGCAGTCAAAATATCTGCTCAGGAGTTATGAAGAATAGTTATGAGTAAGACAACTATGTGGAAGATCAGATGTGTTCATTATAGTTATACCCCAAGCAGAGATGATGAGAAAGCAGGTTAATTAAGTAATAGAGTATACACAGGTGTGTAGAGTGTATTAACTAGAAACTAAAACTCCTGAGAAATCTGTATGCAGGTCAAGAAGCAACAGTTAGAACTGGACATGGAACAACAGACTGGTTCCAAATTGGGAAAGGAATACATCAAGGCTGTATATTGTCACCCTGCTTATTTAACTTATATGCAGAGTACATCATGCAAAATGCCAGGCTGGATGAAGCACAAGCTGGAATCAAGATTGCCAGAAGAAATATCAATAACCTCAGATATATAGATGACACCACCCTTATGGAAGAAAGTGAAGAAGAATTAAAGAGCTTCTTGATGAAAGTAAAAGAGGAGAGTGAAAAAGTTGGTGTAAAATACAACATTCAGAAAACGAAGATCATGGCATCCGGTCCCATCACTTCATGGGAAATATATGGGAAAACAGTGGCTGATTTATTTTTGGGGGCTCCAAAATCACTGCAGATGGTGACTGCAGCCATGAAATTAAAAGATGTTTGCTCCTTGTAATAAAAGTTATGACCAATCTAGACAGCATATTAATAAGCTGGCATTAATTTGCCAACAAAGGTCCATCTAGTCAAAGCTATGGTTTTTCCAGTAGTCATATATGGATGTGAGAGTTGGACTGTGAAGAAAGCTGAGTGCCAAAGAATTGATGCTTTTGAATTGTAGTATTGGAGAAGACTCTTGAGAGTCCTTTGGACAGCAAGGAGACCCAACCATTCCATCCTATAGGAAATCAGTCCTGGATATTCATTGGAAGGACTGATGCTGAAGCTGAAACACCAATACTTTGGCCACCTGATGTGAAGAACTGACTCATTTGATAAGACCCTGATGCTGGGAAAGATTGAAGGCTGGAGGAGAAGGGGACAACAGAGGGTGAGATGATTGGATGGCATCACTGACTCAATGGACATAAGTTTGAGTAAACTCTGGGAGTTGGTGATGGACAGGAAGGCCTGGCGTGCTGCAGTCCATGGGGTTGCAAAGAGCTGGACACAACTAAGTGACTGAACACTTAATGATGATAAAATTGAAAACCATTCATAATAAGCAAATGAAATCTAATCTTGTATTTAATTTAGCTTTCTTATAATCCTAGAATATTACAAGCTTTCTCATTTGAAGTTAATGGGGGTTCATACTGTTTAAATAATGGTAGAGGGATATTTATTATAAGAAAATATATTTGTTGTATAAGAAAAATTGATCCAAAATCATTGCATAAGAATGTATTAGTTTGCTCAGGTTGCTACAACAGAATGTCACAGACTGGTTGGCTTAAACAGCAGAAATTTACTTCCTTGTAGTTTGGGAGGCTGGAAGTCCAAGATCAAGAGGCCAGCAGTATTGGTTTCCAATGGGACCTTCCTGGCTTTCAAATGTTGCTTTCTTGTTCTGAACTCAAATGTCCTTTTCATTGTGCTTTTTTGTTCCTTTTGTCTCTTCCTTTTCTCTTAAGGACAATTCTATTGGATTAGGACCCCACTCTTATTTAACCTTAGTCACCTCTTTTGAAGTTCTGTCTGCAAATCAGGTACATTGGGGAATAAAGGCTCCAATGGGTGAATTTTGAGGGAGATACATTCAGTCCATAGCAAGTGGATATAAAGTATAATATGACTCAAATAAAACCCGTGGCAGATTCATGTTGATGTATGGCAAAGCCAATACAATATTGTAAAGTAATTAACCTCCAATTAAAATAAATGAAATTTTTTTTAAAATACAAAAAAAAAATTAAAATATCTGGAAAGGATATTATCTACCTGGAAGGATGTTGCTTACATCATTTATCTCTGCTACTGCTGCTGCTACTAAGTTGCTTCAGCCGTGTACGATTCTGTGCTACCCCATAGACGACAGCCCACCAGGCTCCCCTGTCCCATAGACGACAGACCACCAGGCTCCCCTGTCCCTGGGATCCTCCAGGCAAGAACACTGGAGTGGGTTGCCATTTCCTTCTCCAATGCATGAAAGTGAAAAGGGAAAGTGAAGTCGCTCAGTTGTGTCCGACTCTTAGCGACCCCATGGACTGCAGCCTACCAGACTCCTCCGTCCATGGGATTTTCCAGGCAAGAGTACTGGAGTAGGGTGCCATTACCTTGTCCGGTCATTTATCTCTAGGTAGTATGAAAAAAGATGATATGATTTTTATAGTATTATTATTATTTGATCCCTCTGGTTTTTTCCCCTTAATTTCTCTTCATTAGGCATGTATTCCTGGTATGACTTCAAAAGGCAATCAGTGTAATATAGTATAATGCACAGCATTTCACCTGTTATTAACCACATTTAAGAGATCAGTGTTGTAATATGGCATACCCAAGATCAGATTTCCAGGTGTAAGTGTTGAGACTTTTTCAACATATTATGAGGCCATCATACATCCTATTGTGATAACATCTTGAAATGAATTGTTCGTCATTCAGTTGTGTCTAACTCTTTGAGACACCATGGACTGTAGCTTGCCAGGCTCCTCTGTCCATGGGATTCTCCAGCTAGTATACTGGAGTAGGTAGCCATGCCCTTCTCCAGGGGGGTCTTCCCAACCCAGGGATGAAACACAAGTCTCCTGCATTGCAGGAGACACAAGAGACTTGGGTTCGATTCCTGAGTCAAGGGGATCTGCTGGAGGAGGGCATGGCAACCCACTCCAGTATTCTTGCCTGGAGAATCCCATGGACAGAGAAGCCGGTGGGCTACAGTCCAGGGGGTCACAATGAATTGGACATGTCTGAAGTGACTGAGCATACACTTGAAATGAAGACAGTTGGGACAGAGGGACACGGATCTGGTGGGTAGATGTACATTCAGAGACACCACTGGCCCTCTATCCCAGCACACACATTTTGGTTTCATGTTTCTGTTGAAACCTTCTTCACTGGTAGCCCCAATATTTTGTGAAGCAAAACTCTTTTTTGTTGTTGTTGTTGTTTTTGAAGAGGAAAGTCAGAAATTAGGTGGAAAAAGGATAGGAAGAAGGGGCTAGGAGCTAAAAAAAGATGAAGACGCAAGAGTCACCTTTCTTTTTTTTTTTTAAATCTGTCGTGTTGAACTCTGTCAGCATGAATCATTTTAGCCATCCATAGGTAGTATTTAAGAATTCACAAGCCTTATGATACTATTTCACTGCAGGGTATGCATGGAACATTCTCAGAGTGGGTTTACTTTAATGAAAGATTTTGGAAAATGTACCGTAAACCACAGAAAATACAGCTCTATTGAGGCTTAGGATGGAAACTACATAAGAAATTTTAAATAAAACTTCAAAGAAATTTTGTTTTACAGGTAAATCTATTGGCTTATACTACCAGATATATAATACATTATTATAATTATTGTACAATGCAAGAGAAGACTCTACACATGGACATCACCAGATGGTCAACACCGAAATCAGATTGATTATATTCTTTGCAGCCAAAGATGGAGACGCTCTATACAGTCAACAAAAACAAGACCAGGAGCTGACTGTGGCTCAGATCATGAACTCCTTATTGCCAAATTCAGACTGAAATTGAAGAAAGAAGGGAAAACCACTAGACCATTCAGGTATGACCTAAATCAAATCCCTTATGATTATTCAGTGGAAGTGAGAAATAGATTTAAGGGACTAGATCTGATAGATAGAATGGCTGATGAACTATGGACTGAGGTTCGTGACCTTGTATAGGAGACAGGGATCAAGACCATCTCCATGGAAAAGAAATGCAAAAAAGCAAAATGGCTGTCTGAGGAGGCCTTACAAATAGCTGTGAAAAGAAGAGAAGCAAAAAGCAAAGGAGAAAAGGAAAGATATAAGCATCTGAATGCAGAGTTCCAAAGAATAGCAAGAAGAGATAAGAAAGCCTTCTTCAGCAATCATTGCAAAGAAATAGAGGAAAACAACAGAATGGGAAAGACTAGAGATCTCTTCAAGAAAATTGGAGATACCAAGGGAACATTTCATGCAAAGATGGGCTTGATAAAGGACAGAAATGGTATGGACCTAACAGAAGCAGAAGATATTAAGAAGAGATGGCAAGAATACACAGAAGAACTGTACAAAAAAGATCTTCATGACCCAGATAATCATGATGGTGTGATCACTGACCTAGAGTCAGATATCCTGGAATGTGAAGTCAAGTGGGCCTTAGAAAGCATCACTATGAATAAAGCTAGTGGAGGTGATGGAATTCCAGTTGAGCTACTTCAAATCCTGAAAGATGATGCTGTGAAAGTGCTGCACTCAATATGCCAGCAAATTTGGAAAACTCAGCAGTGGCCACAGGACTGGAAAAGGTCAGTTTTCATTCCAATCCCAAAGAAAGGCAATGCCAAAGAATGCTCAAACTACTGCACAATTGCAGTCATCTCATATGTTAGTTAAGTAATGCTCAAAATTCTCCAAGCCAGGCTTCAGCAATAAGTGAATCGTGAACTTCCAGTTGTTCAAGCTGGTTTTAGAAAAGGCAGAGGAACCAGAGACCAAAATGCCAACATCTGCTGGATCATCAAAAAAGCAAGCGAGTTCCAGAAAAACATCTATTTCTGCTTTATTGACTATGCCAAAGCCTTTGACTGTGTGGATCACAATAAACTGTGGACAATTCTGAAAGAGATGGGACTAGCAGACCACCTGACCTGCCTCTTGAGAAATCTGTATGCAGGTCAGGAAGCAACAGTTAGAACCAGACATGGAACAACAGACTGGTTCCAAATAGGAAAAGGAGTACGTCAAGGCTGTATATTGTCACCCTGCTTATTTAACTTCTATGCAGAGTACATCATGAGAAATGTTGGACTGGAGGAAGCACAAGCTGGAATCAAGACTGCCGGGAGAAATATCAATAAACTCAGATATGCAGATGACACCACCCTTATGGCAGAAAGGGAAGAGGAACTAAGAAGCCTCTTGATGAAGGTGAAAGAGGAGAGTGAAAAAGTTGGCTTAAAGCTCAACATTCAGAAAACGAAGATCATGGCATCTGGTCTTGTCACTTCATGGGAAATAAATGGGGGAAACAGTGGAAACAGTGTCAGACTTTGTTTTTCTGGGCTCCAAAATCACTGCAGATGGTGACTGCAGCCATGAAATTAAAAGACGCTTACTCCTTGGAAGGAAAGTTATGACCAAGCTAGAAAGCATATTCAAAAGCAGAGACATTACTTTGCCAACAAAGGTCCATCTAGTCAAGGCTATGGTTTTTCCTGTGGTCATGTATGGATGTGAGAGTTGGACTGTGAAGAAGGCTGAGCGCCAAAGAATTGATGCTTTTGAACTGTGGTGTTGAAGAAGACTCGAGAGTCCCTTGGACTGCAAGGAGATCCAACCAGTCCATTCTGAAGGAGATCAGCTCTGGGATTTCTATGGAAGGAATGATGCTAAAGCTGAAACTCCAGTACTTTGGCCACCTCATGCAAAGAGTTGACTCATTGGAAAAGACTCTGATGCTGGGAGGGATTGGGGGCAGGAGGAGAAGGGGACGACAGAGGATGAGATGACTGGATGGCATCACTGATTCGATGGACATGAGTCTAAGTGAACTCCGGGAGTTGGTGATGGACAGGGAGGCCTGGTGTGCTGCGATTCATGGGGTTGCAAAGAGTCGGACATGACTGAGCAACTGAACTGAACTGAACTGTGGTGGAAATATCAGAGGCCTCTTTTCATTCATTCCATGGGGACAAAAATTATTTCCTGAGGCACAGAAAAGTCTTAGTTATTGCAATGGTTTGTGTCCTCCAAAAAGTCCAAAATATATAGATACACAGTCTATCTGTGTTATTAATTCATTGGAGGAATTAGGACAAAATATTTAAAACATCTCCTTGGCAGGGGCAATAAAAAGGTTGTAGAAATACGGATCTATTCAGATCAGTCACTTGGCATTATTTGACTAGTTGACTTTTACATTTTTTAAATTTAAAGTCAGTAGATTTTGTCCTCTATCTATCCTACCTATAGTGGAAGGTATTACAGAGAGATCTGTAAGGTTGACTAAAATTGAAAAAAGATTGATATTGTTAATATAATTTGTTAGAGAAGAAAGGAAGTCACTGTACATGGATTGAACTGAAAATAAAAACAAAACAAACTACAGACTACAGAGGTTTTGCCTTAATTGGCCATAAAGTGTTTCATGATCATGATTTCTTTACTTATTAGGGTTCTTTATTATTGATTAGATGTTAGAGAAAAAAACTTTATGGGAAAATATTTTGTTATAACTGAGAAGTTATAAGCAATGAAGTTAGTATAAATGTAGAAAGAAATGTATAATCATTGCCCACTGAACAAAGGCATTATTTTTTAATCTTTAGAGGAATGAATATGGTTGATAAATATACTTAATTGGGAAGTAGCATCCAACCCATGGAATTGCTAAACCATTAAACAAAAATCAGCTAAAAGGATGCTAGTGTTGGTTCTGAAATCATTTCACCTCTTAATTTACACCAACATTTTAGCATAAATGTAGCAGATGATTTTACTTCTTTCCTTTTAGAAAAATATGCCATTTGAAGGACTCTTAAAGATTAATTGCTTAATTTTGTTGGTTTAACATGCTCTAGGAGAGTGCCACGACCATTTTGTATATTACAGCCTGATGAACCAAAGTGTTTTGACAAGCCTTTTACAATTTGAGTCACAGGGGGTTTAGAAGTAGGCTGCTTTCCAAATCTTATCTTGAGAAATGATTTCTCTTTTGAAGACATGATTTATAAACGTGAAATATCTTTCTTTCACTTATTGGCCACTATGCTTTGTCTGTGTCCCTCAATAATAGTGGGCAGTATAAAAGAACGCAGTGTCCGTAATATGCTCCTTCCTTGTCCCAGTGTCCAGCAGCGGGGTTTTGTGGCATATACCATAAAAAGGCTGAGGCCCCTCTATCTTAGCCATGCTCAGGCTACTGCTTTGCAGAAACAAGTGACTCTACTGCTCATGAGGCTCAAAATTCACAGATGCTTAGTCAATTCAGATTACTGGCTTCAGGCAGAGATTGCCTCCCTTATTCAAACAGTATTCTCTTCTGTCTCTGATGACAGACTGGCTGACTTTACTCAGAGTTTTGTTTTCTCCTATAGTAGGCTGTTGATAAAGGCCACCAGTTGCTATGTACTATTTCTTCCAATAAGCCTGAGACATTTTTCTGTTACTGTAATCATAGCAAGCAATTGTATGACCAAATATTTTATCCGGGAATAATAAGGACCACCAGATTTGTAGACTACAGTATAAGCATTCTTTCTGTTTGCTGTTTGACAAAGTGGCATATATATTTTGCATTTTAAATCATATTACATATTTGTGGTAACTGGGAAATTACAGATTTCTGTTACAAAACATAGGCGTATTTTAATAGTACAAGTTAGAGAGACCTGAACTGACACTTGAACTTAGAAAAATGTTGGTACTTTTGGATCATTCAAGACATATAACAATCATTGTCTGCTTTTTGCTGTATAATAAATCCAATATTTTGGTGTTGACAGGGTGAAATTAATCTCTCTGAATCATAGGTTTGCTAATAGACTATACATGCCATGAAGAGAAGAATTACATCTGCTTTGTTCAACAGTACAATTTCAGCATTCAGTACAGTGCCAAGGACATAGTAAGGCTTCAGTAAATATGCATTCAGTTAGTTTCAACAGAGAGATACCATGATGTTGATATCATAAGAAAGATTGGCAGAGATAATTTTATTAGTTAAATTAGCTTTACCAATTCAAAACTAAACCCTTTTTAGTTTTATAGCATTACATGAATTGTTATGCTTTGTGATTTTCTTTATTAAATTGATAAATTTTAGGCTAATATCTTTACTCCTTTCTCCAATTTTTATAAAATCTCTCTTGCAAATGTCTTTTTTTTTTTTTAATTTTATTTTATTTTTAAACTTTACATAACTGTATTAGTTTTGCCAAATATCAAAATGAATCCGCCACAGGTATACATGCAAATGTCTTTTATATTCTCATTCTGAGTATGTAAGAACACCTAAACCTCTTTTTTTTTTCAAGGAATTAGTCACTTACTTTTAATTTTATATCAAAATAATACATAAAATGGTATAATAAAAACAAAAATAAAATGATACAGAAGAGCTTAGGATGAAAACAGAAAAGCTTATGATAAAAAGCAACTGTCTCTGGCTTCATCCTTCCCACTTCTGTTTTCAGTCCTTGGTAGTAATCTCTTTTAGCTATTGTTTTAGATCTTCTAGGAGTTACCTCCAAATCAAGTGGGTTCATTAAGAATTGCTAAATAAGAGACTGTCTTTGGTAAAATAGTCTCATTTTTTTTTTCTTTCACTTTTCTAAGCACTTAGTACTTGGAACTTAGTTGGCCCTCAGTAAATATTTACTAAATATATTGAAAACTCATGACCAAAAAGATATCAAGATAAAAATGTGATATTTGTCCCCAAAGTAACACTGACTCTTGAGACAGAAAATGTCTAGGAAGCCAGAGGACAAAGGTATACAAACTCCCATTGGTAATCTGATTGCTCATTACTATCAGTCTCAGCACGATTTAATGGAATATAATCCCTCCCCTTCCACAAGAGTAATTATGTAATAGGATCCAAGGGTTTCCGGTGTTCTTTTATGAAATGCAGCTGAACCCAAAGACAGTAGCAGCCAGACAGTGAAGATAATCTAATGACTGCACTGTCAAGTAGGTAGTAAACCTTTTCTCATTATTTTTAAAACTATGAAACAAAATTTCAAAAAGCAAAAAAACAAAACCAAAAAAGCAGCACTCATAGGCCCTAACATAGTGACACAGCTTTAAACAAAAAACATCAAAAACGAAAATAATCCAATTTTTCATTGTAATTAAATTTGCCATCTTTCATGCTGGTTACCTAGCCAACATTTTGAATGTATATTGTGGTTCATAGTTCTGAAACATGGTATTCTATGGGGAAAAAAACAGCTTTTACTCCTTTTAACTTCCAAATCTGTCATCTTGCAGTTGTTCAGCTATATCTGTTTACGCCCCAAAGTGTTAGTGACTCAGTTGTGTCTGACTGTTTGTGACCCCATGGACTGTAGCCCACCAAACTCCTCTGTCCATGGAGTTCCCCAGGCAAGAATACTGGAGTAGGTAGTAATTCTCTTTTCCAGGGAATCTTCCTGACCCATGGATAGAACCCATGTCTCCTGCATTGCAGGCAGATTCTTTACCATTTGAGCCACCATGGAAGCCCCAAATCTAGTAATTAATTATATTTTTTAAAGACTGGAAGCAAAACATGTCCACATCCATATATTTATATGGACCTTAGATAGATAAAACATGTAAAACACGTTTTTTACAGCTTTTTTCCCTTGAGTTGGAAATTTGCTAATCCTCAAATACAGCTTCCTGTGTGAACTTAAGCCTTACAAATAGCTATAAAAAGAAGAGAAGTGAAAGGCAGAGGAGAAAAGGAAAGATATATCCATTTGAATGCAGAGTTCCAAAGAATAGCAAGGAGAGATAAGAAAGCTTTCCTCAGTGATCAGTGCAAAGAAATAGAGGAAAATAACAGAATGGGAAAAACTAGAGATCTCTTAAAGAAAAGTAGAGATACCAAGGGAACATTAGATGCAAAGATGGGCACAATAAAGGACAGAAATGGTATGGATCTAACAGAAGCAGAAGATATTAAGAAGAGGTGGCAAGAATACACAGAAGAACTATACAAAAAAGATCTTCACAATCCAGATAATCACGATGGTGTGATCACTCACCTAGAGCAAGACATCCTAGAATGTGAAGTCAAGTGTGCCTTAGGAAGCATTACTTTGAGCAAAGCTAGTGAAGGTGATGGAATCCCAGCTGAGCTATTTCAAATCCTAAAAGATGATGTTGTAAAAG
Source organism: Bubalus kerabau (assembly GCF_029407905.1). Lineage (NCBI taxonomy): Eukaryota > Metazoa > Chordata > Mammalia > Artiodactyla > Bovidae > Bubalus > Bubalus kerabau. Next base: position 30,891,994 of record NC_073626.1, on the reverse strand, counting down.
TGCTGCACTCAGTTCAGTTCAGTTCAGACACTCAGTCGTGTCCGACTTTTTGCGACCCCATGAACCTCAGCACGCCAGGCCTCCCTGTCCATCACCAACTCCTGGAGTCCACCCAAACCCATGTCCATCGAGTCGGTGATGCCATCCAACAATCTCATCCTCTGTTGTCCGCTTCTACTCCTGCCCTCAATCTTTCCCAGCAACAGGGTCTTTTCAAATGGGTCAGTTCTTTGCATGAGGTGGCCAAAGTATTGGAGTTTCAGCTTCAACATCAGTCCTTCCATTGAACACCCAGGACTGATCTCCTTTAGGATGGACTGGTTGGATCTCCTTGCAGTCCAAGGGACTCTCAAGAGTCTTCTCCAACATGACAGTTCAAAAGCATGAATTCTTCGGTGCTCAGCTTTTTTTATAGTCCAACTTTCACATCCATACATGACCACTGGAAAAATGATAGCCTCGACTAGATGGACCTTTGTTGACAAAGTAAAAAGTGAAAGTGAAGTTGCTCAGTCATATCCGACTCTTTGCGACCCCATGGACTGTAGCCTACCAGGCTTCTCCCTCCATGGGATTCTCCAGGCAAGAGTACTGGAGTGCATTGCCATTTCCTTCTCTAGTAATGTCTCTGCTTTTTAATATGCTCTCTAGGTTGGTCATAACTTTTCTTCCAAGGAGTAAGCATCTTTTAATTTCATGGCTGCAATCACCATCTGCATATGCCTGAAAATTTGGAAAACTCAGCAGTGGCCAGCAAACTGGAAAAGGTCATTTTTTGGTCTTTGGTTCAATCCCAAAGAAAGGTAATGCCAAAGAATGTTCAAACTACCACACACACTAGCAAAGCGATGCTCAAAATTCTCCAAGCCAGGTTTCAACAGTATGTGAACTGTGAAATTCCAGATGTTCAAACTGGTGTTAGAAAAGGTAGAGGAACCAGAGATCAAATTGCCAACATCCATTGGATCATCAAAAAAGCAAGAGAGTTCCATAATAACATAATCTTCTGCTTTATTGACTACACCAAAGCCTTTGACTCTGTGGATAACAGCAAACTGGAAAATTCTTCAATAGATGGGAATACCAGGCCACCTGACCTGCCTCCTGAGAAGTCTTTATGCAGGTCAAGAAGCAACAGTTAGAACTGAACGTGGAACAACAGATTGGTTCCAAATTGGGAAAGGAATATGTCAAGGCTGTATATTGTCCCCCTGCTTATTTAACTTATATGCAGAGTACATCATGAGAAATGCTGGACTGGATGAAACATAAGCTGGAATCAAGATTGCCAGAAGAAATATCAATAATCTCAGATATGCAGATGACACAACGCTTATGGCAGAAAGTGAAGAAGAACTAAAAAGCCTATTGATGAAAGTGAAAGAGGAGTCAAAAAGTTGGCGTAAAACTCAACAGTCAGAAAACTAAGATCATGGTATCTGGTCCCATCATTTCATGGCAGATAGATGGTGAGACAGTGGAAACAGTGACAGACTTTACTTTTTGGGCTCCAAATCACTGCAGATGTTGACTGCAGTGATTTTAAACACTGCAGTGTTGACTGCACTGCATTAAAAGATGCTTGCTCCTTGAAAGAAAAGTTACCACCAAACTAGACAGCATATTAAAAAGGAGAGACATTACTCTGCCAACAAAGGTCTGTCTAGTCAAAGCTATGGTTTTTCCAGTAGTCATATATGGATGTGAGAGTTGGATTATAAAGAAAGCTGAGTGACTAAGAATTGATGCTTTTGAACTGTGGTGTTGGAGAAGACTCTTGAGAGTCCTTTGGACAGCAAGGAGATCCAACCAGTCCATCCTAAAGGAGATTAGTCCTGAATATCCATTGGAAGAACTGATGCTGAAGCTGAAATGCCAATTCTTTGGCCACCTGATGTGAAGAACTGACTCATTAGAAAAGACCCTCATGCTGGGGAAGATTGAAGGTGGGAAGAGAAGGGGATGACAGAGGATGAGATGGTTGGATGGCATCACCGACTCCATGGACATGAGTTTGAGTAAACTCTGGGAGTTGGTGATGGGCAGGGAAGCCAGGCATCTTGCAGTCCACGGGGTTGCAAAGAGTTGGACACGACTGAGCAACTGAACTGAACTGAACTGTATGAACTGATCCCTCCAAAAAGAGGCAGTCAGTTTTCCTCTAGCTTCCATGCTGATGGCTATACTCTTCTAGCATCACTAGTTCTACTTTGTCTTGTAACTCATTTTGCTTTTTGTGCCCTACCCTCACTTGAATTTTCATTAATATTCAGCATTTAATAAAACTAGGCGTTCAGAATGTTGTAAAGAAATGTATTCAGAACATAAAGAAGCTTGATATATATTTGAGTAAATAAGGTAATAAGTGAATGGATGTAAATTGATCAAAAATGGCACGTAGAACAAAACCTCTCAAGCAGAGAGCAGAAAGAGAGCATTATTTGTGGTCTCAGTGGGATTATTCAGAAGCATCTCAGAAAATGAGACCAATATCTTTTACCTCATTGCTTTGTAGAGCCATACTGGCAATCCTATTCTGCTATGTATAGAATATTTGAGATTCAGTTATATCCTATGTTTGGAAACTAACTATCATGTACTGTCATCACCTGAGTGCTGAGATTGAGTTTGACTCTCTAGCAGAGAATGGGGCTGGGGTTCTGTCCTGGTCATATGTTTCAAAGAACCATCACCCTCTGCTTCAGTAGGCAGGCCCTGCACTGGAAAGAATGCCTACCAATGGCTCATGATGATGACACCACAGAAGAAAAATGTATTGGTCTATTGGAGTAGGTTGCTACTTTAACTTAACAAGTCAGAATATTTATTTGATTGTGTAGAATTAGGTGTACACACCCTATTGTGTAGATCTCAGTACATAGAATATTGCATGGAGAAGGTAGGGTAAGCTTGCCAAGAAGCAATGTAGAATAGAATAAGCACAAATTCAATATTATGGATACCACAGGGAAACAGATGAAATATAAGCATGAATGTTAGGAAATGAGCCTTGTGGTCCTTTCTTCTCAAGCACAGACTGTATGATTTTCAGAAATTCACCTAATAAGCTGAACCTCAGAGTCGTCACATATAAAATAAGAGTGGAACAGAGTATTCACTAAATAACCTCTATATATCTATAGAGTCATAACAGTATAAAGGCAGAGTTTATATAATTCTTTGACTCTGGAAGCCTGGAAACCTTTAATCTAGTATCCAGGATTGGAGCTAGCTAGAAATAGTATTGAAGCAGCCAATAGAATGTTGATTGAAAACTATAGTATATTATGGAGAAAGAAGATTGATTTGTCTTGAAGTAACTTTGGAGACGTGGCAAATTGGTCTTGATCAGAGACTTATTGCCTGTTACCCTTTTGAACTTCCATACTGGGTGGTTACAGGTTTTCTCCATTTACACTGCCAAAGTTATTAGTCCTCAAGTCAGCATTTCTGCCTCTGAGAGAAATGGAGGAGTCCTGGAATGGATCTTTCACTCTAGACTCCTCACATGGAGCTGACACTTATTTCTGAATTTATCTACACCTAAGTTTGTTTGAGATGGTTCAGCTGTTTAAACTTTTTTACTTTGTAGTGGATTTTAATCTGTTCTTTTTATTTTTGTATTTTATGTGATGTGTATTTGTAACCTCCATGTGTCACTACATACATTCAAAAGCAGGTTATATATCATCAATATCTTGATAATATCTGTGTGCTTCTCCCATTTTCCATTGATGTCTTTTTAAAAGTAATAATTATTCTAAATTATGTGATGGTCAGTGCTCCTTTTTTATTCAATAATGTTACCATATCTGTATCTATAAACAATATATTTTTTATTTTGCTTGATTGTGAGGTTTATAAAAGTGGTACCACAAACTCTAAGCTTTTAAAATTTGCTTCAAGCAGTCATTATATTTCTGAAATTTACCCATTTTGTCTAATGTATTAATAGTCTGTTCATTTTCAATGTTGTATAACATACCACTGTGTGACTATTGTAGAATTTGTGCATTCATTTACTTCTTAACTTAGGACCCCTCCAGTATAGTATTACTGGTACTAGACTTTGGATTGTTTTATCTTTTTGTTCTATAAAACAATATAACAGTGAACATAATTGCATAGGATATTGTATATGGTTGTGCAATAAAAAATAAACTTACTTACTTTAATAGGGTAAGTACAAGACTGTCCAGGTCATAATAGACCATCTCACTCAAGCCTGCTTTTCTCATTTATTCTCTTCCCTAAAACACTGGTGAAAGAAATCAAAGAGGACACTAATAGATGGAGAAATATACCATGTTCATGGATCAGAAGAATCAATATAGTGAAAATGAGTATACTACCCAAAGCAATCTATAGATTCAATGCAATCCCTATCAAGCTACCAACGGTATTTTTCACAGAGCTAGAACAAATAATTTCACAATTTGTACGGAAATACAAAAAACCTCGAATAGCCAAAGCAATCTTGAGAAAGAAGAATGGAACTGGAGGAATCAACCTGCCTGACTTCAGGCTCTACTACAAAGCCACAGTCATCAAGACAGTATGGTACTGGCACAAAGACAGAAATATAGATCAACAGAACAAAATAGAAAGCCCAGAGATAAATACCCACACCTATGGACACCTTATCTTTGACAAAGGAGGCAAGAATATACAATGGAGAAAAGACAATCTCTTTAACAAGTGGTGCTGGGAACACTGGTCAACCACTTGTAAAAGAATGAAACTAGAACACTTTCTAACACCATACACAAAAATAAACTCAAAATGGATTAAAGATCTAAATGTAAGACCGGAAACTATAAAACTCCTAGAGGAGAACATAGGCAAAACACTCTCCGACATAAATCACAGCCAGATCTTCTATGACCCACCTTCCAGAATATTGGAAATAAAAGCAAAAAAACCCCCCAAAACAAATGGGACCTAATTAAAATTAAAAGCCTGTGCACAACAAAGGAAACTCTAAGCAAGGTGAAAAGACAGCCTTCAGAATGGGAGAAAATAATAGCAAATGAAGCAACTGACAAAGAACTAATCTCAAAAATATACAAGGAACTCCTGCAGCTCAATTCCAGAAAAATAAAAGACCCAATCAAAAAATGGGCCAAAGAACTAAACAGACATTTCTCCAAAGAAGACATACAGATGGCTAACAAACACATGAAAAGATGCTCAACATCACTCATTATCAGAGAAATGCAAATCAAAACCACAATGAGGTACCATTTCACGCCAGTCAGAATAGCTGCGATCCAAAAGTCTACAAGCAATAAATACTGGAGAGGGTGTGGAGAAAAGGGAACCCTCTTACACTGTTGGTGGGAATGCAAGCTAGTACAGCCACTATGGAGAACAGTGTGGAGATTTCTTAAAAAACTGAAAATAGAACTGCTTTATGACCCAGCAATCCCACTACTGGGAATACACACCGAGGAAGCTAGAACTGAAAGAGACACGTGTATCCCAATGGTCATTGCAGCACTGTTTATAATAGCCAGGACATGGAAGCAACCTAGATGTCCATCAGCAGATGAATGGATAAGAAAGCTGTGGTACATATACACAATGGAGTATTACTCAGCCATTAAAAAGAATACATTTGAATCAGTTCTAATGAGGTGGATGAAACTGGAGCCTATTATACAAAGTGAAGTAAGCCAGAAAGAAAAACACCAATACAGTGTACTAACGCATATATATGGAATTTAGAAAGATGGTAACGATAACCCTGTATGCGAGACAATAGAGACACAGATGTATAGAACAGTCTTTTGGACTCTGTGGGAGAGGGAGAGGGTGGGATGATTTGGGAGAATGGCATTGAAACAGGTATAATATCATATAAGAAACGAATTGTCAGTCCAGGTTTGATGCAGGATACAGGATGCTTGGGGCTGGTGCACTGGGATGACCCAGAGGGATGGTACAGGCAGGGAGGTGGGAAGGGGGGAAAGGATGGGGAACATGTGTACACCCGTGGCAGATTCATGTTGATGTATGGCAAAACCAATACAATATTGTAAAGTAATTAGCCTCCAATTAAAATAAATAAATTTAAATTAAAAAAAAAACCAACCCTCATGACATTGAGGAGGGGGGTGGGGGTGAGGGTTAAGAAAATCTAAATGGCCTGCTGTTAATGGGTTTTAAATTAGGTTTGCTTTTCTTGAGTGAAATCACTCTGGAATGAAACTATAGTAATTTAAACAATAGCAGCACAAACATTATATGATCAGAGCAGCTTGAAAGATGCAATTTTGGAAATAAAGAATTAAAACTTGAATGATCCACAATGGACATGAAATCAATGGTCAACACAAATGTACTCTCTGGATGATCAGCTGCCAAGTAAACTCATTTCCTGAGTCTGGCAACAGGGTCCTGCTGAAATTCTTGGTGGCTAAACATTACTTTCTTAGAGAAAGATGGCAACCCACTCCAGTATTCTTGCCTGGGAAATCTCATGGACAGAGGAATCTGGCAGGCTATAGTCTGAGTGACTAATCAACTTTGGATCATTACAAAGGAGAAGCAGGTAGAAGCAAAGGAAAGTTCCACCCTGCCACGTGAATTAGTTGATGCAAGGAAGTCACAATCCCGCCTTACCTTCCAGATATCATTTGGAGGTTGTTTCAAGTTCTAAAACCTGAAGCCATTTAACTTCAACATAGTTGGGCCAGAGTTGCTGGCATATGCCTAGCAATTAACATATGAAATTTTTATTTAGTGTAAGGAAAAATATCTCCCTGATTTGGCTGAATCTCAGATGCTAACAGTTTTATTTTTTGGTTCATTTATTTCCAGGTTTCATGTTGCATTTAAATATGTGAAGGTTTAAGATGTGGAAAAGCAGAAAACCTTATAGAAAAAAGCATATTTTAGTAAACTCTCTAATCCTCTAGCTATATCTTCTAAAATGGAATTTAAAGTCACCATGAAATTATAAGTGGAGTCCAAGTCAGAGCAGGAAGTAGAAATGCAGCAAAGAGATGGTCCACTTAGGCAAATTCTTCTGGAGCTTCTATAAGAAACACAGCTTCCACTGTTGGAGCACTTTGGTCTCCTCTCTTATTCATGGGGGATATGTCCCAAGGCTCCCCGATGGATGATTGAAACAGAAGTTGTACCAGACACTATACATACTATGTTTCTTTCTATACATACATACAAACTTGTGATAAAGTTTAATTTATGAATTAGGCACAGTAAGAGATTAACAACAACAATAATAAAACAAAACAAATTACAACACTATGCTATAATAAAAGTTACGTAAATGTGGTCTCTCTTTTTTTTAACCCCAAATATCTTATTGTACTCACGCTTCTTGTGATGATGTGAAACGATAAAGTGTGTACATGGTGAGATGAAGTGAGGGAATGACATATGCATTGTGACACAGAACCAGGCTACTACTAACCTTCTATATGTCAGAAGAAGGATCATCTGCTTTGGGTGATCCTGAGTCATCAAGCCATGATAATGTAGATGGTTGGATGTCAGGAGAAGCTCATGTTGATGGTTGGGGAGCAGGATGACATGAGATTTTATCACACTACTTGGAAACGGATGCAATTTAAAACTTATAAAACTTTTTCCAGAATTTTCCATTTATTATTTTTGGACCATGGTTAGCCATGGGTAACTGAAACTTTAGACAGCTGAACTACAGAGCAGCAGGGGGAGGGAGAGGAAACTACTGTATTCTTTGATGAGTCTCTATAGTTTCCATCCGTGCCTTCCATGCTGTGCTGTCGAAGGAAGGAATACCCAGACTGATAAACGGTGAGCTAGAAGAAACAATATCAGAAACCCAAAAGCAGCTCCGTGTCAGAGAAAATGACAAATCAAACAAGCCAGTTGATGCTTGTGAGATATCTGCAACAAAGAAAATGTGTTTGTTACATCCCATAAAAACACCAGCCTATTTAATATTACTGTCAAGCTTAAGAAAAAAAAATATAAATATATAGTTGAGAATGCACTAACATAAACCTCCCTAAAGAAAAGTAAGCAACAGAAGGATGCATTAAGTACAATAACATGCTCTGTTTCTTTTTACCTTTCAAGGGAGTTATTGGGAAGTTCCTATTACCAAGAATCATTAGTCTAAATAACAATTCCAAATTTTGAATTATTAGTCTACATAATAATTCTAAATTTTGTACTGAGAAACTTTGACCTCCTCTTAACACTGTTAGAGGAAATTCTCCGTGGCTACCATTCTATGAACAAGTGTAACACAGAAGTGGGATGCTTGTACCAGAGTGAGGGTAAAAGTATTGGATTAAATGTAGAAATGTATCTGGCTGAGGGTGGGGTGCTTTACCAGTGATCTTCACACCTGTGCTCAAATTGAGCTCTCACTAAAATGATCTGTGAATCATCATTTTATAGTTGAGGAACCAAAGCACGAAGGCATGGGAAGGTGAAGTTGTTCACTGTTAATCTGTGATTGAACCATGATTAGATTCCAAAGTTCTCGACTCCTAGTCCAGTCTTATTTACATGACACTACCATATTTGCCCTAATTCATTTCACTTAAATAAATTCCACTGAGGCTGTTCCAGATACTGTGGACAAGGCTCTCCTTTGATAGAAACAAAGTTCCTCTCCTCAGGAGGCCATCAAAAGTGCAAATAATCTGAGTTCTGAATTACACGTATTTAAGTTTAAATTCCACTTGTGAGACTTACTATGAGACCTTGGACTAGAGACTCAATCTTTCGGTACCATAGTTTTCTTGACTAGCCCTTACAGAGGAGGATGCTGTATGTCTCATAGAGTCATTTTAAGGATCGTAAATAACAATGCTAGAAACATTCCACAAATGTCTGGTGCACAGTACCTCTTCAGTGAAGGTCCTCTCATGGGTAATACGACAGTTAGTAAGATGACTATAAGGCCAACAAGAATGAAATGAGTATCGTATGGAGGCACACTGAGTGCTACAGGCATTTAACATCATGTATATATACTGTATAAAACGCTATTGCAGGGGACTTTCTTGGTGTTCCAGTGGTTAAGACTCTCTACTTACAATAGAGGGTGCAGATTCAGTCCCTGACTGTGGAACTAAGACCTCACAAGCGGGTGGTGCAGCAAAGAAAAAAGTGCTATTGGATGCGGTTTCCTCTTTTAGAATCAAAGACATCAAAGTACTGAAAGAAATCTTGTTTGTAATCCCACTACCTTTATATCATTTCCTATCACTGCCTCTAGACTTGGGCTGTATTCCCTGTCACTCTCTCACATTCCATCCCTTATTTTATTTCCTGTTTATGAGTTACACGGAGCAGATTTTCAATGTCATTTTCTTGAACTCTATGAAAATTGCCTTAGTAACAGTATAAGGAGATTTGTTGGAACGAGTATGAAAAACACTAATAATATTATTTGATAGGGTCTTCTTTTCATTCCCTATATACATCTGTCTTCAATATTATGTAGATGTAGCCACTACCATTATATAGCAGAGAAGTATCCGTGATATTAATATGTTCCCTGAATATCAGTTTCTAAGAGCAAGCCAAATGTATATGCATACATTCCTCTAATGCATTTATAGCTTTTTACTTAGTTGAAACAGCTGTTGCTACCCCATGAAAGACTTAAAGGAAACATTAATTTTTTAGTGTATTTTTCTACTTATAATGTTCTTTTTGCCTTGGTGCTTCTTATTAACAATATTTGCATAAATATATATTACTATCTTTTTAGTTTCTATCATTTCTCTCTGAATCATGTTCCCCACACAGAGTTATCATCTTACATTTGTGGAATCATCAGATGCTGTGAAATCTATCATGAATTTAAGGCACTAATGGCTATCAGGAAGTTCAAGATTTCTTAGCAGTAATTAAAACCACAGACTTATGTGCATAAAAACACGTAAAGTCACAGCTAAATCAGCAGGACTCTCTTTGTTTCTTCTCTGATCTTTCTGTTAAGCTTTCTGACTCTCTTAATATCACACCCACATGTTACTATCCACTAATTTTTCAGCTGAATCCTAGGGGTATAAATTGCTCCATAGTCTAATCCAAGTCAAATAAAGGCCCTTTTCAGGGGGTAGTTTGGAGGTCGGTCTTTGTTCTGACTTTAGGAAGGCTCTTCTTAGGTGTCTCTTTCCCTGGTTCTAGGTTAGCCTGTTATTTTCATAGTGTTATCAGAATCCTCTTAATTGCTTACCATCAAAATATTCATTGTATTCAAGAGTGATCTTAGATTTGAACTTGCTGCCTCCTGTTTCAAACTGAGTTTGAGAGTACTCCAGATATCTCTGTTTTTATGGGCTACCTGTTTAGTAGAAAAAAAAAATCTCTGAACACTTTTCCAGAGCCGGAGGCAAGAGTGCTGATGAGCAGGGCATTGAGTGGTGGCAGCAGCTTCTGGCCTTCTGGGAGTGACTGTTCTGGCATGGAATCTATATCCTGAAGGAGCTGCGTTAATGGCTACTGGGGCTCCAGTATCTTTAGTCTTATTGTGCCTGGAAAAGAGCTTCTACCCTATTAAAGGGGGCTGGATGGAGAATGGAACTAATACTAATCCCATGGCAGTAACCACCAGGGGTTTAGCCTCTGCAATGGCTTTGGCCACCTAAAGTGAGAAGCTGACTCATTGGAAAAGACTCTGATGCTGGGAAAGATTGAAGGCAGGAGGAGAAGGGGATAATAGAGGAGGAGGTGGCTGGATGGCATCACTGACTCAATGGACATGAGTTTGAGCAAACTCTGGGAGATGGTGTAGGACAGGAGACTTAGCATGCTGCAGTCCATGGGGTCACAAAGAATCAGACACGGCTTAGAGACTGAACAACAACAATGCAAGCTGAGGCTGGAGAGGATGAGACATGACTGTGGCCTGTCCCTATTAGTGAGATATCATACTACTTGATGAGAATATGAGGGGAGAGAATGGTTTGTTTTCTGGGTCAAGTACATCAGGAGTGGAGATTCCATCCTGCTGAGCTGGAGAGGGTGGAAGTAGGAACAAGGCACGTATCCAGGTGTTACAGATGCTTTCTGTTCTTACTATGACTTAGTAGATACCTTCTTGAATCAAAGTTTTCTCATATGCTGCATACTCTCAGGAAAATTTCCAGAGACTTTAAAAGAGTACTAGCAAGTCTATGCCCCAAACACCAATGCCAAAAAAGCTGAAGTTGAACAGTTCTATGATGACATACAAGACCTTCTAGAACTAACACCAAAAAAATATGTCTTTTTCATCAAAAGAGACTGTAATGCAAAAGTAGGAAGTCAAGAGAAACCTGGAGTAACAGGCAAGTTTGGCCTTGGAGTACAAAATGAATCAGGGCAAAGGTTAACAGAGTTTTGCCAAGAGAATGCACCAGTCATAACACATACACTCTCAGAAGAGACAACTCTAAACATGGACATCACCAGATAGTCAACACTGAAATTAGATTGATTACATCTTTGCAGCCAAAGATAGAGAAGCTCTATACAGTTAGCAAAAATAAGACCAGGGGCTGACTGTGACTCAGATAATGAACTTATTGCAAAATTCAGACTTAAGTTGAGCAAAGTAGGGAAAACAATAGACCGTTCAAGTATGACCTAACTCAAATCCCTTACAATTACACAGTGGAAGTGTCAAATAGATTTTTGGGATTAGATCTGATAGACTGCATGAAGAACTACAGATGGAGGTTCATAACACTGTACAGGAGGTGGTGATCAAAAGTATCCCCAAGAAAAAGAAATGCAAAAAGGCAAAATGGTTGCTGAGGAGGCCTTACAAACAGCTGAGAAAACAGAAGCTAAAGACAAAGGAGAAAAGGAAAGATATACCCATTTGAATGCAGAGTTCCAAAGAATAGCAAAGAGAGATAAGAAAGCCTACCTCAAGTGATCAATGCAAAGAAATAGAGGAAAACAAGAGAATGGGAAGGACTAGAGACTCTTTAAGAAAATTAGAGATACCTAGGGAACTTTTCATGCAAAGATGGGCACAATAAAGAACAGAAATTGTATGGACCTAACAGAAGCAGAAGATATGAAGAAGAGGTGGCGAGAAGACACAGAAGAACTATACAAAAAGTTCTTAATGACCCAGATAACCACGATGGTGTGATCACTCACCTAGAGCCAGACATCCTGGAATGACAAGTAAAGTGGGCCTTAAGAAGTATCACTAGGAAAAAGCTAGTGGAGGTGATGAAATTTCAGTTGAGCTATTTCAAGTCCTAAAAGATGATGCTGTGAAAGTGCTGCACTCAATATGCCAGCAAATTTGGAAAACTTTAGTGGCCCCAGGACTAGAAAAGGTCATTTTTCATTCCAATCCCAAAGAAAGGCAATGCCAAAGAATATTAAAACTACCACACAATTGCATCCATTTCACACGCTAGCAAAGTAATGCTCAAAATTCTCCAGGCTAGGCTTCAACAGTATGTGAACCGAGAACCTCCAGATCTTGCAGCTGGATTTAGAAAAAGTTGAGGAACAAGAGATCAAACTACCAGGATTGTTGGATCATCGAAAAAGCAAAAGAGTTCCAGAAAAACATCTTCTTCTACTTCATTGACTATGCTAAAGCCTTTGACAGTGTGGGTCACAACAAATTGTGGAAAATTCTTAAAAAGATGAGAATACCAGACTGCCTGACCTGCTTCCTGAGAAGTCTGTATGCAGGTCATGACGCAATAGTTAGAACTGGACATGGAACAAGAGACTTGTTCCAAATTGGGAAAGGGGTACACCAAGGCTGTATACTGTCTCTGCTTACTTAACTTGTATGCAAAGAACATCACACGAAATGCCAGGCTAGATGAAGCACAAGCTGGAATCAAGATTGCTGGGAGAAATATCAATAACCTCAGATATGCAGTTGATACCACCCTTAAGGCAGAAAGCAAAGAGGAATTAAAGAGTCTCTTGATGAAAGGGAAAGAGGAGAGTGAAAAAGCTGGCTTAAAACTCAATGCTCAAAATATGAAGATCATGGCATCCAGTCCCATCACTTCATGGCAATAGATGGGGGAACAATGGAAACAGTGACAGACTTTACTTTTTGGGCTCCAAAATCACTGCAGATGGTGACTGCAGCCATGAAAGTAAAAGATGCTTACTCCTTGGAAGAAGATCTATGAGAAACCTAGACAGCATATCAAAAAACAGGAACATTACTTTGCTGACAAAGGTCCACCTAGTCAAAGCTATAGTTTTTCCAGTACTCTTGTATGGATGTGAGAGTTGGACCATAAAGAAGGCTGAGCACTGAAGGATTGATGCTTTTGAACTGTGGTGTTGGAGAAGACTCTTGATGGTCCCTTGGACTGCAAGAAGATCCAACCAGTCCATCCTAAAGGAAATCAGGCCTGAATATTCATAGGAAGGACTGATGCTGAAACTGAAACTCTAATCCTTTGGCCACCTGATGAGAAGAACTGGCTCATTGGAAAAGACCCTGATGCTGAGAAAGATTGAGGGCAGGAGGAGAGGGGGACCACAGAGGATGAGATGGTTGGATGGCATCACCAACTCAATGGACATGACTTTGAGTAAACTCAGGGAGTTGGTGATGGACAGGGAGGCCTAGTGTGCTGCAGTCCATGGGGTCCCAAAGAGTCAGACAGGACTGAGCGACTGAACTGAATACATGATAATTCTTTGTTTACTTTAAAGACACCTCATTATCTTCTGTCTTTTTCTTCTTTTCAGCACCTTCTTATTTTCTGAAACTAAAACATGTGCCAGGTTCATTCTTTGGATTCACTGCCCCAGCCTTAGGATCAGTCATTTATCTAAGAAGCACTTTTCCCCTTTATTGGAGTATGATCTCAGTGCTAGGTATATTTATTACTACTGGGCTCATTGTTTATAGGCTCTTTCAATTGGCAGGGCAATTTTTTCTTTTAAAAATTATTTTCTACTTTATACTGCAGAGTAATATATATCAGGAACTTAAGTTCATATTACTTACTGATAAAGAGTCACACCGTACCATTAAAATCATTTTCAGAATGGAGTTTTACTTGTTTATCTATTTTGTTCTCTTATCAACTAAGAGGAATTTATCCACAAAATCAGGGCTGTTTAGGATAAGCTATTTTTCTCCCCAGACCTATCCAAACATCCTGTTCCAATATTTAAGAAAATATCTCTTAGAATTTTTTTCCTCATACTGAATGGCTAACAACTATGCTAAATATTTCTCTTTATCATGGAATTTTTATAAAAGCAGAACTATGAATGGACTCAATATTCAAGACAACAGTAATAACAGGAAAACAAAAATCTCCTTACAAAAGAGCTACCTGGCAAAAATATTATGACAGAGGGAGAGTCCCTGGATCCAGAAAGCATAACAACAGGGTTCTGGAAATAACAACCGTTTTCATTCTTGTTTAAGAATAAAACATAATAACAAAAAAATAAAATAAAACATAATAAAGGGAATGACTGCAGTGACTGAGGAGTGCATTTTTCTAGTGAGAACATCAGAGCTGGGAGATATGAGTGCCAAAGTTTGGAGGGGAAAAAAGATATTGGTGGTCGAGATAAATGGCTGCTATTTATGGCAACAGGTCATGACCTGTTAGAAAATCAGTTCAATAATATGCGAAGGGAAATGAAATAATAGCTCCAATAAAAGAATGATTTAAAATTATGCCCCTACTAGGTTCTTTTATGTTTACATTAAAAATGAACACTTCTTCATGTTGGGGTTAAAAAATTATAAGTTATACAGATGCTCAAAATGTTAAGGTAAGAAAATCTAAAGATAGATTAGTATTTCTTTCCAAATTACAATCAAAGCTAACTTAGCTTTCCAGCTTTCCAGGTGTTTGCTTATGGGTTCTCCATGTAAATCACTAATAAATCAGGGTTGTTTCCCTACCGTAAAAATGCATCTTCGGGATATATCTTCAGATGAATTTAAGCAGAAGAGTACTTTAAATAACCAACAACTCAGGGTTGCTTAATGACAGAAATTTCCATTTTTGGCTTTTTAAATTTCCGTTGAAGGGTTTACTAATGTAGATGACACCTTATCAATTATAATGGCCTCCTTTTCAGTTTCCAATCTGTTGGGCTTCAGTGAGTGCCTCCAAAGTGAAATCAGTGGTTTCATGAGAGTCATTAATATTTGCCTTTAATGACTTCTCTTTAAATGTAAAATACAATTTTTCCAAATGACTTTCAATTAGAAGCTCAGTGACTCTGCTTGTAAAATTCCAGGGCCTTTGGGAGGACAATTGGTTTCTAAAACAACAAAATGAAGCAACTCTGAGTTGTATTTGAGACTTTCAAAGGCCTTGTACCTTCTACTTATTCAAAGTGGAGAAGGCTGGGAACTGAGAGAAATAATCCTTAAAATCATTTCAGAGTATATGTTTTATCTTTAAAATTAGTTATTGCAATGAATGTCCTGCCTTTTATATTGATAAGCATTAGAATGTGCATTAAATAAGCTTCAGCCTAGTAGAGGACCCATGAGCACTGACTCAAGACCCTCTATGATGTATCAGATGTCTGACATACATTGTGACTTACTATCACAAATATAATTCAAGGTAACTCTAATTATTCTTAATTTACATATAAGGAAACTGACTCACAGAAATTATGTTATTTATCTCTATTTTTATAATGGTCCAATACCCATTCATTTTCTACTATCTGTAAGTGATAGGTTAAACCCACTTAAGTTTTATTCCACATTTTTGGCAAATAGAAAACATTTTCATATTTTTCCCACTAATAGCTATGATCTTACTTTTCACCAATACTTAGAGTAATTGCCTTTCTGTTTTGGCTCACAATGAAGCAATCATATCTATGGCAAACAGAGGAGGTAATAATGATTATATTAATAACACAAAGGGGACAAAACTACTGGAATCTCACCTTTAATTTCTTGTGTATTTTGCCTTAAAAGAATATTTTAAGGAGTCATAAATCCAACATTATTAGAACAGTACTGTGGTACTGTAGTACCAAGCTATTGGGTTTTAGCAAAAGAGAAAAAAAAAGTCACTAATCAATTTTTAAAAAATCATTGATCCTTTTGTAAAGTCTTATTTTTGCCTTTGTTTTTTTAAAAGCTGTTACAAATTTACATGAATTTGTGAATCAATTTACAAACTAGAACTGGAACTAGTTTAAATTTGGGTGTGTGTGTGTAAATGCTCAGTCATGTCTGACTCTTTGCGACCATGGACTCTATTCTGCCAGGCTTCTCTGTCCATGGAATTCTCCAAGCAAGGGGTAACCATCCGTTCTCCAGGGGATCTTCACTGATCCACTTGTGGATAATAAACAGACTCTAGTGTGCTGAGAATGGTTTCCTCTATATTTGGACTGAAATGGTGTCACCACTACCTAGTAAATGAATCCCTCGATAAGGACACCAGTAACAACTTCCTGATGAACAGCATCAGGGTCGAGGAGACTTAGGATCCTTGCCCTTGGACGTGTGCGCATGTTAAGTTGCTTCAGTTGTGTCTGACTCTTTGCAACCCTATGGACTGTAGCCTGCCAGGCTCCTCTGTCTTTGGGGATTTTCCAGGCAAGAATACTGCGGTGGGTTGCCAGCCCTCCTCCAGGACAGCTTCCTGACCCAGGGACTGACCCCACATCTCTTACATCTCCTGCACTGGCAGGCAAATTCTTTACCACTAACGCTAACTGGGAAGCCTGACCTTGGACAAATTATAGCAAAGATGAGTAAAATTATAAAGAATAAAAGTGAGGAGAGGTTTATCACAGCAGTTTAGAGCAGGGCTTCCCCAGTGGCTCAGCAGCAAAGAATCCGCCTGTAATGCAGGAGGCACAGGCTCAATCCCTGGGTCAGGAAGATCCCTGGAGGAGGGCATGGCAATCCACTCCAGGATTCTTGCCAGGAAAATCCCATGGACAGAGAAGCCTGGGCAGGGCTACAGTCCATGGGGCCGCAAAGAGTCAGATATGACAGAAGCGGGTGAGAATGCACAGCCAGCCAGAATATATGATCACTTGACATCTGGCCGTTGAACAAGGGGTAAAGGAGAGACTGGTACTAAAGGAGGAGAAAGGCCGAAGGAAGGGTTCCCTCAGGGAATCCAGCTGAGAGAAACCCCTAACAAGGGGAACTATAATTGACATACATACACTCTAATGGGTAAAACATATAACTAGGGGGAATCTGCTCTATAACACAGGGAGTTCAGTCTGGGATAACCTGGACGGGTAGGAAGAGGAGGTGTGTCTGTGTGTGTGTGTGTGTATATATATATATATATATATATATATATATATATATATATATTCGGAGAAGGCAATGGCACCCCACTCCAGTACTTTTGCCTAGAAAATCCCATGGACAGAGGAGCCTGGTAGGCTGCAGTCCATGGGGTCGCTAGGAGTCGGACACGACTGAGCGACCTCACTTTCACTTTTCACTTTCATGTATTGGAGAAGGAAATGGCAACCCACTCCAGTGTTCTTGCCTGGAGAATCCCAGGGACGGGAAGCCTGGTGGGCTGCCGTCTATGGGGTCACACAGAGTCGGACACGACTGAAGCGACTTAGCAGCAGCATATATAAAATTATGACTGATTTGTGTTGATGTACAGCAATGATCACTACAACACTGTAAAGCAATTATTCTCCAATAAAAAAAAAATATTCCTAAGATTTTTAACCCTGAAGGAGAAATACATACAATTTTCAAAAGGATTAGTCAATTTTAAAATTCCATTCCCACACCTGGGTGAAAAATTGATCTTAAAATTAAGGTTTTACTTCTAATTATAAAAATACAAGCAGCTCGGCAAAATATCAGGGGGTGATGAGAGCATTTCACAAAAGCAACCCTTTTTGGAGCAATGTAAATTTCTGATCTAGTCTTTCAGTAAATATGGTCCAATTTTCCTTCTTACCAGTTTTTAAGAGTTGTCACAATTTTGATAGTCTACATAAATGGTATTATATAAGTAGTGTTAAAATTAGAACCATATTAATTGCATGCAGGTTTTCCGGGAAAATAATCATAAGAGCATCCGTTTTAGACACCTCTGTGGAACCAACATACCGACTCATCTGTAGGAGCACAACTATTGGAATTAGCTGCTTTGATTAGAATTTTATCTTCCATCATTTGGACAAGTTATTTGCCTTCTCTACCTCCATTTCCTCAACAGTAAAATGGTATCGTTATATTTCTTAACTCACAAGATTGTGGCAATAATTAAAAGAAATGCCTGAACAGTGCTCGGTACAGTGCTTGGCATGTAATGAACACTCACGTTATGTAAGCAGTAATTATTGTTGACAGAATGGATTACTCCAGGCCCCCAAAGGAAGTGTTAAATGTAGTGGTAATTCTTTAATGCTGTGGAGTTTTAAAGATCTGGGTTTAAATTATGACTCTGTCATCTAATAATTCAATGGCCGTGACAAGGACTTTACTTCTTAAAGTTTCTGCATGTATAAAATGGTGATTATGGATAAACTACTTCCCAGTGTTATCAAAATCATGGCATATGTTAGTGTACTTAAGGCATTTAATATTGTGCCTGACTCAAACAGATAGCAATTACTGAGACCAGTATCTATCCCAGGGAGAAAGAGATTTTTCTTGCCTATTTTAAACACGACCCAGAGGGATGGTATGGGGAGGGAGGAGGGAGGAGGGTTCAGGATGGGGAACACATGTATACCTGTGGTGGATTCATTTCAATATTTGGCAAAACCAATACAATATTGTAAAGTTTAAAAATAAAATAAAAATTTAAAAAAAAAGCAGTAGCTCATTACAAGGAAAATTCCTTGATCTTTTGGCATTCTTCTTATACTCTTTATAGTAAACCATAACAAAACAAACAAGAAAAAAAAACCAAATGCTGAAGCCAGTAAATTCTCATATCTTCCTCTCCTCTTGCTCATATTCTCTTTTCTACACTGAGAACCAAGATGAAGTTGAAAAATCCTCGGCACGGTTTTGGTGCAGGTGATACTCAGAGGTCATGGCATCCGGGTTCTATATCTTGCATTTTTCTCTTAGTGAATGGATACCCCTTCCCTGATGCCTACTTTGTGCTCTCAAGTAATTTCATTCTCTCTCTTTCTATCCTCATCAAGCCTTGTCCTCAGAGCCCCCCTCTATGCCACCTTGAAGTAAAACCTGATAAAACCAGTAATGTTGGACTTTTCAAAGATATATGCATTCAAACGGGGATAAAAATCATACAGTTAAGAAAAGAAAGCAACTGTAATTCAACAAAGATTTAGAATTCAGCTTTGTATCTGCAGGTGAGGAGGCACCGGGACTTCCAGTAGTCCTTGAAGATTACGTGTGCATACTTAGTCCCTCAATCATGTCTGACTCTTTGCAAACCTATGGACTGTAGCCCTCCAGGCTTCTCTGTCCATGAGATTTTGCAGGTAGAATACGGATGTGGGCTGACATTTCCTCCTCTAGGGAATCTTCTTGAATCAGGGATTCATTCCTGCATTGGCAGGTGGATTCTTTACCACTGCCATCAGGGAAGTCCCCTTGAAGATTTTATCTATGACTAAAATTTAACCTGTCCCAATGAGTATGATAAAAGGATCAGAAATGTGTCATAGGAAGAGTATAAATTGCCAGAGAAAACATGAAATGGCTTTATACCTCATTTCATTTTTTCCCTCCCAGTCACCATTTGCTTTCCATGCTACCTGGGTTCTAGGTTTGACCTCTGTTTCCATCACTTATGGGCTTCCCTGGTGGCTCAGATGGTAAAGAATCTGCCTGCAATGAGGGAGACCTGGATTCGAATCCTGAGTTGGGAAGATCCCTGGGGTAGGGCATGACAACCCACTCCAGTATTCTTGCCTGGAGAATCTCTGTGTACAGATGAGCCTGGCGGGCTACAGTCTATGGGGTCACAAAGAGTTTGGACATGACTGAGCAATTAAGTGCACACACCTGTGGCGGATTCATTTTGATATTTGGCAAAACTAATACAGTTATGTAAAGTTTAAAAATAAAATAAAATTAAAAAAAAAAAGTGCACACACACTCTATCACTTAGTTGCTAAACATAAGCAAATCCAAACAAATCATCTAATCCTCAGCTTCCTTGCCTTTGAGATGTTTATTTATTTATTTTTTTTCTTGGATGGGGGCAGAAAATTGTTTTATGTATGTGAAAACACTTGTCAAATGTTAGCCAAGTAATTATTTTAGGACAATACTTTTCTGATCTGATTCAGGCGCTCATCTATGTATCTTAGACACGACCCTTCTACTTCTAAAATGTTCCAGTCTTAGTCTTCATCCTCTAATAGAAAATTAAGTAAGCTCTTTGTAAAGGCACTGTGTAAAAATGATTCCAGACTTCAAAAATCAAACTCCACATTATTAACAACTGAGTGTCATACATTATTTAAAAATATGTTGCTGTGAAAAGTGTGGCCTGCTCTTTGTCTTTCTCATTTATGTTATGAGATTTTCAGTAATTCAAAAATTTAATTATTTTTTCTCTTTTCAATTGTCCAATAAACTCTAAAGGAGCTCATATGGCCCTCCTATAGGGATACAGCTGCTTAAAATGGAAAGGAGCTTCTCCAGACAGAAGTTTATGAAGTGGAGTTTCTCTGCATTTAATTTCCTCTGGAAGGTAAGCCCTTCGTCAGAGTTTTTTCACCAAGCTTTTGCTGCAGCTGTATTACTTCAGTTTAGGCCTGCCATACTAGGGAAGAATAAACAGATTCATGAATTATCCTCAGTGTATATATTTAATCAAGGGAGTGACTGTGATCTTGACTGTGTATTAGACTTTACCTTTTAAAGATTGCTTAATTTTACATTTTACTCAAGGAGACAGTTTTGAATGGAAATGCCTTTGATCAAGGCATTTAAATCAAGTTTAAACTAGAATCAAGTCTAATGGAATTTTCTAGTCTTTCTTTTCCTGTCTTAAATAATAATCACCCATTTATTATTTAAGCGTATGACACTTATTGAATTCAGGTCTGGCATAAGACTATCAAGCCAAGCATGTAGTACTGTGGGGGATCTTAAATTAGCCAGTCATACTCCTTACTTAGCAGATGAGGGAAATGGTGCTCAGCAAAGCTGAGAAGTAATAAAGGATTTTTCCAAGGTCACACCAGTTCCTGTTGTTACAAAACTATGCAGCAATGCCTCATTGTTCCTTTCTGGGCATCTCTGATGTCTTCTGCCCCTTCAGACCATGTCTTCTCTTTTCAGATTTCTGTCTGGTGTTGTTATCAAGCCCTTAGAATGTACAGAAGCTCTCAAGTGATGCAATATATTCAGGACTTTCCTTCCTTGGTCTTTATCAGGAGATATTTGTCCCCTGTTTTCTTGACATATTTCATGGTAATGAATAAATGACTGATATTGGATTGGATACTATCATGGTTTCCAGGCAGCATGCTCTAGTGTTTTAACTTTTAGGACCCAAATATGCCTCCAACGGACTTAAAATACTAGCTCTCAGAGAGTCCTTTGGGTAGCACTCTCAAATACCAGCCTCTATTATTGTTTCCTCCAGCTGCATATACAGCTGTCAGCATTCCTCAATAAACTACAAAGAACGAGATTTTGCATCTACTCCATTTTCAATGTTCCATATAAATGCATGAACTTTTTCAAAGATGAGTTTTAAAATATTTTTATCAGTGATGCATAATCAAATCCTAAAAAAGCAATCAAGCAATGAATTAATTCAAATGGATTCCACATAGGCTGTAAGCAGTGAGGAGGGGTATTCAATCACCATCTTTTCCTTTATAGCTTACCTTTTAAATTCTTTTTCAGAAAAAGAACATGAGAGAAATGGTTTAATTCAGGGAGAAGAAAGTGAAAAGGAGGAGAAAAAGGTTACTATTTATAAATATTGAGGAAGATAAAAGAAATAATGCCTTTAGGGGAACTTTTACCAACGCAAAGTTTGATTCCATACAAGGCATGCACTTGTATTCAGGATAAATAATAGCCAGTGGAGACAGCACAATGTTTTTTATTTTTATTTATTTATTTATTTTTGATGTGGACCATTTTAAAGTATATTATTTTTTACAATTTTATGTTTGGAATTTTTGGCCACAAGGCATGTGGGATCCTAGCTCCCCAACCAGGGATTAAATCCACACTCCCTGCATTGGAAGGCAAACTCTTAACCACTGGAAGGCCAAAGAAGGCCCAACTCAATGCAAAATGGTTTTGAACATTGTATAACATCAGAGAAGGTCCACATGGAGCTGGGACTTTCATCCCTACTTGCCTGTGATGAGGCACCCCTACCCCAAGTATTAGGAGAGTCCTTGTGGGGAGTTGGACTTTCACCCCCATCTAGCAATAATGAGATACCCTTTTACCTCCCAGCTGGTGTGAAGTTCAGGTTCACTGAAGAATCAGGATTTTCACCACTTCCCGGAAATAATGAGGTCATCACACTGTGGCAGTGGCTAAAAATGGAAAGGAGATTGCTAGAAATCTCACCCCCTCTTAGAAGTAACAAGGAGGCCCTCCCCTCACGTTTCAATGAAAGCCAAGAGGGAACCTGGTCTTCTACGTCCACCAGGTAGTAAAGAGGTAGTGACTTAGGGGCCTATGGGACTCTGTTCAATTTGTAGATTAAAACTGCAATGTGATGTCATGGACAACAATCACTGGAGAGGATACAGAGGGTTAGAATCATCTATATACTGCTGGTAGGAGTGTAAACAGTAAAGCCATTTTGAAAAACAGCTTAACAGTTTCTTTAAAAACTGAATACGCACCTTTCATACAACCCAGCAATTGCAGTGCTGGGCATTCATCACAGAGAAATGAAGACTTATGTTCAAACAAAAACCTGCATGTGAATGTTCACAGCAGCTTTTTTCTTAATTGCCTAAAACCGGAAACAACCCGAATAACTCTCAACTGTTGAATTAAATGGGAACATCTAAATTGTGGATTACTATTTACTAATAAAAAAGAATAAACTGCTGACACGTGCAACAACCTGGATGAACCTCCAGAAAATTATACCAGATGGAAAAGCGAGTTCCAAAAGTTTATGTACTGTATGATTCTATTTATATAAAATTCCTGAAAGGAAAAACTTTCAAGAAACGAAAAACAGATTAGTGGTTGCCAGGATTTAAGAAGGGGGATGGAAATCATGCCCAACATAAAAGGGCAACATATATAATCTCAAAGTGATGTAAACACTCTCTATCTTCACTATCAGTGTCAATACTCTGGTTGTGACACTGTTGCAGTTTTGCAAGATGTTACATTTACACAAACTGGGTAAAATGCGTACAAGATCCATCTCTGTATTGTATATTATATATATATGTTATATATATATATATGTTATATATATAATTAAATAGCTTCATGTACTATGTAATTTGGAGAAGGCAGTGGCTCCCCACTCTAGTGCTCTTGCCTGGAAAATCCCATGCACGGAGGAGCCTGGTGGGCTGCAGTCCATGGGGTTGCCAGAGTCGGACACGACTGAGCGGTTTCCCTTTCACTTTTCACTTTCATGCATTGGAGAAGGAAATGGCAACCCACTCCAGTGTTCTTGCCTGGAGAATCCCAGGGACGGGGAAACCTGGTGGGCTGCTATCTATGGGGTCGCACAGAGTCGGACACAACTGAAGTGACTTAGCAGCAACTATATAATTATCTAAAAATAATTTTAAAATTTCTATTATATATACATACATATACATATATATGTATGTGTGTATATAATATATATAATACCTTCTAAAGTTTTCATTCTATATATCATATTTTAGGAAATCAAAACAATATGACTAATTTTGGATAGGTTGCATATTTTCCTCCAGAAACTCGTTCATGAGAACTTATCAGACTGAGTTAAGTACTTCATAAACCTTGGACTGCCAGCCTCTGAATGCTACCTACTCATTTCTATGAGTTAGCTATCTTAAAATTGTTAACATGTGCATCATATATGTGAGGGAACTGAAAAATTATATATATTCAGGATAGACCAGTGGTTCCCAAAGCATGGCCTGAAGACCCCCTGGAGGACTCAGGCTATTTCAGGAATCCTCCAGGTCAAAATGATCTTCATAAACACTATTTACTATTTACTCTTCACTGTGTTAACTCTCGCACTGATGGTGGGTAAAACCACTGGAACTTTAGCAAGAATCAAGATAGAGGCACTAAAGTGTTCTAGTAGTCATTGTATTCTTCACTGCTGTGCATTCACAGAAATAAAAGTGTCAGTTACACTTAAGAACGTCCTAAATGAAGTGTGAAAAATTATAGATTTTATCAAATTTCAATATTTGAGTAGATGCTATTTTTAATATTCCATTTGGTAAAATGGGAAGGGACCATAAATCATTTCTGAGCAAACCCAAGTATGATCGTTGTCTCTAACAAAAGCACTGGTGAAATTCTTTCAATTCTGAATTGAGTGAACTGCTTTTTTCATGAAACATCATTTTACTTAAAAGAAAAACTGACACTCAAACTATAGTTATTCACACTTGGATACTTGGCAGACATTTTCTTGAAAAGAAACAAGGAACTCTGTCAGTTCAGGGAAAACAAATGCTTGTATTTGTTGCCAGTGATAAAAATTTGTGATTGCAAGTAGAAATTAAAATTTTGGAACATTTGTATCTGCTACTGTGAGTTTGGCAACTTTCTAAAACTTAAACATTTTCTGATGAGACTGGTGGTAAAATGAACAAATATGATTTTGATATTGCAGAATGAAATGTGCCAACACTCAGGTCTGTGTAGTGAACTATAGTTTTACAACTGAGTGGGGACAAAATTAGGCAACAGTAAAAGCACATTTAAAGTGCAAGAAATCATTGGATTTTAATGTAACTCAATATGAAAAGTTAATTTACATTGTAACTAATCCTTAGGCAACTGTGGTCTGTGGTCTGTCTATTTTTGATGTGGCATCAAAGAAGAATGGCCACAATTATCTGAAAAAGCTATTAAAATTATCTTCCCTTTTCCAGTTACACATCTATGTGAAACTGAATTTTTATCTACTTTTTACAGAACAATATATTGCAACAAATTGAATGCAGTAGCCAATACAAGAATCCAGTCAGTTTTGATTAAGCCAGAGAGCAGGAAAACTGGAAAAAAATTAAAAAGTAAAGCAATATCACTCTCCTCACCAATTTTTTAAAAATACACTACTTTTCATAAAAATCTGTCCTTTATGTTAAATTGTAATGGATTTGTCATTTTTTTTTAAATTTTATTTTATTTTTAAACTTTACATAATTGTATTAGTTTTGCCAAATATCAAAATGAATCCGCCACAGGTATACATGTGTTCGATACTGGATGCTTGGGTCTGGTGCACTGGGACGACCCAGAGGGATGGAATGGGGAGGGAGGAGGGAGGAGGGTTCAGGATGGGGAACACATGTATACCTGTGGATTTGTCATTTTAATTTTAAGATACATGTTGCAAAAAATTTCTTAGATTTGATTTTTAACATAACATTAAAATCATGTTAACATAAATTTTTAACATAGAACATACTGCTACTGCTAAGTCACTTCAGTCGTGTCTGACTCTGTGTGGGTCCCCCATAGACGGCAGCCCACCAGGCTCCCCCATCCCTGGGATTTTCCAGGCAAGAACACTGGAGTGAGTTGCCATTTCCTTCTCCAATGCATGAAAGTGAAAAGTGAAAGGAAAGTCGCTCAGTCGTGTCCGACCCTTAGCGACCCCATGGACTGCAGCCTACCAGGCTCCTCCATCCATGGGATTTGCCAGGCAAGAGTACTGGAGTGGGGTAGTTCTATGTAATATTTAAGCATAAATATAACAAACATTTTAAAAAAGTCTTTGGAGTCTTCTACAAGTTTTAAGAGTGAAAGCCTCCAAGGATTAAAAGTTTCAGTACCACTGAGTTGGCTTATTGTTATGTGTGGATAAAACACATTGGAACACAGATCTCTATATTCCTGTGATAATATCGGTCCTTTAAAATATGCCAATCTTTCAATTAAATGACTGAACATTTTAGTTTATCTATGTCTATAAAACTATTGGCAATATAGCTAAATTCAATCTGGACTTGAAGCAGTATTGAATATACAAGTTTCCAAAGCTGTACAAAAACTGGAATGTGGGTAAAGTCTTTTCCATTTTCCCAGCTGTACTTTCAGGTTGCGTTGACGGTAATTGCTTCACCCCTTGTAAGGTAAGTTCTCTAAATATGGAAACACTCAAATGTGCATGAGAATAAAGTGAACAGTGCAATGAACCTCCATGGACTTGGCCAGTTACAACAATTACCAAAATTTGCCATTCTTGGTTCAGTTATTACCTCTCCATTTTTTGCTTATTATTTAAATGAAAATTCCATATATCATATCTTTCATTCACAGATATTTCTTTCTTTAAGAAATATCTTAAATATTTCTTAAAGAAATATTTATATAAGATAACCTTTTTTTAAGGTTCCTAACAGATGAAGGATGTTTGATAATAGAGCTATATATTTTAAATCCAGTACAATTCAGAATAATTTTTTATATTCATTGAATAGCTGATCTGTGATGAATAGTCCCTCTTGTTTTCAAAAATGTCTTCATAGTTTGTTTTCTAGTCATATGACAATGTAAGAAAGTCTATATACTGAATATGGATTATATATTCCTTAATTCATAGTAGTACTCCTCTATTAAAATGCCTATTCTTTATTGAAAAAAATTGTCATATAAAATTCACCTTATTGTGTTTTTGCTGATGGCAACCTCTTGGTATTGTTTCAAGTGTTCCTCTATTCCATTTATTTCCTGTCATCTTGATACATATAGAAGCCTGGATAGATTCAGGTTTTTTGTTTTTTTTTTTTTGAGGGAAGAACTGGAGTAATTCATAGGTGGAGCTATATATTTATTGTTGCATTCAGTTCAGTTCAGTTGCTCAGTCGTGTCCGACTCTTTGCGACCCCATGAATCGCAGCACACCAAGCCTCCCTGTCCATCACCAACTCCCAGAGTTCACTCAGACTCACTCATCACTGACTGCATAGAGTCAGTGATGCCATCCAGCCATCTCATCCTCTGTCGTCCCCTTCTCCTCCTGACCCCAATCCCTTCCAGCATCAGAGTCTTTTCCAATGAGTCAACTCTTTGCATGAGGTGGCCAAAGTACTGGAGTTTCAGCTTTAGCATCATTCCTTCCAAAGAAATCCCAGGGCTGATCTCCTTCGGAATGGACTGGTTGGATCTCCTTGCAGTCCAAGGGACTCTCAAGAGTCTTCTCCAACACCACAGTGCAAAAGCATCAATTCTTCAGTGCTCAGCTTTCTTCACAGTCCAACTCACACATCCATACGTAACCACTGGAAAAACCATAGCCTTGTCTAGACGGACCTTTGTTGGCAAAGTAATGTCTCTGCTTTTCAATATGCTATCTAGGTTGGTCATAACTTTCCTTCCAAGGAGTAAGCGTCTTTTAATTTCATGGCTGCAATCACCATCTGCAGTGATTTTGGAGCCCCCCAAAATACAGTCAGCCACTGTTTCCACTGTTTCCCCATCTATTTGTCATGAAGTGATGGGACCAGAGGCCATGATCTTCGTTTTCTGAATGCTGAGCTTCAAGCCAACTTTTTCACTTTCTTCTTTCACTTTCATCAAGAGGCTTTTTAGTTCCTCTTCACTTTCTGCCATAAGGGTGGTGTCATCTGCATATCTGAGGTTATTGATATTTCTCCCGGCAATCTTGATTCCAGCTTGTGCTTCTTCCAGCCCAGCGTTTCTCATGATGTACTCTGCATATAAGTTAAATAATCAGGGTGACAATATACAGCCTTGACGTACTCCTTTTCCTATTTGGAACCAGTCTGTTGTTCCATGCCCAGTTCTAACTCTTGCTTCCTGACCTGCATACAGGTTTCTCAAGAGGCAGGTCAGGTGGTCTGGTATTCCCATCTCTTTCAGAATTTTTCACAGTTTATTGTGATCCACACAGTCAAAGGCTTTGGCATAGTCAATAAAGCAGAAATAGATGTTTTTCTGGAACTCTCTTGCTTTTTCCATGATCCAGCGGATGTTGGCAATTTGATCTCTGGTTCCTCTGCCTTTTCTAAAACCAGTATAAATACTACTTTTAATAATATGGAGATTGAAAATGGATTTTCTTGGTCAATTGGAAATCTTTATGGAATTATATTAAAAAATTGAAGAGTTAATGTTGATGAGAGGAAAGCCTTGTAAGAAATGTATTGTGCATCCATAAAATGCAGAATTTTTTCAGAGCCATAATAAATTGATGTCCTATTCATTCCTACATTTTTAGGACATCATAAATCCCTTTGCAGTCTCTATTATAACATAGTTCAAGACCTAGCAATGTGGAAGAATGCAATTTAATAAAATCCATACAAATGATCTCCTAACAGATAACATATAGACCTAGCTTGATAAAAAAAACTTCAGATGCCACAAATAAAAGGGAGCTCAGAATGAGAAAAACAAATAGATGTTGTAGTGGCTCAGGGAATTATTAAAACTGAATCAAAGCACTTGGGGCTTAAGGCTTGAGTTTTGTAAACAGAATATATTTGAGTTGTGGGTGTTTTTAGTCTGCTCTACTAATCTCTGCTTTTGATTGGCATATTTATACCATTAAACTTTAAGGTGATTATTGGTATGTCAGAGCTTAACAGTGCCATTTTATTATTTATTTCCGATTTATTTATTCTGGTATTCAGTCTTCCATTTCTTTCCTTTTTTTCTACCTTCCTGTAGGTTATTCAAATAAATTTTTAGATTCGATCTTCCTTTACTATAGTGATTTTTGAGTTTATCTTTTGGTATAACTTTCTATGTGATATACTGCAGTAACCACATGACTTACCACAGCCTACTGCTTTCAACATTTTACCATTTTTAATGAAGTGTAGAAACTTCACTTCCATTAAGATTTACTTTTTCCCATTTCTCTTTACATTTCCCACTTTAAAATGTCATTGTCTAGAGTGTCAGAAGGTATAATTTTCATTTCAATCATCAGATATGAAATACATGAGGGGAATGATAGTCTACTGTATGTATCCATATTCTGCTTTGTCAATTGATTTTCATTCCTGATGCTTCAAGATTTTTTTTAATAATTTCAAGATTTTTTTTTAATAATTTCATTTGTAAGAACTTCCTCTAGCCAATATTTATCGGTAGTCCTGCTAACAACGAATTCTTCTTAGATAAAATATCTTCATCTGAATATGATCTTATTTCTCTTCATTCACGAAGGCTAGTCTTATTAAATACAGAATACATGGTTGATGACTCTTTCAATATTTGCTCTGGCTCTGTGGCTTCAGACAAGGGATCCTCTGTGATTTGAATGGACGTTTCCTTGCAGGTAACCCATCATTTTTCTTTTTTTTTTTTCCTCTGGCTGCTTTCAGGATTTTTCTGCCTTTATTTTTCAGAAATTTATGTGTCTTGGCGTGAATTTCTTATGTTTATCTAGTTTGGGGTTCATTCAGCTCCTTGAACCGCTAGGTTCTTCCCATATGCCATATTTGAAAAGTTTTTAGCCACTAGTTCCTTGAAAACTTTTAAATGCCACTCTGTTGGACCATTGGTTGTAGCTCTTCATCCTGTCTCCTGTTCTGCACGTTGTTCCCACAGTGGGAACCATTTTTAAGGACACAACCTTGAGAGAGCGCTATGTTGCTGAGACCATCTGGCTGGTTTACATGACTGAGTGTAGTTGAGGCCTCTACATAAACTTTTAAGATAACTGGAGGGCAGTTGCTAAGACCCCCTCATCTTGCATCACTTAAGCCTTGTATTTCAATCTGGAGTGATCTGTCCCTTTCTTCACTCTCTTCTTGCCCTCTGTGTACAAGGGCCAGTTTGTGAACCCAAACTCTCCTCCTGGGACTTTGATTGATTTTATGAATATTGGATCTTGTGTTGGTATCCCAGAGGAAACTGAGGCTGTGGTAAATCACTTATAGCCTGTTTTCTCCAATTCTTATATTAAATTCCATTGATCTGTTCTCAACTCACCCATCTCCGCTCCATTAATGCACCTATTCAGTAAGATCATTTATCATTATTGTATTTTCAGTCCTATCATTACCATTTGATTCTTTTTAACAAGTTATATTTCTTTGCTGAGATTATCTTATATATTAATTTGTTTCAAGAAGACTTGTGATTGCTTGTTGAAACATTTTTAGGATGAGTGTTGTAAAACTCTTATCAAATAATTTCAATGACTGATTAATCTCAGTGTTGGCACCTGCTAATTATCTTTTGACATTACTTGTTTCCTGATATAATGGATAATTTTTTGCTGTATACTGAACACTTTTTCTGTTATGGTAAGGAAACTCTGCATCTAATTATAGTGTTTTATTTAAACAGGGAGTCATAATGAACTAACTGGCCTGATTTTGTGGGCTCTGGTTCAAATGTGAATTAAATTTTCAGGGCCACTGAGATATTATTTTGCTCTGCTGGTATTATTGGGTCTCCCACTGTTTTTTTTTTTTTTTTTGCTGGTGCTCCTTAAAGGGACAGGCAGTCTGTTGTCTCTTTGTGAGGTGTGGATGAAGATCTTTCCCTGATCAAGAGCTGTTATTGTAATTTTTTTCTTGATGGTGCCCCTAAATGTTGGGGCTTGAGTTTTCATTTTTTAATAGGGGAGCTTTGATCTAGGCAAAGTGCATATCCAGATTTGAGATATCTCCTTAAAGTTAAGACTTCAAAGAATTGTTCAGGCTGTGAAGACATGATCAAAGAAAGTCTGCTCACAGTTTCATCGAATTCTACCAAACATTTAAAACTTAGTTGAGTCTTCTCCATGCGTTGGGTAGAAAGATACTTATGGAAAAAAATGATATGCACAAGCCAGTATCACATATGAATATTGGGGTCTAAATTCACATCAGAGTGTTCAGTTCAAGCTGGGAAAAATTAAACATATCTAGTTCTTGTCAAATCCTTGAAGACACACCCCCAATAATTCAAAATGCTTCTTCAGGGAGATATTCACAAACCAAGGCACATTTATCTTTTATAGAAGAAAAAAGTGAAAATTAGAGTCATTAATTAAAACATAAATTAAATTAGAAAGTGGATGACCATAAAATATTGCTGGCAGATGCTATAAAGAGGAAAATTGATATCCCCCAAATCAAATAAAATAGAGCAATCTAAAAAATTATAAAATAAGTATACTTGCAATGATTAAAGAGGTCAAATAAGAGAAATGACAAATGAAAATGATCTTATGAAAGAAAAGTATCATTTGTGGAATTAGAAATATCATAATACTTTCTAAAAAATTCTCCCATCCAGGTAGCATATGTCTGGAATTTTACTTTTCTGAAAAGCAAGTAATGTCACCAAAGAAAAAAGAGGCTATGGAATAATGAAGGTGACTATAAGCTTGGCACTAAATTTGGGCATCTAGTCATTCATTATCGGAGAAGGCAATGGCAGCCCACTCCAGTGCTCTTGCCTGGAAAATCCCATGGATGGAGGAGTCTGGTGGGCTGCAGTCCATGGGGTCGTGGAGAGTCGGATACGACCGAGAGACTTCACTTTCACTTTTCACTTTCATGCATTGAAGAAGGAAATGGCAAACCACTCCAGTGTTCTTGCCTGGAGAATCCCAGGGACGGGGGAGCTTCATGGGCTGCCGTCTATGGGGTCGCACAGAGTCAGACACGACTAAAGTGACTTAGCAGCAGCAGCAGCAGTCATTCATTATAGACCCTATTTAAAAAGTAATGAAAATTAGTTTTAAAGCTTTAAGTAGAAGAATCACAGCTGAGAAACAGAAAACACTGCCTTTTACCTGAAGCTTTCATTTCAAATGATGTTGAATGACCCATTAGATTGATGAAATTGAAAGTTTAATGTCATACCTTTGTATATTGAGTATCTTGTATTTTATGATCTATAATTCTAGTTTTCAGTTTATCTGAAACATTTTATGTGCCAGGAAAAACAACAACACGATTTGCATATTTGTGAAGGTGCTGTGATTCTTCTGTTTAAGAAATTGGACAAAACATCACTCAAAGTTGGATGAAGTTATCTCATACAAAGACTGTATAAGCAGAATTCGTATATCACTGATCATATTCATTCATCAAAACTTTCCTTCCTAAGAGTCCTTGTGTCAGTGAACATTGCCATTGTGAAATAAGGAGTTTTCTTTTTCTAACCAAATGAGTATCACAAGCTCCTCCCTTAATAGTGATTGTAATTGTGATGTCCAGTGAGTCAGAAATTATATGTGAGAAACTAAGTAATATGTACTGTACTATACTTTTGAAGTAGTTTGTGTTTAGTTTCTCTCAGTGAGAACTATATACATGATTTAAAAAACAAAAAAAGCAGTGCACTGGAATGTAACACATTCAGTTCATTCTGTGAACAATGCCTGCTCAGCATTTTCATTTGCAGAATCTTTGCAATAATTGACCCAACTATTGATCAAAATGATTAAGAACAAAACCCTACCCCTTTCTTCAGAGGTAATTGCTTTGGTTTCCCATTTTCATTTCCAGCTCTGATATTATCCTCCTAGGGATTCACATAATAGGCATTTGAAAGATTTGTTGAATGAATTAATGGTCCCATACCTCCTATCACAGTGGGTAGTAAAACCTTTCTTATATAAGATGCTTTCCACTAATGTGTAAACAAGCTAATGTGTTATTCTTTCCAGGTAACAAAATACTCAAATTCAGTTACAAGGCAGCAATTTTATTTTGTATAGCAATTTTAGAAGACCATTTAAGAATAGAGCTTATTTTGTGACTATAAGACCCTGGAACAGGCTGATAAGCAAATCTTGTGTCACCTTTTGCCACAATTGGGATTTATAAGCACAGTAGCTTTCTTCAGTGCTTTCTCAGGAAGATAGATTACCAGTGCCATGTGGGTGGTTTCCATTAGGCTGATGAAATTTTTTCCAGAGACATTCTGTTCCTGTTGAATGAGGATGAATAGTTTTCCTGTTACAGGAATTTGGGGTAGGTCCCCGTGGTACTGCAACAACAGACGTGACCTTGAAAGAACAAAAATCTAAGATCTAGAATGCATATAAAATTCAAATTTTCACAAAATAATGTAGCGGTCCTTCATGGTATATAGCTATCAGTACATTCGTTTTTAGATGCAGTCATTAAGTAACTGGGATTGCACCCAAAATGTGAAAAGTTAACTGACTGGCTATGTGAAGGCAAGTGAAGCAAGGTAAGCAGCAAACTTTGTTCAGTTGATCTTTTGTCTTTAGAAAGTAATTTTATTTATGGC
Organism: Bubalus kerabau; assembly: GCF_029407905.1. Taxonomy (NCBI): domain Eukaryota; kingdom Metazoa; phylum Chordata; class Mammalia; order Artiodactyla; family Bovidae; genus Bubalus; species Bubalus kerabau. The sequence continues at coordinate 30,858,693 of NC_073626.1, read as the reverse complement.
TTTGCTTAAAGTGATCATTCTTAACATAAGCAGCTCAGAAACCAAAGCTAAGCTAGAAAGCACTTCACAAAACTCTTATGTTTCATAAGTCAAAGGATTTTAAAAAGCAAGGTGCCAGATTTGCTGCTCGTATACTCTGCTATATGATCAAGGAGTGAATCTTCTGCAGTCTCTAGTCTATCAATTATATTCCTTTTTTATTATATTTTAAATCTTATCTTTTCATGTGAAAAATGCAATAAGTTGTATTAGAAAGTAACATTATTTGGTGGAGGGTGAAAGAGTGTTAGCTCTCTTTTTTTCTGGATGATATAAAACCTTTCTCAAAGAATTTAAGTTGGAATATTTATAGATACAGATTTTTAAATAAAATTTTAGATATATTTTATATTTAATGACTTTTCCCTGCTTTGTGTGTGTATATGTGCATATTTAGAGGGGTGAAAGTTATTTCTGTATTGAAAAATAATGAAAATACTTCAGAAGTCCTTTAGTGAAAATGATCATTAATAAGGGTTGGTAATTAAATTATAATATTTAGCTAATATGTGAAATTACATATAAATAGATATATATGTATTCTCTTTCCATAGTTCTAATCAGTTACCATGGTTTAATTAAATAATATCAATTTTACAAAAAAAAAAGTTTAAAGTTTCAATTACCTTGATAACTAGGAGAAATTCTATAAAAGTATACACTTCGCTGCTGGATCTTCACTCAATAGAAATTGCTTTTGAAAGGGCCCAGATGGTACGCTTAGCAGACAAAAACTCCAAACCAACCATCATAATTATGTGCAAAAAGTTAAGAGAATCATGTCTGAGGAATTAAAGGAAGAGATGACAATATCTCACCAAATAGAGAATACCAATAAGGAAATAAAAAATAAGAAAAAAATAACAAATAGAAATTAATACAAGGGATGCAAACTTGGTTTCATATCTGAAAAGTGATTAATGATATGATATCATATGACAATCTCAATAGATTTGATATTTAACAAAATTATCATTATTTTATGCTAAAAATACTGGGCAATCTAAGAGTAACAGGGACTTCCTCAACTTGATAAAGGGCATCTGTGAAAACCCTACAGTAAACATCAGATATAAAGGTGAAAAACCAAATACTTTTCTAAAAGTCAGGAATAAGTCAGACATTTACTCTTAACACTTCTATTTAACACGGTACTGGATGTTCTAGCCACAATGATTAGGTGAGAAATAGAAGAAACAAAACTAGCTTCATATGCAGATGACAATACATACAGAAATTCCTAAGGAATCCACAAAACAAATACAACTTTAATTAAAACTAAAAAGAGACTTCAGTAAGGCTTCAGAATACAAGACTAATACACACAAAAAATATGCTAGCAATTAAAAATTTGAAAATTAATTAACTCACTTATAATACTATTAAAATAAATAAAATATTTGGATCAAAGTCAGTAAGAGCAATGCATGATTGTACTCTGAAAACTACGAAATAATGTTACAAAATAAAGATTAAAATAAATGGCAAAAGATTCACATTCCTGGATAGGAGGTATCAATGTTGTTAAAATGGCAATAGTCCCCAAATTCAATCTACAGAGTCAACATAGTCTCTATGAATATCCTTGTTGGCATTCCTCACAAATTGATAAATTAATTCTAAAACTCGTATGAAAGTGCAAGGAGCCCAGAAAAGCTAAAATAATTTTGACAAAGAAAAATAATTTTGAAAGGCCCTTACTTGATGATTGCTAAGTCATGACAAAATTACAGTAAACAAAATAGTGTGATACTCTATACAAATATGACAGTATATAACACAGAGATCAATGGAAGAAAATTGAGAGTTTTGGAAATAAACCCTTACATTTAAGTTCAAATGATTTTTTAACAAGGGTGCCAAGACTATTCAATAGAGGAAGAATACTCTTTTCAACAAATGGTGTTGGGACAATTGATAACCATACGCAAAGTAATGAAGTTAGATTTCACAGCATGTGAAAACTCAACTCCAAATGAATCAGTGATATAAGTGTAAATCAAAGATATAAAGCTCTAAGAAAAAAAAAGTAGGAGTACATTTTTGTGACTTGGGGTTAGGCAAAATTTCTTAGGTTTGACACCAAAAGGATAAACAACAATAGAAAAATTAAGAGATAAATATGAAATAATCACAATTAAAACCTTACATGCTACAAATATGTGACTTATCTTTCATCAAGGAAGTGAAAAGATAAATCACAGATTAGGAGAAAATATTTGCAAATCATATATCTTGTGGGATTTATATCTATGCTATATAAAGAACCCTTTCACCTTGACAATAAAATAAAAAATAGCTTAATTTAAAAATGGGCAAAGGATTTGAATAGATATTTCTTCAAAGATGGTCTACAAATGGCCAAGAAGCACAATGACATTAACATTTGGGAAATGTGGATCAGAAGCACAGTAAAATACAGCTTTATACCCATTGTGTGTGTGTGTGTGTGTGTGTGTGTGTGTGTGTGTGTGAGTCGCTCAGTCATGTCTGACTCTTTGCAACCCCATGGACCGTAGCCTGCCAGGCTCCTCCGCCCATGGGATTCTCCAGGCAAGAAAACTGGAGTGGATTGCCATTCCCTTCTCCAGGTCATACCCATTTGGATGCCTATAATAAAAGAGTTAGACCGTAAAAAGAGTGGGCAAGGATGTTAAATCAGAATCTTCATATATTGGTGATTGGGATTAACTATGCTGTGGCTACTTTACAGAACAGTTAGAATGTTCCCTTAAAAGGTTAAAAATAAAATTTTCATGTGAGCAATTCCACCATTAGTTATATATAAAGAGAACTGATGCGTTTGTCCATATGAAATCTTGTACATGAATCAGTATAGCAGCATTATTCACAATAAAGAAGAATGGAAACCCCTCAACTATCAACTGATGAATGGATAAACAAAATGTGGTATATCCATACCAAAGAATATTATTCAGCTTTAAAAAAGAAATCAAGTAATGCTAAATCCTACAACATGGATGGACTTTGGAAATATTATTCTAAGGTTAAGAAAATAGTCACAAGAAACTATATACTACATGATTCAATTTATATAGGGTGTCCATAATTTAAAGGCCATAGAGACACAAAGTATATTAGTTGTTGCCAGTGGCTGAGGACAGGGCATGTTGTGGAGGGTTCTGAGAAAAAGGGAAGTGAAGGATAATGGTTATATATTCATCTCTTAGGGGAGATGAATATATTTTAAAATTAGTGGTAATGCTTACATAACCTTGTAAATACACTGAAAAAGAATACATTGTATGCTTTATTTTTATTTAATTTTTTAAAGATTTTTTTTAATATGGACTATTTTTTTTAACTCCTTATTGAATTTGTTACAACATTGTTTCTGTTGTTTTATGTTTTGTTTTTTTTTGGCCTGAAGGTAATTGGGATCTTAGTTCTCCAATTAGGGATTGAAATTGCACTCCCTGAAGCGAAAGGTGGAAGTCTTAACCACTAGGGAAGGCCCCACATTGTATGCTTTAAATCAGCTAATTGTATGATATTAGAATTATATTTCAATGAAATTTTAAAAAATTGCACTGTGGTATTGATTTCATCATTGGTCCAAGACTTATTTAGAAGAGATTGTGTGTGTGTGTGTGTGTGTGTGTGTGTGTGTTTTCAGTTTTTAAGTTGATATGATACTTATTTATTTCTGGGATTATATTGCTTTTGGGGCAAATAGTACCATGCTCACTACCTTCACTTTTCATTGATTTTTTTTGGTGATTATTTATTTAGGTTTATCAGGTTGATTTTTGTATCATGGACATTTGATTACAAGAGCATTCTTTTGGTATATGTAAAATATATCTGGATATATATTTATTAGTTCAGTGAATCTCAGGATCAGCATCAAAATACACAAGTCACATTCTCATCAATTCTAATGACAAAGGTCTTGTTGCACTTGGTCTCTTTTTTAAATGAAATCTTTCTGAAATTCAAGTGGAATGTAGATTTAAATAATTACTCTATTAGGTCAACTTTATCAATAGTATTATTTGCCATACACATTGTCCACTTGATCTACTAATCACTGAGAAAGAAGTTATGTCAAATTTTCCTTCTCCTCTTTTGTTTGGCTGGAGATTTTCCATTTAAGATTTTTTAATAAAATTCCTAATCTGCTTGGGTCAGGCTCTTTCAGATTGGGGCTCATCTTGTTCTGTTTGAAATGTTTTTAATGATTAGATTTATTTCTCCATTTTCAGGTGAGAAGGTGAATTAAGGTGTTTCCCAATGGCTCAGTAATTTTTGTTTGGTGCTTTAATTTAAATTTGTGCCTGCACAGTTATCTATGGTATATGCTCCTTTTAGAACATACATGCCTCTAGATCTCAGTCATCTTATTTTGGATACCAGAAAAACAATGTTGCTTAACAACAGAACTTACTTTATCTCTGTGAGTGCTGACCTATGCCAATTTTCAGGAAGAAAGCAAATTTGATCCTTGTCTTCCACACAACTTACACACATGCTCCAACCTATGTTTTTACTTGATGCTATTGGAGTATGAATAATTTTCTCCCATTTCATTCTGAAAAACTTCCACTGGGCCCAGGAGCTTCAGAGGTATTTTATTTCTGTTATCAACTTTCAACTTGGTTGAAATAAGTTTTTAAAAAGTTTACTTTTTCTCATTTCTTTTATTTGGGGTTATAGTATGAGGTTTAAAATTTTCCTCACTTAAGCACAGATAGAATTGTATTCGTTATTTTGAGATTTTCCTTCCATTTCATAGGCATTAAGAAGTAGGGAAGACTATCAAATGCATTTTTGTAGTTATTAATATCTCCACCATTAAGGATTGATGTCTTTTTGTTTTCTTTTGTTTAGATGTTTATTTGGATGAGATTCAAAAGGAAGAGGTTTGGACAAAAATGAGATAAACATTTGCAGTTTTGAAAAAAACATTTTCTGTCTGTTTGTATAAGTAACATATATGTTTGAAGCATTGGAACAATGACTCCCATCAGGACCTTGTGGAATAGTGAGGAAGGAGGATGAAGGAAATGATGTCAGAAGCTCCATCCAACAACTGAATAGAGTAAGGATTTTAGAAGACATGATGGAGAAAAACTAGCTAGAAGCAGTTTATTACAACTATTATTTACAATAGTCTGGTCATGATCTGAAAAAAAGGGGCAGAGGCCAGAGACACAGAGGAGGGGGAATTATCAGGACTGGAGACCATTTGTACTGGGGTAACTGAAGAGGGGGGAATAAGAAATAATCAACGTTCTAAGTGGGCAACTAGATGGACAATAGAGAAGACTGGAGAAGCGCAAGCTCTCAGCCTCAGAGGGCATTCAGGATGTCTGGAAGTGCTTTAAATTAACTTGATTGAATTTTTTCTTGCAAGTCAGAAATCTGTGCATATATTATGGATAAGTACAACTTTTAATTGAATTAAATGACTATTCCTGGCCCTTAAAGCAAGAGGAAACAACCAAGCCTGCCTTCTGCTTTCAGCAATTTTCTGTGCCCAAAGCTGAAAGCCAAGGGACAAAGAATTGTTCATAATTGAAGTGAGGAGATCCTGACTTCAGTGACCCTGATGCTGTAGTACTAAGGGGAACGATTTAAAAATTCTTTGGGGAAATGTTGATTTGCAATGTGGAGCTAATAAAGATGGACTAAAGTGTCCCCACATATTCTATACAACAGTCATCCATTACCCCAGAATTTCCCCTAATTGTGTATACTTGGAAGACAGTCAGTGCTATTTTTACCCATTGATGCATTTCCCCCCCAGCTTCATTGTGATTCATTATGTGCTTTCCTTGGAGCAAATATAATTTGAGATTGAAATAGCCCTATTGGGAATGCTCACATTAAGCATGAGCTATTTTTTGATATAGACTATCTGTTATAACTTAAGTAGAGTAACAGTTTTATGATCTTCACAGGCTTAAAGAGGCAGAAGACTTAACTGGAAGGACAAGTCACGCAGGTAGACTAAGTCTTGTGATGCAATAAGGCTGGATGGAGACCCCAGAAGGAGGTGCTTGTGTCTACTTTAGACAAACCATTCACTGTGGACTGAACAAGCCATATAGATTCTAAGGTGTCCTTTATCCTCTCCCCACTCACCTAAATCATATTATAAAGGCTCCAACTTAAGCACCGTTTACTCTGTGAAAACTATCTCTGTTGTCCCCCTCAAAGTGATGTCTGCTGCTGCTGCTGCTGCTAAGTCACGTCAGTAGTGTCCAACTCTGTGCGACCCCATAGATGGCAACCCACCAGGCTCCTCCATCCGTGGGATTTTCCAGGCAAGAGCACTGGAGTGGGGTGCCATTGCCTTCTCCTAAAGTGTTGTCTGTCTACCCTCAAATCAAAAAATAATTACCATTTGCCTCTCTCACTTGGTACTTGACAAAGGCTGACTTTTATTGGTGGTTAATGGGTTATGTTTGTTAATGGGTTATGTATGTACCTTAGGTTTCCTTAATGTGATGTTATTCATCAGTAGGACTTTAGGATCTCAGTTGCTTAAGGTACCTTAATCATAGCAGTTGCTTGATAAAACTTTTTTTGGTAGATGCTTACCACAAGAATGCAAATAACATTTAGTTTCACAAGAACTGCTTTCCATTTGCTTTACTACTAATGACGAGTGTGCTCTGAAAAAAAAAATCTTATGAAATTCTGAACAATTGAAATATACAGTTTATAGGGAATTTACGTATCTGTCCCTTCCATTAGTGAATATTTTAAGAGCAAGGACTGATTCTCACTCATCTAATTTCCTCTTACTAAGAAGATATTCATAATTTGAATGATCCTTAATTTCCTGCAACTTACAGTCTGTGTGGGGGGGGATATAGATAACAACAATGGCAATAACAACACAACAATTTTTGCAGATTATTATTGTAAACAAACAAAACTATGCCAATTAACTTGTGTGGTTGGGGCAGGGGGTAAGTTTAGAAAGAAATGAGAATGTAAGTAATACGGGGAAGATGAAATGGTTGTGTTAAGGAGGCCTCTATATAGAGGTGGTATTTAATTTAAAAACTATTGAGTGAGGAGTGAGCTGATGAAAACAGTAAGGGAAACCATACATAAGATATTAAAGACAAGTTAACATCAGAGCAAAGGGCATAGGTGAGGTTAGAAAACTGTACTTTCATTAGCATTTCATAGTCAAGGTACCTAAAAAATGTATCTTAAAAACATAATAATGGGAGTAAATCATTTACAAACATAGTGGCTAGCAAAAGCAGTTAGGAACTGTGGTTTGTTTTTTGTTTTGGGAGGGATAGTCAGTGTTGATTTTTTTTTAAAAATTTTGATTTATTTTTGAGCAGTCTTAGGTTCACAGCAAATTGAGAGGAAGATACTTAGAAATCTCCAACGTACTCTCTGCACCTACATGCACAGCCTCCTGTGTATCAGCACCCCCCACCAGACTGGTAAATTTGCCAGTTGAGGAAACTACATCGATAACCATTATCAGCCAGGGTCGACAGTTTACATTGAGGTTCACTCTTGGTATTGTTCATTCATTCTGTGGGTTTGGATAAACATATAATGACACGTATTCACCATTATAACATCATACAGAGTATTTTTGTCACCAGCAAAGCCCATTAACAATTCCTGGGAAATAAAAATGGAATCTGAGTAATAAAATTAAAAGTCTAATTTTTTTTTAATTCTTTTCCTCCAAGTGGAGCCTAGTTTCACTGGCTCCCAGGAAACCGCCAGCAGGGGCCTTGCACCTGGCCTTTCAGACCAGAGTTCCTGGAGGGAAGCAGCCGCATGGACACCTCCGCTCTCAGGGCTCTGTGCAAAGGCGCTGTGCATGACACCTCCGACCCAGACACCAACAGTGCGCTGTGCGTGGAGCCTGCACTGGGCCCTGCAGTCTGGAGCCACGAGCAGCCCAGATGCACTGACCTTGGGAGAACGCCACCCCCACCTCGCTGACCAGAACCCTATAAAGCAATCCAGAAGCCCTGCCCACGACCTTTCTGGGGGACCCTGCGTTCTAGAACTAACTTGGGCCTCTCTGCTCTTTGACAATAAGGCTTTTCTTTGTTTCTGAATCCGACTCCAGCTCCTCCTACTGACTCAAGCAACACCAGGCAGCAGACCTGTTTGTTGGGGCCTGACTCAGAAGGGTAAGTATTATTTTCACTGCCCTAAAAATCCTCTCTGCTCTACCTATTTATTCATCCCACCTCCCACAACCCCTGGAAACCACTAGTCTCTCTAGTTTCCACATTTCTGCCTTTTCCAGAATGTTATATAATTGCCATCATGCAGTATGCAGTTTTTTTTCAGATTGGTTTTTTTCACTTTGTAATATACATTTAAGGTTCCCCCATGTCTTTTTGTGGTTCGGTAGTTCATTTCTTTTCAGTCAAATAAGGTTCCATTGTCTACATGCATCACAGTTTATTTATCCGTTTATCTACTAAAGAACATTTTGGTTGCTTTTAAGTTTTAACAATTATGAACAAAGCTGCTATAAATACCCATGCCTAGGTTTTTGTATGAACATAGGTTTTCAATTTCTTTGAGTAAATACTGAGTTATTCAAAAGCTAGATCTTATGTTAAGAGAATGTTTGTTTTTTTTAAGAAAGGGGTATTGATGTTGGTTTCCTAGGAGATAGGATTTTACATGGGGAGAGCTGATTGAGATGTTTACTCTTTTTTGTAATTCAGCCTTTAATAATATTTAATTAATTTCTCTCTTCTGGCCTCTTATCTCCACTCTGCATGAAGTGTTCTTTCATCAAGTTTCACAAAGATTAGCAGGAGTCGTGTAATAAACTTTGTTTGTATATGGGGACTCAGATAATGGAGGCTAACCCAGTGGCTCAGCCCATATCAAAATCAAAACCTGAGTCAGCCTGGCCTTACAGGAAATACCTGTCAGAGAATCATACTATTCACAATCTCCAACTCAACTCTAGCCAACTTACTTTACCCTAGAAAATAGGACCTGCTAGACTTATAAGGAAATCCCTGACACCCTAGCCAATCATACTTTCTTTCTGAACTACCTCTTCTAACTCTCTGAAAAACTCACTATTTCCCCAAACCCTTCAGCGATAGTGTATCACTGCTTGTGAGGCTTTGAGCTTTCCCTATCCTGGGAGTTTTTCCTGGAATAAAGAATATCAAATTTGTTACTAAATTGTTTTAGCTTTGTCAGTTGACACCTGTTTACCACCCCCTTCCTGGTTATCTCTGCCTTTCATTGTCTTTAACTACTTTATAATGCTGCTCATTATAGCAAGCTGATCATAGTGAAAATGATTCCTGTCCATTGGAATATAAATTGTCTATGGTGGAGATATAACTGATTACTTCCCTGTGGTTTTATAACTCTTTGCAAATTTTGTTTTTTGATTGTCTACAATCAGAATTCTTTTTTTTTTTTTTAATTTTATTTTATTTTTAAACTTAACATAACTGTATTAGATTTGCCAAATATCAAAATGAATCCGCCACAGGTATACATGTGTTCCCCATCCTGAACCCTCCTCCCTCCTCCCTCCCCATTCCATCCCTCTGGGTCGTCCCAGTGCACCAGCCCCAAGCATCCAGTATCGTGCATCGAACCTGGACTGGCAACTCATTTCATACATGATATTTTACATGTTTCAATGCCATTCTCCCAAATCTTCCCACCCTCTCCCTCTCCCACAGAGTCCATAAGACTGTTCTATACATCAGTGTCTCTTTTGCTGTCTCGTACACAGGGTTATTGTTACCATCTTTCTAAATTCCATATATATGCGTTAGTATACTGTATTGGTGTTTTTCTTTCTGGCTTACTTCACTCTGTATAATAGGCTCCAGTTTCATCCACCTCATTAGAACTGATTCAAATGTATTCTTTTTAATGGCTGAATAATACTCCATTGTGTATATGTACCACAGCTTGCTTATCCATTCATCTGCTGATGGACATCTAGGTTGCTTCCATGTCCTGGCTATTATAAACAGTGCTGCGATGAACATTGGGGTACTCGTGTCTCTTTCCCTTCTGGTTTTCTCAGTGTGTATGCCCAGCAGTGGGATTGCTGGATCATAAGGCATGTCTATTGCCAGTTTTTTAAGGAATCTCCACACTGTTCTCCATAGTGGCTGTACTAGTTTGCATTCCCACCAACAGTGCAAGAGGGTTCCCTTTTCTCCACACCCTCTCCAGCATTTATTACTTGTAGACTTTTGGATCGCAGCCATTCTGACTGGTGTGAAATGGTACCTCATAGTGGTTTTGATTTGCATTTCTCTGATAATGAGTGATGTTGAGCATCTTTTCATGTGTTTGTTAGCCATCTGTAGGTCTTCTTTGGAGAAATGTCTATTTAGTTCTTTGGCCCATTTTTTGATTGGGTCATTTATTTTTCTGGAGTTGAGCTGTAGGAGTTGCTTGTATATTCTTGAGATTAGTTGTTTGTCAGTTGCTTCATTTGCTATTATCTTCTCCCATTCTGAAGGCTGTCTTTTCACCTTGCTAATAGTTTCCTTTGATGTGCAGAAGCTTTTAAGGTTAATTAGGTCCCATTTGTTTATTTTTGCTTTTATTTCCAATATTCTGGGAGGTGGGTCATAGAGGATCCTGCTGTGATGTATGTCAGAGAGTGTTTTGCCTATGTTCTCCTCTAGGAGTTTTATAGTTTCTGGTCTTACGTTTAGATCTTTAATCCATTTTGAGTTTATTTTTGTGTATGGTGTTAGAAAGTGTTCTAGTTTCATTCTTTTACAAGTGGTTGACCAGAGTTCCCAGCACCACTTGTTAAAGAGATTGTCTTTAATCCATTGTATATTCTTGCCTCCTTTGTCGAAGATAAGGTGTCCATATGTGCGTGGATTTATCTCTGGGCTTTCTATTTTGTTCCATTGATCTATATTTCTGTCTTTGTGCCAGTACCATACTGTCTTGATAACTGTGGCTTTGTAGTAGAGCCTGAAGTCAGGTAGGTTGATTCCTCCAGTTCCATTCTTCTTTCTCAAGATCGCTTTGGCTATTCGAGGTTTTTTGTTTTTCCATACAAATTGTGAAATTATTTGTTCTAGCTCTGTGAAGAATGCTGTTGGTAGCTTGATAGGGATTGCATTGAATCTATAGATTGCTTTGGGTAGTATACTCATTTTCACTATATTGATTCTTCCAATCCATGAACATGGTATATTTCTCCATCTATTAGTGTCCTCTTTGATTTCTTTCACCAATGTTTTATAGTTTTATATATATAGGTCTTTAGATTCTTTAGGTAGATATATTCCTAAGTATTTTATTCTTTCCGTTGCAATGGTGAATGGAATTGTTTCCTTAATTTCTCTTTCTGTTTTCTCATTATTAGTGTATAGGAATGCAAGGGATTTCTGTGTGTTGATTTTATATCCTGCAACTTTACTATAGTCATTGATTAGTTCTAGTAATTTTCTGGTGGAGTCTTTAGGGTTTTCTATGTAGAGGATCATGTCATCTGCAAACAGTGAGAGCTTTACTTCTTCTTTTCCAATTTGGATTCCTTTTATTTCTTTTTCTGTTCTGATTGCTGTGGCCAAAACTTCCAAAACTATGTTGAATAGTAATGGTGAAAGTGGGCACCCTTGTCTTGTTCCTGACTTTAGAGGAAATGCTTTCAATTTTTCACCATTGAGGATAATGTTTGCTGTGGGTTTGTCATATATAGCTTTGATTATGTTGAGGTATGTTCCTTCTATTCCTGCTTTCTGGAGAGTTTTGATCATAAATGGATGTTGAATTTTGTCAAATACAATCAGAATTCTTTAAATTCTTTACATTATATTACATCATGATTTACATGTCCACTTATTATTTAATGAATTAAATAAAATCTTTGACTTTTTTATATTTTTATGAGATGAGAGTTATGAATTAAACTTATTAAATATCTTTTAATGGTGTTTTCTCACAATTTATTAATATTCTTACAATGTACATGTTTTACTTCATCATACTAACTTATTTATTTACTAAAACTTATTTTAAATTTGTTTTTGGGTTTTGAAGTCATTGTAGCTTTAAAACTGTATTAAGCATGATTCTTAAATATTTTAGTTAGCTACGAAATACCCATTTAAATCACACTGTAGCTAAACTTTATTAGTTTTTTAGATTAGGTTCAAGATCTTGGATATGGGAGGCAATATAATTGAGAAAGAAAGATGTAGAGAGAAAAATATAAATACTCTCTCCTTTCCTGGTAGGGAGGGGTAACCCCAAGCAAATTTTCAAATTGTAAGAGTTTGTTTTGGCAAACCTCACCTTCCTGTACTCATTCATTTTCTTCATACCATTCCTGGCAATTTATCCTTTTTTTTTTAGCAGTCACCAACACTCCAGCTTTAACACTCTGGCTTTTGTTGTTGTTGCTGCTGCTAAGTTTCAGAATGTATTCTAATTCAATCAACATTTATTTAAAGAGCAACATTAGAATAGCTACACATCCAAGATATAAATCTTTGCTTCAATTGCTTTTTTAATTCAATTTAAAGCTTTTTAAGTGTTTTAAAATTTTTGTAGACCACCCCTCCTCCCCGGCCAAAAAAAAAAATAAACAAATCCAAGCACTTTACTAGCCTTTGGTCTGTCCTTTTGAGGCCTCTTGTACTTGTTCCCAGGATAATTTATATATTAAATATAAAATCTTTGCTAATGAGATCAGTTGCTCTTGTTAGTATTTCAGCATTTAGAAACTTGGAACAAAGTAATGTAAAAGCTGACTTGGGAGAAGATGCTCCCTATTTACAGTCCAGTTCACCCCAAAAGAATTATTTTCTGCTGCTCACCTTAAACTATGCCTGCTTTTAACTGAAATCATTCTTGACTGTTCTGTGCTTGCATGAACGGACAAACACTCAGCTGAATAAAAACGGTGACAGGTACAAAACCTGTAAAATTAACAAGACAGAAAATGCCATTAAGTTTTAATCCCTTTTAAGGACAGACAATTTCTTGGGAAACACCATGAAATAGTAAGTCATACTTTTAAAAACTCTTGTTTAACTTCATTTGCATCACGGTAACTTGCATGATATCCAGGGATGTCACATGACACAAGTGATGTAGGACAAACATAAATTTGGAAAACAGTATTTTAACAGGATGCTGTCAAGCAAAAGGCAGAATGGAACTGTACATAAACGCTACTCCAGTTGGTAAATGTCTTATTCATGGACATGGATCTGGGAGTACAGACTAACAATTCTGAGCCTACTTGTGTATATACTGGGAATGTCTGAAAGAATAAATGAATGGATGCTGTATGCTGAGGGGCTGATGAATGATCCAGATGTTGATACAGACATAATTGTGGAAATGTGTATAAAAATGGATTGGTAAGCACACATGCATTTTCTAGCTCTGTCTGTCAAGAAGGCCTAGGAGCAGTGACATCTAAGTAGCAACAAGCACCCTTGGTATTGCTGGGAAGGGGAAAATTTCCCCCTCAACCTTGCTTGAATTTTGTAGCTGGACAAATAATAGAATTGATAAAAGGAAGATTAACAGAAAAAAAAAACAAATTTTAATTCATGTGCATAGAGGTCTTAAAGATATGGGACCTAAGAGGTGGCAAAATCAGGAAAATTTTATACTTTCTTAGGCAAAGCAGCAAGAAATTTTAGAGGAATTGACAGGACAAAGAAACTTGGGCTTTGGGTATTTAATCAGTAAGGAATTTAAATTTGGGCTTGGGTAGTAAATTAGTAAAGAAGAACCAAGGCTTGTTTGTACTGGCTTCCCTCAACACCCTGAATTCCCTATTGGTGATAAGGATGTTTGCCTACCTCCGGGTACATGGAGTGCACCTTTTACATGAAAGATTTATCTCCTGCTTTCAGAGAAGCAGAGAGAAAGGTCAAAATTTCCTTCTTTCACTGGCCATTTCTAAGGAACTTTGATTCAAAACAATATGCCATTGAAGCGCCCCAACAGCATCCAGATCTTGATTTCCTAAATGTCTCTTGAGAAACCTACATGCAGGTCAGGAAGCAACAGTTGGAACTGGACATGGAACAGACTGGTTCCAAATAGGAAAAGGAGTACGTCAAGGCTCTATATTGTCACCCTGATTATTTAACTTATATGCAGAGTACATCATGAGAAATGCTGGGCTGGAAGAAGCACAAGCTGGAATCAAGATTGCCAAGAGAAATATCAATAACCTCAGATATGCAGATGACACCACCCTTATGGCAGAAAGTGAAGAAGAACTAAAAAGCCTCTTGATGAAAGTAAAAGAGGAGAGTAAAAAAGTTGGCTTAAAGCTCAACATTCAGAAAACGAAGATCATGGCATCTGGTCCCATCACTTCATGGGAAATAGATGGGGAAACAGGGGAAACAGTGTCAGACTTTATTTTGGGGGGTTCCAAAATCACTGCAGATGGTGATTGCAGCCATGAAATTAAAAGATGCTTACTCCTTGGAAGAAAAGTTATGACCAACCTAGCATATTAAAAAGCAGAGATATTACTTTGTCAACAAAGTTCCGCCTAGTCAAGGCTATGGTTTTTCCAGTAGTCATGTATGGATGTGAGAGTTGGACTGTGAAGAAAGCTGAGTGCTGAAGAATTGCTGCTTTTGAACCGTGGTATTGGAGAAGACTCTTGAGAGTCCCTTGGACTGCAAGAAGATCCAACCAGTCCATCCTAAAGGAGATCAGTCCTGGGTGTGCATTGGAATGACTGATGCTAAAGCTGAAATTCCAATACTTTGGCCACCTCATGTGAAGAGTTGACTCATTGGAAAAGACCCTGATGCTGAGAAAGATTGAGGGCAGGAGGAGAAGGGGACAACAGAGAATGAGATGGCTGGATGGCATCACTGACTCGATGGACATGAGTTTGGGTAAACTCCGGGAGTTGGTGATGGACAGGGAGGCCTGGCGTGCTGTGATTCATGGGGTCACAAAGAGTCGGACATGACTGAGTGACTAAACTGAACTGAACTGAATAACGCTTCAGGCTTCTTAAAGAAATGGCTGATTCAATGGCAGGAGCAGAGAAAATATCTGATGAATTTAGAATCTGGTAATTCCAGAAAGCAAAAAAGCTCTCAAAAAACAAAAGTACTTGCCATAGGGACTTAATATTCAGTCTGAAACAAAACAAAAACTAAAGAACAAAACAAAACAAAAACCCCAACCAAACAAAGAGAAAACTCCTAATGGTCAAAGTTGAAGCAATTTGAGCAACAAAATAAATAATGTGGCATTAGATTATAATCCAGAGTACAAACTAAATATGCATGAATCCATACTGATATAAAAGAAGATTGCATAAATAAGTAAATGGGGAGAAGGAACAGATGTTTCCCACAGAAGAATTCCAAATAAAATAATTTAGATATTCTGCTCGCCAGGAGGTAGAACAGGCCTCTACAGCCCTCCTTCTACTTCCTTGAGTGTGGGCTGGACTTCGTCATTTGCTTCCATAGTAAATGGAATAAGAAGAAAGAAAATAATAGTAACTTTACAGTGGAGTAACTTGGCAAACCCACCTTAACCGAGTGACCAAGATCCATATCATCAGCGATACATCATCTTGCTAGCATGTACCTTCTAATGTGATAAAGTCCTTTTACAAAGCTAACTTTTGAACTTGAGGAGAGTAGAAAGGTTCCTTAGAGGGAGGTATATGTTTCCCTGTATATAAATTTGACAAAGTTTATTAAATGTGTTTCTCAAATATAATGTGGTTTATTTTTCAGCTAGATACTTTTTAATAAGTAATATTAAACTTTATAAACATAATTATTTGTTCACATATATTTCCCCAGTAATACTGTTATTGTTTTTAGATATTTAAGTACTTGTTACGAAGATATGCATATAATCGCAACATATTAATTCATTCATTAAACATATATATGGTGCTTCTTGTATTCCAAAAGCTCTTTTTATACTTTACGATTAAGTCATTTGATTCTTATAACTACCCTATGAATTAAAGACCATTTTTAGCCTTAATAACCTAACTTTTCTTGCATGCATCAATTTTTTCATAACATAACGCAAAAACCTAGTACAGGGATTTTATATTACTGAATTTTTATATTTTAGGCCACTATATAAAAACATGTAAACACCTGGGATTATGAAAAAAATCAATAGAAATAAAAATATTATTAAAGGAATAAGAAGTCATATACAGTCTTCATTTTAACACCATTTATCAGCAACTTGAACACCTTCAGCTCAGTCTAGGTATTGGCACACAAATGGTCCAACTCCATTAAAACTAGGATTAGGAAAAAACAATCTCTAGCATTTAAGAATTCTCATGTAAGTTTCTAATATTTTAGCACATTGCACAGTCAGCATTCTATTTGTTTGCGCTTCTCTAAAACCAAGGGGTTACCCTTTAAGAGTACAGTAAAGTCATACCAGACTAAAATATAACTTGTTTGCTTAATTTCAGAGCAGTCATTTTGTAAACCACCTTATTTCAGTGACTGTGGCTAAGATTATAAGGACAAACAAAACTTTCTAAATGTTATTGAGATCATTGTCTTCTAGAAATTACTATTTCTGAAAATATTGTTCTGTCAAAACAAAGTTTAATTTTCCTGACATCTTAAAAATAAACAATTAACAAATGCTTTTATTATAATTCTATGTTGTAAATTAAATGAGTTTCAGGAAGTCATAATTAATGATATAATTGCTTGCTGTATGTGGGAAGATATACTCACTGAAAATCTCTTCTTAGCAAACAAGGTAATTTTCCTTGAAAATGCAAACTACAGCGTGTAACAGGTTTTGGAAAGATTTTCTAATTTATAATGCAGGAAAAATGTTGCATTATCATTATTATTGCTTTTAATTGCTTCATAGTAATTAAAATTAGTTTACAGATACTGCACACATAGGATACTGAAGAGAGATCTGGGGGAAAATGGTGTAAAATCTGGCTCAATTATGACCTAGTCTTTGACAAGTGACTTTATAAACTGCTCTTAGGTGACATGCATGGTTAGTCACTCAGCTGTGTCTGACTCTTTGTGACCACATGAACTGTAGCCCGTCAGGCTCCTCTGTCCATGGGATTTTCCAGGCAAGAATACTGGAGTTGGTTGCCATTCCCTTATCCAGGGATCTTCCCAAGCCAGGGATCGAACCCAGGCTTCCTGCATTGCAGGCAGATTCTTTACCATCTGAACCACCGGCAATGACCCTATGGTGACGTATGTGTTTCTAAAAAGTCATGACTTTATACAAATTGACACACTAAAAACCACAGGGCTTAGAGGAAAATTGGGGCTGAGGCATAACACTCAAAATTTTAGTCAGGGACACATTAGACGCAAAGGTAAGAACCTGATTAAAACACTTGCACAGTTTTACACATATTAAGTTGTTAAGAAATACATATGTGGTCCAATGCATATGGGAAAAAACTTTAAATTCTCATGTGGAATTAGACATCAAAAGGGTTCCAGCTTTTGTTAATGTGAAGTGATGAAAGAAGAGTCATCTAAAATAGGAAAGAAAGTTGTAATCCCGGATGTGGGTGGGTGTAGTTCATAGCACATAACCCAGGCAATGGGCTGCACTGGGTGGTAGGTATTTGAAGTCTGTGTGTTTTGTGCGTTCTTGCATGGCTTTGTTCAGCTAAGTGCAGTTTTCTGCATATTCCCACTGTTTCCCATAGATGAAATCATATAAGCAAAGCAAATCTACTTTGTCCTCAAATTGCTTCTTAATATATCAATCAAGTTGGAAAACATTTGGGTTTTCAACCGGGGTATTACAAGAGAACTGACTGTAAATGTTAGTGGACTGCAGTGTTATTGAATTTCAGTTCAGGCTGAACTTCTAAATTCCTCTAGGAATCCTCACTGGCATTAACTGCGGCAGTTTCAACCTTGTTTTGCTGCTGCTGCTGCTGCTGCTGCTGCTAAGTCATTTCAGTCATGTCCGACTCTGTGCGACCCCAGAGACGGCAGCCCACCAGGCTCCCCCATCCCTGGGATTCTCCAGGCAAGAACACTGGAGTGGGTTGCCATTTCCTTCTCCAATGCATGAAAGTGAAAAGTGAAAGTGAAGTCGCTCAGTCGTGTCCGATTCTTAGTGACCCCATGGACTGCCTCCTACCAGGCTCCTCCATCCATGGGATTTTCCAGGCAAGAGTACTGGAGTGGGGTGCCATTGCCTTCTCCAGAATCTTGTTTTAAGTCCGAATATTTTTGCCATCAGTTTGTGTATCTGTTCAGTACTCTGCTGTTTTACTTCTGTTTCTATCCATGGTGGCTTGTTATAACCTCAGAGCAGTGAAGAAAAAATATGTGACTGTATAACTGCGGTAGAGATCAGGCAATCCCCTTAAGTGTATTTGGCATTGCTCTATCTTTAAGCAATTTGCCCAACCTGTATAATTACACCGCCTCTGCTGGGCAAGGGTTTTTCCTAATACAGCATCAGTGGACTGTGTGGGTCTGAATGTTGGCGCAAGCTCAGCGTATTTCATCAACACAGTGATTTCCTTGGAGGTGTGCCATCAAAAGATATCAAAACATCAAGAAGCAGAAACATGCTTTCACTGTTACAGCAAAATGGAGAAAATTCATTTAAAGGAGTCCTTAATCTAGAATTAAACTTTTGTCTAAAATGCCTTTCCTTCCCCTTGACCTAATGTTACCTGCTCTTTGAAGCCTCATTGTCCTGCTTCCTCCAATAATTCTTGAGATGCTTCTCCCACACTCACTGTGTTCACACAACCCACCTGATCCAATAGATCTGTTTATTGGTTCAGCCATGTGCCCTTCGAAGCCCTGGTGTCCTGACAGACCTCCCTTTTCAGGGGTTGTAGAGAGCTCCACAGAAGGCACACCTACCTATGGCAGAACCTCAGCCTTCCTGTCCACAGTGACCCTTGGTTGATTAGCTCTTTTCATGACCCAAAAGTGAAAGTGAAAGTCAAGTCTGACTGCCACCCCATGAACTGTAGTGCACTGGTCTTTTCTGTCCATGGGATTTTCCAGGCAAGAATACTGGAGTGGTTTGCCATTTCCTCCCAATCCAGGGATAGAACCCAGGTCTCCTGTATTTCAGGCAGATTCTTTACCCTCTGAGCCACCAGAAAAGCCCTTCCATGACCCGAGGTAGGAGTCAGTTTTTCTTTAGGTGTTTACCTTCCACAATTTGTTCTTTTCTCAGCTGATATGTTGGCTTTGGAACTAAAAGAGAGCCGCCAAAGTTAATTTATTTACTAGATACTCACTCTCAGTATATACTGTAAAGAATCTTAAAAGTCTCCTCTGCCAAATGCTTGTCAAGCTTAGACATAAATATTTTTGCTAATGAGGAACTCACTACTTGTTGAGCAGCTCATTTAGCATGTAGACGTTTTCACAAAGTTCTTCTTAATATGGCACTGATCTCTTCAGAGTATGTAACAATGCCAATTCCCTCCTTCTAAAATCCCCAGAATAACACAAATTTTTGTCTCCATGAAAACCTCTAAAATATATCAAGAAATCTGACTTTCTCCACCAATTCTGAGTTCTTTTTTTTTCCTCTTCATGTTCATTTCCCTAAACTGATCCTCAAAAACACAGGCATAAATCTTTTCAATGCTTGTTTCTTTGAATTTTGAATTTTGTCTATTTCATTTTTAGGCCACAGAATCCAAAATTGTTTCCAAAGGTTGTTTTTTGTTTGTTTTGATCATTCACAATACTTTAGTTCAGTTTAGTTCAGTCGCTCAGTCATGTCCAACTCTTTGTGACCCCATGAATCACAGCATGCCAGACCTCCCTGTCCATCACCAACTCCTGGAGTTTACCCAAACTCTTGTCCATCGAGTTGGTGATGCTATGCAGCCATCTCATCCTCTGTCGTCCCCTTCTCCTCCTGCCCCCAATCCCTCCTAGCATCAGAGTCTTTTCCAATGAGTCAACTCTTCGCATGAGGTGGCCAACGTATTGGAGTTTCAGCTGTAGTTTCAGTCCTTCCAATGAACACCCAGGACTGATCTCCTTTAGGATGGACTGGGTTGATCTCCTTGCAGTCCAAGGGACTCTCAAGAGTCTTCTCCAACACCATAGTTCAAAAGCATCAATTCTTCGGCGCTCAGCTTTCTTCACAGTCCAACTCTCACATCCATACATGACTACTGGAAAAACCATAGCCTTGACTAGACAGACCTTTGTTGGCAAAGTAATGTCTCTGCTTTTGAATATGCTGTCTAGGTTGGTCATAACTTTTCTTCCAAGGAGTAAGCGCCTTAATTTCATGGCTGCAATCACCATCTGCAGTGATTTTGGAACCCCCCAAAATAAAGTCTGACACTGTTTCCACTGTTTTCCCATCTATTTGCCATGAAGTGATGAGACCAGATGCCGTGATCTTCGTTTTCTGAATGTTGAGCTTTAAGCCAACTTTTTCACTCTCCTCTTTCACTTTCATCAAGAGGCTTTTTAGTTCCTCTTCACCTTCTGCCATAAGGGTGGTGTCATCTGCATATCTGAGGTTATTGATATTTGCCCTGGCAATCTTGATTCCAGCTTGTGCTTCTTCCAGCCCAGCTTTTCTCATGATGTACTCTGCATATGGGCTTCTCTTGTGGCTCAACTGGTAAAGAATCTGCCAGCAATGCGGGAGACCTGGGTTCAATCCCTGGGTTGGGAATATACCCTGAAGAAGGGAAAGGCTACCCACTCCAGTACTCTGTCCTGGAGAATTACATAGACTGTATAGTCCATGTGGTTGCAAACAGGTGGACACGACAGAGCAACTTTTACAAATTTGCATAAGATTGTCAGGGAACTTCCATTCCTTGCTTTTAGATAATTCTACAAACTCTGCATGCTTATAATCAATTTTCCTTGCAACTTTCTTTCTATTTTTATTCAACTAAGAAAAGACTAATCTTAAATGCCTATTAAAAGTTAGAATTGGTAAACCCATCAAATGACTCTTAAAGTGTGATAATTTAGTTATATAGACTATGAAGATGTTACAAGTAATTTTGCTGCATGAAGAGAAGCCATAGACACACACATCCATATGTAGCATGTAGTCCAATTTCTTGAGTCTGTGGCAACCTGAAATCTAGCTCAGTTCAATGAAAAGTCAACAAGTTCTCACCAAAATCAAATGTAGTGTCTAAACATGTTTGTCATTCAGTAATTTACCTCTCTCACATAATTTACCCCACTATTTACCAGCCATTCAAAAACCCAAATACGTTCAAATTTCTCTGATTGATATTTTATACTTGTTTCCATGCTAGTATATCTCTACTGACAAAAGAGAGAAACATTCTTCAGGCATAATCTGAACAGAACTGAAGAGAAGAAATCACTAGGAAAATAAAATTATATTTGAGTAGAACACCAGACTGTTAGAGAAGAGAGATAAGTTGGAAAGCCAGTAGCATTGAGAAAAGCTGTAAGAGAGAAAAAAATATTCAACTTTTTGAATAGAAAAATATGACAGCATTGAACAATAATTACTTGCATCTCTATTCACTCAGAAAAGAATTAACTAAATTTTTTTGTCTGAAGGTATCACATAAAATGATCATCTTAAAAAGAGAGACATTTACCCCAAATTGATCATCACATGAAGTCAAGTTAGCTTCTTTTAAAACAACTTGTACTTGCCTATTATGAAGAGAATTACCACCAGACATATTGACTTGCCCCAGATAACACATGTGTGATTGAGTTCTAATGGTTGACTTGCTGATTTACCTGTTTTTCATTAACTAGCAGGATAATCCAGGCTTACTTGCCTCATAGTTGCAGAATTCCCAGGGTCAGGGGAAGAGGGAACGCTCCAATGTACAAACACTTTCCCGTCTGTGTTGGCTCATATTTCCTATTGCTCCACTGACCAAAAAGGGCAACATGGTCAACCCATATGTAGACGGGGTGGTTCAGGAGATAGACCCTACTTCCTGGTGGAAGGAAAGAATTTGCAATATGTTTTGCAGTCTATAAAATCAAATTGACCTAGTGCCGTTTATCAAAGGGACTTTCCTTTCGCTACCATCCCTCAGATTTGTTTTCCCCTAAAGCAAATATGCATGTGTATATGGTTATCATGTTATCTTTATTTAAAAAAAAATTGTAGGTTGCTATATGTCCCATTATCATTCATTATATTGATTATTTCACACTCAACTTTCTTTTAATCCATCTCATGGTTGTCTCATCAATTTTATTAGTCTTTCTGATAGTCAGCTTTTAACTATCATGTGTGAATATAGATTATTTTTTTCCATTTCTACACTTTTTTGTTAACATTTAATTTCTTCTGCTTTCTTTGAGTTTAATTTTCTGGCTCTTTTTTCCCTAATGTTTTTCCTAATTATAACTATACCTATTAGTGTACTCCAGTACTTTGGCTACCTCATGCGAAAAGTTGCCTCATTGGAAAAGACTCTGATGCTGGGAGGGATTGAGGGCAGGAGGAGAAGGGGACGACAGAGGATGAGATGGCTGGATGGCATCACCCACTCAATGGATGTGAGTTTGAGTGAACTCCGGCAGTTGGTGACTGACAGGGAGGCCTGGTGTGCTGTGATTCATGGGGTCGCAAAGAGTCGGACACGACTGAGCGACTGAACTGAACTGATGCTATGCTATCATAATGAACACCCTCCTTGCTTAAAATAATGCAGTTTTATTTTTCCCTATAACTTTATGTCTCTCATGGTTCAACCAAGGCTTTCTTCTTCAAAATCATTATTCACACTCTGTGCCACTGGAGGGTCAGCATATTATAACTGTAAATTCTACCTTTTCCTTAAGATATTCGCATTTTTACTGAGGTCAGAGCCTTCACCAAAATTTGTGAATGCATACCTGTAAAATTTCAAATATCAGGAAAGATTCAAGGTAAGATTCAAGGAAAGATTCTGAGGTCAGAAATTTCCTTGGATGCTCGAAAATATCTTTTGATTGGAGCATTCCATATACTGCTTGTACAAGTTTGTTTTATTTATTTATTTTTTGGACTATTTTTTATGGAGAATTTTAGATGGCAAGTACTTGGATTTTTATTTCCTATGTGTTATGCCAGAGGCCTAGCAGTAGATTTCTGCCCCTGAGAAAATGCCAGCAATACTCTGCTCCCTGAGATTTACAAGGAAAGTATTTCAGAAATGGTAAAACACATAGACAGCATTTTTCAGAACCACTGTGTGAGTCCCTAGGGCACATTTTCAGAGGCTTGTGAGCCTGACAACTCTGCTGTGAGGGGACTCTAATTTACAGAATTTTAGGTACTACCCAAATGCCTGAAGGGGCATGGCCTACATAAGATGGAATTTGAAGGCTGTAAATTAGTTTTAACAAAGTATATAAGATTGCTGAATCCGGTATTCTCTACATATTGCAAAATTAATGCTTTGGGGATTTCTTTTAAGCTTGGATAAAGCTGGACGGAGATTGTATTTTCTTTTATGCAGGGCGTCATTATAACAATTACTTTTGTTCCAAGTTGTCTGGAGGGAGAAATTGAAGCTTAGGGGTATGTTCCAGTCCATTAGGCAGTTTGAAGTTCTTGCTGGGACACAAGATTCAACTCTCAGATTTTACACTCTGTATGAGTTACTAGAATCACTTTCCAGGTGTGGCTACCTAGACAATATATTCCAGCTTCAATTAATATATATATATTTATAAATATACACACACACACACACATACATGTAAATATATCAGGTCTTAATGCATCCTTTAGTTTGACTAAACTATTTTTTAAAGACTATAGGCCAATAATAGATGTTCTTTTTCTTAGAACATCTACTTTAGAAAATTTTCAACTGCAAATTCTTTCTCTGCTTCTTTAAGATGTAAACCTTCTCCCAGCTTCTTGCCAGTTTTACAGCCTAGGGATCTCTTCCTATAAGGACTTGGGAACCATCCTTTTGAAATGTGATTATCGAGAAAGACAAGACCCCTTTCTCCCAAACTCTGTGAGAAGGTAGGAGCCAAAATTCCATAGGGAACAATAAGAAAAAACAGGTAGCCTCTTCACATTGATCAGCCTCCAGTAGTTTTCCACTAGTTCACTCTGATGCTTTTTGTTTTAGGGGGTTGAATTAAATATATTTTTTTTATTGCAGTGGTCTTGGGAAAAGTTTCACTTGCCTGCTTATGCCTGCTTAACTTTTCTATTGCAATTTTTCTTTGACATAACTCATTTCTATTGTATATGATTGCAATCTTCTGAGGTGGTAAAATAGAAAATCACCAGTCTCTTTACTACCTGGTCACAGAGATGTATACAAAAGCAAAAATATTTTGTGTGTGTGTGTGTGTGTGTGTGTGTAGCAAAGTAGATGACTTTGGGTCTGGGTTCAAAGTCACCATTGTTCGAATTTGTCACACAGTCATCCTATCTGATACATACCAGCTTACTTTTCTTGGCAATGGAGCCAGACTTGGGCTTGAGCAGATTTTTTTGTGTGCATTGCTAAATGACTTAGGTACATTGTTGTCAGATTATGTTTGCATGTTTTGGAGGGTAGTGGCCTATTTTAACTGTTTTCAGATTTCACTCAAACTTCACATTGATGTTGTTCTTTAGTCACTAATTCATGTCCAGCTCTTTTGTGACACTTTGGACTCTAACCCGTCAGCCTCCTCTTTCCATAGGATTTCCCAGGCAAAAATACTCGAGTGGGTTGCCATTTCCTTTTCCAGGTAATCTTCTTGACCCAGAAACAAACCTAAGTCTCCTCCATTGGCAGACAGATTCTTTACCACCGAACCAGCAGGGAAGCCCAAACTTTATGTTAGATATTCACTAAGATTTTTCAGTCAATGAATAATGGAAAATTCCATTCAGTGCATCTCACTTTTCAAACTGGAGGTTCAAATGTTGGACAAAATATTGAAGGATCATATCTCAGGCAGCAAACTCATTGTATGCATTTTCCTGTCAAGGAAATCTGTATTTCCAAACTTCTTTTTTATATCCTTTAGCCAAACCAGCAGATCTCTCTACCTGCTTATAGAAATCTCTGCTGATCTTGACCCATAAAATTTCTAGTAAATTTAGGAAGTTTGTGCTGCTTCCCACTCACTTAGTGTACACACTTATTATACAAATACTTCAACATTTGGGTAGATTAGATGATGATTGATTAATAAGATTTATTAGTTATTTATATTAGGACTGCTTCATGTCTGTGGAAGCTTATCTTCAAGATGGGCACCGTCAACTCCTTCCCTTGTGGGAGGCAGTCAGCCCTATGCAGAGGTGAAGCCTACTGCTCTTTTCCCTTAAATGTGAATTACACTGAGCGGCTGTTTTACCAACACAATATTGGAAAGTGACATGCAGCTTTGAAGGTTAGGTCATGAAAAACCTTGCAACTTACACTTGGGCCTCTTGGACTGTTTGCTCCTGAGATGCTTTCTTTGGAAGGAGTAGTCATCAATGCCATGTAACAAATGTGTCCATGCTGTGATATTTCTAAGTTACACAAAAAGGCCAGGTATTTTTGAGATACTATAAAGTATCACTTGAACAGCCTGTCTCCTGCTGCTCTCTATTTTCTTTAAAATCAAAATACACACAACTTTACCATCTGCTCATCTTTTTGACAATTCTAAATTAGACTTTTCATGTTTTTTTTTTTTTCATATCAATGTGTAATTTGAGTTTTCTCTTGTAAAATCTCTTAAAGTTAGTTGTAAGATTTCTCTATAAAATGGTCTGGTATGTAATTGCATCAGTCCAAAGTGTGTCTTACAGCAGTGCCATGGCCATATTATATGTTTTGAATGCATAAAGAGATGAACTATATCTGTAGGAGAAAAATAAAAAATCAAGAAGATAATTCAACTTTTCATAAGTTAAAACAATCTTATCTTTTATAGTTTGGAAACTTGCCATCTTAATATTAGGAAAATTAGGTGTGTTTAGTTTCAAGTTTCAAGTGGGTTAGTCTCATTCACTGAAATTTAAAATTTATTGTGTGTTTCTGATTGAAATATGGCCTGGGTATTTTAATAGAAAATCAGTCTTGGAAAACCAGCTGAAAAGTGATTACTCTTTAACTGGAATTGCTTTTAGTCACAGTCCAGTTTTAAAAACTATTTCAGGATTCAAACAAATGAGAACAACTTGAAATCAAGAAACTAATTTAGCCATGAAAAAGCTAGTTATTTCCTAATGCTAAACAGAAAAGGAAACATTCATCGGTGCTGAAGGAGGTTAGGGAGTCATTTCTGTAGTAAAAACACAACATAGGAGAAAGATGAACCCTTCTAGAAGGAAAATAATGGATTTATATTAACATTCATCTCAAGAGCAAATGTTGATTATCAACAAAGCAAGCTTGCAGTTTAGATTCAGTCACTGAAAAGCTGTGGCCAATTGAGAGCCTTCAGAAAGCCAAGTGCTTGCCAAAGACCATGGAATTTGTCCAATCCATCTGCATTTAATTATTTATCCAAACCAGGTTTTACATTTTCTAAGTAATGCCTCATTTAGAATTTCTCTAGGGGCATTACCCCATTATCTAGTTAATCACATTGCCAGGAAGCTGCTAAATTTTTTGTAGAAATCTTCCATTTGCAATTTTTTAAATATGACTTTACTTAGCCAGACAACTCTTTTCACCCTTGACTTTTCAGTCTGTCATGGTGTGCATAGATACTATCTTCTTTACAACTGAACATATTTATAAAACCAAGTTTCTTTCCTTTCCCCTCCATTTCACACATTGAACTCTCATATGTTTTTATTTTATTTTACTACCATCCTAAAAGAGTGACCTAGATTATGTTACAACAAGAGAGAAGATTGGTTTTCCCTAAAATTATTCATGAATCACAGTTTTTATTAATATAATTGTTTTGCTTTCTCCAGTAGGTTTGCTAAAGTTGGTTATTCATTTGCAAAATATACTCATATATAGAAAAAAAATAGTGTATAGCAAAATTAATGTATCTTTTAAGTGTATATGAGCAAAGAAAATATAAAAACCTGGAAAATTAAGCCTCCTTAAAGCACTTAATTATTGGTATTAAATAAGTTTATTTATAAATATATGTGGGAATAAATAAAAATCAACCCACTTTACTTCCAGTGAAAGATATTGAACTAAGATATATTGGTAGAAAAAATATCTTATAGAATCAAAGCAGTGGGAATGTTTTCTTTTTATTTGACAATGTTGTCTACTATATTTTTGATGGCTAAATTGCCATCATTTAAATTTTTTTTGTATAATCTTTCATCACTTTCACTGAAATGTATATGAGCTAATATTAAAGTTAAGCACTGTCTGAATTTTGGATGATCTTTTAGCCATAAATCACTGCTCCTATGGCAGGAAACTTGATTCCCTGCTTGAGCTATAGCAAAGTCAATGTCTACTTTTATAAATAATATTGGTAATGTGCCCATAACACTATCTTTATAGAGTGTTTTAAAGTTTTAAAATAGGGACTTCAACATTATACGGTTACTTGAATGTTCCCAGGATCAACTGGGTTTATGTTGTAATCTCCATTAGTAAATATGAAAACTGAGGCACAGAGAAGTTCAGTGGCTTTAGTCAAAATCCTATATCAAGTCATAAGCAGAACTGGAATCTTATCTCAGAGATCCTCAATGTTAGCCTGGTGCTTTCTCAATTATATCTCAATATATGAAATCAAATTATTAAAACATAAATATTAATATTTGTATATACTGCTTGTGGATTGAAATCCAGAATGAAAATATACACATACATTTCTTACCTGGGGGATTTTAACTTTTCTATAATAAACATACAACAGAATTAAAGGGTTTATTTGGTGGCTGTTGTGAAAATAAACTTTATCAAGGTAGAACTTACATAAAATGAAATGCATCCCAATTTAGTGTATATTTTGATGAAATTTGAGAAACACATACAGCTAGATAACTCCCTCCACCATCAAGATATAAAACATTTTCATCACCCTAAAAAGTTCCTTGTGATCTTTCACAATCAATTTCATCTCTCCAACCTCAGCCCTGGCAATCACTTAACTGCTTTTCGTCAATGTAGATTGTAATCCTCTTTGTTATTGTTTCACATAAATAAAAACTCCAGAGTATCTACTCCTCTGTGTCTGAATCTTTCTCTCCAAAGAATGCTTAGGTGAGATCTTTCATGTTGTGGAGTTTTATCGGTAGTTAATTTTATTTTATTGCTGATTTAGCTTTCAGCATGATATATTGATAGGTTTATTTATTTGCCTATATTTGGCTATTTGGACTGTTCCTATATTTTGGCTATGAGAAACAAAGAAGCTGTAAACATTTGTATACAGGTCTCTGTGGGGGCATGTTTTCTTCTTTTGGATGGATAACCAGGAATGAATTGCTGCTGTATAGGGTAGATATGTTTAAATTTATAGGAAGAGGTTAATGACTTTTTAAAATGTCATTAACTTTGCATTCTCACAAGCAATGTATGTATAAGTAACCAGTTGGTGGCATTGGTATTGTCAGTCTTGCATTGTAGCCATGCTATGGGGCTCGTAGTGGTAGCTTATTATAATTTTGGTTTGCACATATTTAATTAAATTTATGTCTAAGAGCATCATGTTTTTTATTCTGACTGGTATTTCTAAGACTTCAATGCCTTTTCTTTCTCTCTCTCTGTTATCTTCATCTATCTGTCATCTGTCTATGTACTCTGCTTCAAACTCCGAGATTTAGGTTTGTTTGGCCTCACTCTGTATTGGGCACACAAACTTGGGTTCACTATAATATTTGCTAATTACATAATTTATGTAACTTATGGTTCTATTTTTACTGTATTATTTTTCTCCTGCTTTGGGCTACATTTTTCTATTTCTTAACATAAGCAGTAATTTTTTAATTTTATGATAAGGATTATAGGTTAGTTGTTACTAAGAATCTAGATTTTTTTCCTTTGCTTCCCCCCCTCACCCTTTAAAAAAGTTTTAGGTTTTATTTGTAGGTAAATTACTTGCAGATCAGTTTCATCCTTTGTGGCATTTTTAAGCTTTACATGTACAGGTTTGGAATGGATTTCATTCAATTGATAGTTTGCTCCACTTACTTACATACTGTGTCCTCTGATGATAATTCTGAATATGCTAAAGGATCATCAAACACTCTTCATTCTGGCTGGTTGGTGTTCAGAGTATTTTCTTAGAGCTTGTTTTGTGTGAGGTCTGGGAATTTTGACCTCACAGATAATTTTCTTTATCAAGACTCATAGTGTTTCACTCTATACGTGCATATCTGAGGACTTACCAAAGAGGCAAAGGATCCTTTATTCAGATTTCTAAAGTTCTTTTTCTGTATAGCTCTCTCTTTTTCAGAATTCTGCCTCCCCTAACTCTAGCTGTCTCAGCCTTTTCTAGTTGCTATTTTTTTAAATTAATTTTTATTGGAGTAAAGTTGCTGTACAATGTTGTGTTAGTTTCTATTGTACAGCAAAGTGAATCAGATATATGCATATATATATCTATATATATCTATATATATCTTCTTTTTTGGATTTCCTTCCCATTTAGGTCACCACAGAGCACTGAGTAGAATTCCCTGTGCTATATAGTAGGTTCAGGTTCATCATCTATTTCATGCATAGTATCAACAATCTATATATGTCAATCCCAATCTCCCAACTCCTCCCACCCTTCCTTCTCCCTTGACATCCATATATTTGTTCTCTACATTTGTGTCACCGTTTCTTCTTTGGAAATGAGATCATCTATACCATTTTTTAGATTCCACATATATGCATTAATATATGATATTTGTTTTCCTCTTTCTGACTCACTTCACTCTGTCTGACTGTCTGACTGTCTCTAGGTCCATTCATGTCTCTATAAATGACCCAACTTCATTCCTTTCTATGGCCAAGTAATATTCCATTGTATATGTGTACCACATCTTCTTTATCCATTCCTCCTCCGTTGCTTTTAGGTTGAAGGGCATTTAGGTTGCTTCCGTGTCCTGGCTATGGTGACTAATGCTGCAATGATCTTTAGGATGCATGTTTGAATTATTGTTTTCTCTGGGTATATGCCCAGTAATGGGATTGCTGGGTCATGTGGCAGTTCTGTTTCTATTCCCTACTTAGATTCCTCAACTCGCTAGCCTTCTTTTGCGTTTATGCCTCCGTGTGTGTGTGTGAGTGAAATTGTACCCAGGCACTAGCCAGGCCAGTTATAAGCCTGCCTCACCTGCTTCCCTTCTCTCAGGGATCTCTGTCTTGAGATACCTTTTGTAAGTGTTTGCTTTTGTATTTTGTTTTCTGTATGGTTACAGCAGGAAGGTAAATACAGTCCTTTTTACATCATGGCTAGAAGCTGAAATTGTAATTTTTAAGTTGAAGTATAATTGATTTACAGTATTAGCTTTAGGTGTACAGCACAGTGATTCATTATTTTGACAGATTATACTCTATTAAAAGCTATTACAAGATAATGGCTATAATTCCCTGTGTGGGTTATGTTTTTACCCCAGTCTAGATTCATGTTAAGACATATAATTGTGGGTTTTTAACCTCTGAAAGAGAAAAAGAATTTGCTTCAGAATTCATGATTCTGTTTAGTACTTATTTTTCTGGACAATTAGAACTACACCAATAATTTCACTTAATTGTCAATCCCTCTGATAGAAAGTAAAAGTGATAAGCAGAAGGATGTGAAAGACTTGAAAATGATTCAAAAAACCTAGCTGTGCATAATTTAAAGACGGATTTGTGATATGAAAAAAAAAAAGAATTAAAATCATCAATGTAATGCTGTTGCTAAATCAGTCAACCAGACCTGTGCTAGGATATCCTAGTTCAGGCTAAGACCCTTTATCTCAGTCGGAGAGGTTCCTATTCTAATCAGATTCACATACTAACAAGGAAACCAATATTGAGAATGGAACACCACAAGCTTTATTTAATAGCCAAAGAATGGAAAAGTAGGAATCTAGTTTGCAAATCAACTTCTCCACTCAATTTAGGTGGAGACACCAAATATACTGGACTTGCCTGGCTCAGACGGTAAAAGCATCTGCCTACAATGAGGGAGACCCGGGTTCAATCCCTGGGATGCGAAGATCCCCTTGAGAAGGAAATGGCACCCCACTCCAGTACTCTTGCCTGGAAAATCCCATGGACGGAGGAGCCTGGTAGGCTACAGTCTGTGGGGGGTCACAAAGAGTCGGACGCGACTGAGTGACTTCACTTTCACTTTTACTTTCACTTTCACACCAAATATACAGGAGGGTAGAGGTAAATAGGGGGAAATTGGAAACATTTCTCCGTGGGAAGAACATTCACAACTTGTCCCAGAACAGGGATGTGGTTTGCCATGTCCATCGTCTAATGTAAAATCCTAAGGCATGCAAAGCAGAAAAATGTGACCTGTAATGAAGAGTGAAGTCATCCCTTTCCATAGATCCCTAATTTTGTCTTGCATTAATCTCCATCTGCCTGAGGTATTTCTTTAACATTTCTAGCAGTTCTGGTCTCATTACTGCCTTTAAATCTTGTTGGGCAAGACCAGAGCAGGATTTAGTCTGTGGCAATTCTGCTCCACAATTGAGGCAAACGTTTTCTGAGTACTCTACCTGATGCTCTGTGAATTGTTAGCATTTCCATTCTGGTTGGTGGTGAGTCATATGTATTTTTTCAGACCTGTGTGGGCTCAAAGCATTGTTGCCTTTAATTTGTCCATGCATTTATTTTCCCAGCCCCGAGTTGCTTTCTACAGTGCATCTGCTGATTCTTGTTCAACTAATGATTCAAGGAGAACTCAGCTCTCTGGAGTGCTCTGTCTGCAACTCTCTCCTCTCTGGTACTCTGCATTGCAAACTCTATCAACCTTGACCTCCCCACTCTCCTCCTTATGTCCCCTCAAGCCATGGACTCTACCTGGTTCATTCCTCCACAGCACCTTGACATGCAGCCCCCTCTAGGCAAGACACTAGGTAAACAGAGGATTCACCTTATTTATCTCTCATTTATCCTTCTCTTAGTGCCTGATGTCCAATGTCTTGAAAACATTTGTTTTGTGTATTTTGTCTATTTTGTTGATGTTTGGGTTAGAGGATAACTCTGTTCCATGTTACTCCATCTTAGTAAAGAGTTGAAATCTTAAAAATAAGTTATCATTTATATATTTTAATGTATCTAATTTTTGTGGGTAAAGTAGACATTTTTGATGAAACATGGACTTCACATTAGTATTCTTTCTATCTGATATTCATTTATTTACATAAATCCCACTGGCTATGAGGCAATTAAACAGCAGATGGTTCAGTTCAGATCAATTAAATTGAGTGGTATGTGCTATGAATAACTGGGACTATCAAAGTGTGTGTTAAACACACTGTTCTTTTAACAACAAATGTTATGATTTTGACAGTCTTTGAAATGCTCATGTTATGTTCACCTTCAGTATTTGTCAGAATTATTAATCCTGGCATTCTTTTTATATATGAAGTGGCCAGAGAGTTAAGCAATATTATTATTTAGTATTTATCTTATCAAGTATTTATTGTCAGCATTTTCAAAGATATCAATTCTGTTTTTTTTACAAGCAAGTATTATTCTGTTATTATTAATTGTATTTTCATGACTTCTCATGCTTATTCTTAAAAATGAGCCAAAAGAAACAATGAAGTATATAGAATTTAAAATCTGATTAATGGGGAAAAGTAGAAGAATTAATTAAATAGAATATTTTTATTTGTTGTTTCCTCTGTAAGAGGGCAAATGCCTCAAGGTTAGGATATACATTTTAATGTCTTATGTTTCTCCCATTGCACTTAGCATGCTACTCCTTTACTACCTGTGCCTAATATCATTGTCACTCTTCAGTTTATTAATAATTAATCTAATCAACTTCAATAAGTACACCATGTTTAAATAATAAATAATAATAACACCTGGAGAAGTAATCGCTGACTTAATTTTTAAGGTTTCTAATTGACTTTCTTCAGGAGCACATTTTTAAAATAGGGATGTTAGCACTTACCTACAGAGAAGGCAATGGCACCCCACTCCAGTACTCTTGCCTGGAAAATCCATGGACAGAGGAGCCTGGTAGGCTGCAGTCCATGGGGTCGCTAAGAGTTGGACACGACTGGGCGGCTTCACTTTCACTTTTCACTTTCATGCATTGGAGAAGGAAATGGCAACCCGCTCCAGTGTTCTTGCCTGGAGAATCCCAGGGACGGGGAAGCCTGGTGGGCTGCCGTCTATGGGGTGGCACAGAGTTGGACACGACTGAAGCGACTTAGCAGCAGCAGCACTTACCTATAGAATTGGAGTGAGTATCAACTGAGACATGTTTAAAACCCTACTACAGCATCTGGAATAAAAGAAATACTTAATAAATTTATAGCTGTTACTTTAACAATCCAGTTATTAATGATTAAATAATGACTAAAGATTACTTATACTTTTTATTGATCTTATAAGAAAAAGGGTACAAATTCTCCAGTATATCTCAATGTAGGGAGAGAATTCATCAGTTTAATTTTTCCAGCATAGTACATTTCTGTAAAATCTTTGAAGCTTTTTATCTTACCCCACCAGTACCAAGTGACTCTAAAATTTTGCATGTGAGTTTTTAAGAAAAAATAGTGACTATCACATAAAATGAAATAATGCTTAAGAAAATAGTTAAAATGCTAATGTCCTACTGTTACAAGAAATCTGATAATTCAATATTAAAATAAATCATAAAATATGGATAAACAATAAGGCTTATGTTGGTGTAGAACAGATTAACAATCAAAAATAAAAATACTAATTATCTACAAGAAAATCAGATTTAACTTCCTTTGAACAACTCAAAACAATTATTCAGGGGCTATCAAGGTAAATGACAGCAATCTGTATTGAGGAAAAGCGACTGAGGAAGAAGAGTTATAAATAGAGGGAAAATCAGGGAGGTGGTGCAAAATAAAGGAAGAATAACAAGTTTCTCAAGGCAAAAGAGCCAGATACAGCATTTTTGTTGGACTTTTAGGACTTCAAATAGTGGATCTCAGGTAACACTTAGGATTTTCTGGTCTAGAGATGGTGCTGAGTAGAGTTTCACCCATATATAGAAATAGTATTTTTCAGTAATATTTCTAAATATTAGTCAATGGTTTTGATTAAAGTTCATTAGAGTCTTAAAACAAAGAACCCCATTTTTCATATATGAAGCATCCCATAAGATTCTCTAATTTTTCCCTGTTTCCTCCTCTCTCTCACTTGGTGGTAATTCCAGCATTTGGGCAGAGGCTCTGGTCCAGTTGTGGCTTGGGGGTGCTGTCTTCTCAAGATGGCCAATGCTCTTTCTTCCATGAAACATTTGTATTTATAGTAACCTGTTCTTATCCTTTTAAAAGAATCCTATATATACCAAATACACCTTTTGGAAATTCTCTTATTACCTAAATAAACTGTTTCTCTCAAGATCATTTGTTTGGTTTATTCATTTCAGTCCCTCTGTTTTATACTGCTAGTTTTTCTCTCTTATAAATGTTAGTTATCCATTCATAGTTATAAAGACCAGGTTGATGAATACTTGTCAGAGTTACAGATTTTCTTAGTGCTTTTGTAAGTCATTTTTCACTAGAAGCATCTCCCTTCAATGCAAGTTAATTGTGATGTAAGAATTGTTCATGCCAACAGCCTTGCTTCCACATAGGATGTGTGAGCAGACAGTTTGGAGATTCCTATATTCATCAAAGTAAGAAAGGTTTTACTCTGGATGGAGAATATTTTGGTTTACTTCATTCAAGCAGAGCTATCTGGCTTCAGCTGATTTGTTTGTTTCTGTCCCCTCTTTGCATGTGATGAGGGGGTGCAGGGTACCCTGAAGTCCAGTCTTTGGGTCTCGGGTGCTGATACTCCCAGCAGAACACCTCTAAATCCTTCTTTATACTTTAATTGGGAGTCTCCATCCTCTATACACAGGGCAAGGCAGGCACAATAGTCATGTTCTGGATGCACTTGGAAAAAAAAAAAGTACAGCTTTTTCTTTTTTCTTTACATATTGCTTCTACTTTTTGATTCCAACCTGAGAGCGTTTGTGAGATGACCTTGGGAAAAACTCTGACCCTGGTTCTCTCTGGTCTGCTTTGGGCTGTGATTGTTCTCTACTCTCTGATCGTCGAGGAGAAAATAACTTTATTTGCTTTCTAGAAATTCTGCCAGAAGTTTGATCTTCTCATGACATCCTCTTTATTTTTTAAGCACTGCTGTTTTTTCTGAAATATATCTTTTCTGTCATTTCATAAAATTATTAGAAAGGAAGGGCAGAAGTTGAGTGTATTTAATCAGTCACATGGATCTAGAAGCACCCTATTTTGAACAGATCTTTGTTAAAAGCTGCTTATATGTTCTGCATATTATCATCTGGGGAATTAAGGCAGAATTCCAATATTAGGCCCAAAGTCAGATAAATTAAATCAAAACTTCTAAGGTTGGAGACTAGGCAGCTACTCTTTTTTTCATTGTTGTTGTTGTTGCTTAGAGGCAATTTTAATGTATAGCCAAGTTTGACAGATTCTGATATGCCTCTTCTTATAATAAGTGACAAAATCCTTGGGGACAGTGACTTTACTTATTTATGCAGTCAGTGCTTTATAGGTAGGCAAATAAAGATTTATTAAATTGAATTAATAGTAATCTGAAAAGTTCAGAGTGTGGAAATTAAGGGTAATCGTTCATTTTTATTTATTTTCTTGGGCTTCTGAGAATTAAAAAAAAGAAAAGTTCCTGAAAATATATTCTCAATTTCCTGTATAAGTAAGTAAACTAAATAAAAACCTATTATCTATGTGATATGATGAAAACTGTTATGTATCTTTATGATTTATTATGGACTATAGCCCGCCAGACACCTCTGTCCATGGAATTTTCCAGGCAAGAATATTGGAGTGGGTTGCCATTTC
Organism: Bubalus kerabau; assembly: GCF_029407905.1. Classification (NCBI taxonomy): domain Eukaryota; kingdom Metazoa; phylum Chordata; class Mammalia; order Artiodactyla; family Bovidae; genus Bubalus; species Bubalus kerabau. Next base: position 30,822,765 of record NC_073626.1, on the reverse strand, counting down.
CTACTCCAGGGGATCTTCCTGACCCAGGGATCGAACACTTACCTACTGTGTCTGCTATGTTGGCAGGTGGATTCTTTACCACTGAGCCACCTGGGAAGCCCCATGAATTGAATGTGATATTATGAAAATTGTCATGCATCTTTATGGTTTATTAATTGCACAGGGCGTCCCTGTATACATGGTCAACATTCACAGTCCTGTGATTTCTCTATTTGTTCTCATAATTGAAATAATTTAATATTTTCATCTGAGATGTGAATTTTTCAGTTCATCAAAGTAGCAATTTCCGTGATCATGTATGCTCAGGGTTATGTTTGATGAGTTTCCAGGGATTATTTTCTCTTTCATTTTGTTTCAAATGCTGATAACTCAGGATAGTTCATCTAGGGTACCGTGACACAGACTAATGAATAAACTGATTACCCAGTGCAGACTCTAAGCTTGGGAACTATGAATCACGGAGCTATAAACATGCTGGGAGCTCCCAGAGAGGTAATGATAAATTACAGGACAAAGCTTTTTCTGTAAGATGCTGCTGGATCCTGAGAGTGAGCCAGTACCTAGGTTCAGAGCTCTATTTTTTAATCTGAGAAAAAAAATCACATCTATGAGATGTAATGTTGAATAAAGTTAATGATAAACCACAAGGTTATTCATGCATTTTTACACTCTAGCTTTGTGTGCACTCTGAGGATCTTTTTGATCATTCAGATCAGATAATTTCCCTCTAATTATGCATATTTGATCCAGAGTCTTATTAAGTTGACCTGCACCCACATCTTCCCTTTGAAGGATAAGCCCTAAGATAGAACAACTCCCTAGGGGTCTACTGCTGGGAGAGAGATAGGCCATAATGACAATTAAAAAAGGATTTCTTTCAATTTGGCTGTGATAACAACTGCTTATTGCATAGAGAATGTTGTATTTTCACAGTGATGTTTCACAGCAGCAGTATGAATCAAAAATTATTTCAACACTAGAGTTCCCTTTTAAATTTTTTTTAAAATTGTGGTAAAATACTGATAACATGCAATTTACCATCTTAACCAATTTTTTAGTGCAGATTTCAGTAGTGTTAAGTATATTCACACTGTCATGTAATCAAGTTTCAGAACTTTTTCATCTTGTAATTCTATACTCATTAAACCACTTCTATTTCGCCCAGCCTGGAGCATCCATCAATGTACTTTTTGTGTCTATGAATTTGATTCTTCTAGATATCTTTATATAAAATTCAAACAATTTGTCTTTGTGACTGGCTTATTTCTTTGAACATGATGTCCACGAGGTTTATTCGTGATGTAGCCAAGTGTCAGAATTTCTTTTACTTTTTAGGCTGAATTTATTTTATTGTATGTACCACATTTATTCATGCTTCTATCAATGGACACTTGGGTTGTGAAAAGATGCCACTATGAACATGAGTTGGAGCTCTCTTTTACAAACATATACTACCTTTTATAATCGCTTCTCTTCTTTCCTACAGATAACCACATCTAACAATTTCTTATCTGGGCTGATTCTAAGGATTCCTGGGTTTCATCCAAAATCTGCCAAAATCAGAAAGTCTTAGGAGGGATTCTGGGGTATTACTTTAAAAAATTGCTCCATCAGGTTATTTTGATAATTAGGAGATTTGGGTTCCTAAAGCTACCTTGTATGCCCATAGTCGAGACTGTTTAAAGTAATATCTTAATCACTCACTGTCTCCTCTTCTGATAAATGATCGTCTGAGTCTTTCCCTGAGAAAGAACCAGTTTGTCTTTGTGGCAGCCCAGCCTCAGAAACCCAGTGGGTCTTGATAAGAATCAGACATAAAAACCAGAACCTTAAATAAAAATAAATAAATAAATAATACTAGAAATAAATTAACAAACACCAACATCACCCATCCCTCCAGAAAAACAAAAAGCAACAGCAAAAACAATATTCTTGCTTTCCTGGCTTTGTTCGCGACTATGACGAGAAGGCATGAGTTAAGACTCAGCCCATCAGGAGCAATGCACTCTTAAGGAGGTAGAGCCGGGAAAGAACCTGAGGGCCAGTGACGGCAGCCCTGCTGTGACAGCGTCCTTTGCCTCGTGCTAATGGCGTTAGTTGTGCAAGTGGAGGCGTTTGGCCGCAGTGTTCCCCTCTTGAGGTCAGTTCAGTAGCATAACTTGGAAAATCATTACTGTCCAAATATACACAGATATGACCCAATCTTCTGGTAATTTGTGAACTGCCTGCCGCTGCTGCTAAGTCGCTTCAGTCGTGTCTGACTCTGTGCGACCCCATAGACGGCAGCCCACCAGGCTCCCCCGTCCCTGGGATCCTCCAGGCAAGAACACTGGGGTGGGTTGCTATTTCCTTCTCCAATGCATGAAAGTGAAAAGTGAAAGTGAAGTCGCTCAGTTGTGTCCGACTCTTAGCGACCCCATGGACTGCAGCCAACCAGGCTCCTCCATCCATGGGGTTTTCCAGGCAAGAGTACTGGAGTGGGGTGCCATTGCCTTGGTTTCTCTTCGGCTTAAGTGGAGTGAAAGTTGCTCAGTCATGTCCGACTCTGCAACCCCATGGACTATACAGTCCATGAAATTCTCCAGGCCAGAATACTGGAGTGGGTAGCCTTTCCCTTCTCCAGGAGATCTTTCCAACCCAGGGACTGAACCCAGGTCTCCCTCATTGCAGGCAGATTCTTTACCAGCTGAGCCACAAAAGAAGCCCTCTCCTTCTTAAATCAGCTGTAGTTGGTTCCCCTTGCTTGCCACAAAGAAACCAGACTGATGCTATTGGCTTGGTCTTACTAATGAGAAAGAAATGAAATGTTATGTGTGAAGAAGTTATAACTTTTCTATTTCCTTGAGATGGTTGGTTCTTGACGAAAAAATATTATGGAATTCTACAGAGGAGTTAAATAATTTTCAGAAGCATAAAGAAGGCAGGTTGTCAAATAAGGTAAGCTTGAGTGGTGAGTGTGCTGGAATGCGGTAATGAGGGCGGGCATTTTCTCCAGAAGAGAAAACCAATATACCGGGATGCTTATAATTTATGGCACAATTTAATCTTGCCTTTTCCTCATTTGGTTCCTGTCATTTCTGCCTTTTGATTTGCTCAAATTTTAATTGCTTTGTAAAAGATTTGCCATTGTACCAGATTGTTCTGAGGTTAATAGTTTAAGAGCTGTCTTCAATGTACAGTAAAAGATAGCCTAGTGCAGAAAACATGTGACAGATAATAATGTTGCAGTGTCTGAAAACAAAGTGAAACAATCTTTGACAGGATTGTTCTATATCTTTCAGAGATAACAGTATTTTATATTTGCAAACACTCTACAGTTTTCAAAGCTCTGTCAACATACCATCATATCTGAGGCCAATTCCATCAAACACAGACCTCTAAATTTTATTTTACTCATTTTGATGGAAATATATGTCAGACTAAATACAAATTTCTTCCACAGGAAAATATTGGACATAAATATAAGTTTTTACTATAACTTTGCATTATTGCTTAAATGTGGCAATCATTCTAGAAACATTTCTCTTTTTTCTAACATGGACCATCTTAAAGTATTTAATTTGTTACAATACTGTTTTTGTTTTATGTTTTGGTTTTTGGACCACAAGGCTTGTGGGATCTTAGTTCCCTGACCAAGGATGGAACCCACACTGCCTGCATTGGAAGGCAAAGTCTTAATCGCTGGACCACCAGGGAAGTCCCCAGAAACATTTATTTCAATTCAACTTAGAGAGCACCTTTGTGTGCCTAGCATTATTCTAGGTAGAAGGATACAAAAATAAAAAGACCTTGGCTTCAAGAAGCAAGAGGCTGACACGAGGGAGTAGATTATTAAACTTCAATGAAGTAAGTATGATGAAGAGGTTTAATATAAAGCTCAGTGACTATACTCTACCAACTTTCTCAGAGTTATTGGGATGACCAAGTTTGAAATGGCAAGGTTCAGCACAGGGGGCAGTTAGGATGATAATAAAAAAGCTGCTTCTACTGAGGCAGAAAATAGTCACACGGATGAAAGTGCATGAGGTTGTGGAGTGAAGCAGAAAGAGCAGGGGTCTTGCAAAAAGAAAAACTTGGATTCAAACCAACCCAGGGGAACTTCTGATATTTATGAACTGTGTGAATGTGGGCAAGCATCCTGATTTTTCTGAGTTTCTGTTTCCTAATTGGCAAAACTTTAATAATACCTACTTTGAAAAGGTCGCATTGAAAGTTATGGGGATGTTGGCTAATCAATGAGTATAGAATTTTAATTACTTTATACAAATTTATATAATCCAGTGAGAAAGTTAGTCTGTCACAGTGCCCGGGGCATAATTACTACACAATATATATTTGTTCAGTTCAGTTCAGTCGCTCAGTCGTGTCCGACTTTGCGACCCCATGAATTGTGGCACGCCAGGCCTCCCTGTCCATCACCAGCTCCTGGAGTTCACTCAAACTCACGTCCATCGAGTCGGTGATGCCATACAGCCATCTCATCCTCTGTCGTCCCCTTCTCCTCCTGCCCCCAATCCCTCCCAGCATCAGAGTCTTTTCCAATGAGTCAACTCTTCCCATGAGGTGGCCAAAGTACTGGAGTTTCAGCTTCAGCATCATTCCTTCCAAAGAAATCCCAGGACTGATCTCCTTTAGAATGGACCGATTGGATCTCCTTGCAGTCCAAGAGACTCTCAAGAGTCTTCTCCAACACCATAGTTCAAAAGCATCAATTCTTCGGTGCTCAGCTTTCTTCACAGTCCAACTCTCACATCCATACATGACTACTGGAAAAACCATAGCCTTGACTAGACGGACCTTTGTTGGCAAAGTAATGTCTCTGCTTTTGAATATGCTGTCTAGGTTGGTCATAACTTTTCTTCCAAGGAGTAAGCACCTTAATTTCATGGCTGCAATCACGATCTGCAGTGATTTTGGAGCCCCCCAAAATAAAGTCTCTCATTGTTTTCACTGTTTCCCCATCTATGTCCCATGAAGCCATGGGACCAGGGACCATGATCTTAGTTTTCTGAATGTTGAGCTTTAAGCCAACTTCTTCACTCTCCTCTTTCACCTTCATCAAGAGGCTTTTGAGTTCCTCTTCACTTTCTGCCATAAGGGTGGTGTCATCTGCATATCTGAGGTTATTGATATTTCTCCCAGCAATCTTGATTCCAGCTTGTGCTTCTTCCAGCCCAGCATTTCTCATGATGTACTCTGCATATAAGTTAAATAAGCAGGGTGACAATATACAGCCTTGACGCACTCCTTTTCCTCTTTGGAACCAGTCTGTTGTTCCATGTCCAGTTCTAGCTGTTGCTTCCTGACTTGCATATAGGTGGGGAGTAAATGAATATTCTTGAGTCTATCTTTGAGGTAGGTAGCGCTGGTGTTATTATTTTAGACACTACTATTTATTGGTCATTCTAGAATTATAATTACTGTAAATAATAGCAAAATTGCATATTAGCTAATTAGTTAATTTTACCTGTGCCAATGTGACATATGTGATCTTAGTTTCCCAACCAGGGACTGAATCTGCACCGTCTGCATGGAAGCACAGATTCTTAACCTCTGGACAACCAGAGAAGTCCCAACATATCAATTAACTTAAAAGTAATAATACTAATGATGTTCTGTACCAAAAAAAAAAAAAAGAAAGCTTCATCTCTAAATTATTTGACAAATTACACGTTCTAGGTTCTTTTCTATTTGTATGCAAATAATATTCAAATAATGAAAACTTTAAGCAGAAAAAAAATAATAACTTTTGGCTGATGATATGGACCATTATTGTTGAATTTTGAAAAATCTAAATTGATTAATTGTTTTCTATGAAAAATCATATTTAATTACAGAGACTCATTTTCTGAATATTTATATATGAATTTGAAATCTAGGAACAATTCCTTTCATAGAGAGGACAGCTATCATTTTATTGCAAATCCTTGAATTTGAAACTTTAAAAAAATACTCCAATGCCCTTTGTGAATTGAAAGTTCAATTTTTTAAAAAATGTTCTCAATTATGCTCAAGAAAATAAGAAAATATAAACAGTACTAGCCCTCTAAACATCTACCTAAGGGCTATATCAATTCATATGTATTCAGTCTCCAATTTACCTCTGTATCTCCTGCTGCTGCTAAGTCGCTTTAGTCGTGTCTGACTCTGTGCGACCCCAGAGATGACAGCCCACCAGGCTCCCCCGTCCCTGGGATTCTCCAGGCAAGAACAGTGGAGTGGGTTGCCATTTCCTTCTCCAAAGCATGAAAGTGAAAAGTGAAAGTGAAGTTGCTCAGTCATGTCCGACTCTTAGCGACCCTGTGGACTACAGCCTACCAGGCTCCTCCGTCCATGGGATTTTCCAGGCAAGAGTATTGGAGTGGGGTGCCATTGCCTTCTCCACCTCTGTATCTCCAGTTTTGCTATAATGTGAGTCACTTTTAATGGACAAAGGAAAGACATGGATAGGAAAAGCAATGAGCAGACATGGTGGAATATTCATATACTTAAAAGATAGTGTGGTGCATTGTTGCTGTTCAGCCGATAACTTGTGTCTGACTTTTTGTGACTCCATGGACTGCAGTATGCCAGGCTTCCGTCCTTCACTGTCTCCCAGAGTTTTCTCAAATTCATGTCCATTGAGTATGGCTATAGAGTGAGCTAAATTAGTAAGATCAGATATTATCCCAGTTGCATAGCATACCAAACAGTTAAGATCAGATACTATTCCACTTGCAAAGCATACCAAGGCAGAGTAGGGACCAGAGTGAGAGCCAGATTTCTGAAGAAAATTTGGTAGGAAATCTGAAATGGGCTTCCAGGAAGCAAAGCAGTAGGAACCTATGTAATAGCTGAGTACGTTTGAATGGATAGCATTCTTACTGGTCATAAATCTCTGAGGAGCCACAGACCTGGCCTCGTGTTTGTGATTCTTCTTCTCTTCCAGAATATATTCATGCTATCTGGACCATTAACAACATATATTCCAAGTTCTTTGAGTCTTGTATCTCATTCTCTTGGTGAACAGCAATGTTATATACGGAAGATGAGGGTTCCTGAATTAGGCATATATAAGCATTTAAGCAACACCACTGACACAGTAGGATATCCAACAGATGCTTATTTCCTTTCTTTTTGAAGCCCTTGTCCACAACTTCTTGAGGTCCAGAATGTTTCTATCATCTTGCTTATGGAAAGTCTGTTTGTCTTGGTCCAAGGTCAGTATTCTATCTTCACAGTCCCAATTTGTGTCCCTTAAGAAACTGCCATTGGCCTTATTTATGTTTCCATAGGACTTTGTATTCTGCTTATCACACAAACCCAATCATCTTGTATCAGGTACATAGGGAGCTATTTGGGGAGGGAGAAAATACTAACTATGTAACTATTTTCAGACTGTTGCTATGAGTCTGTTTACTTGATGATGGCATGAAGGAAATGGTTATGAAAAGGTTTAATTGTTCAGGAGACTGGGATTAAGATTCTTTAACAAAAGAGATAGGTAAAAACCATCCCCCAAGCTCTAGAATAATACCCTCCATAGCTAGGTAACTGTCACTGAGAAATCGAAGGTCTGTACTGGAGACATTGTGTCCTCTAATAAAACTTCCTCAGCCACTGTCGCTTAACCCTGTGTTACTTACTCAACATATTGACCACTCAGATGTTTTCTTATCTACTTCATTATTCATTTATTATATACTTTTTTATTATTCTAAGTGTTACATAAGCTCCACATAGTCAGAGATCTTGTCTCATTCCACATGATCTTTCCAGAACCCATAAACTTATCTGTCATGTAGTCAGTGTTGGCTGAATCAGAGAATAAATGGGTGAATGGGTGAGCAACATTAAAATTCTGCAAGGAAATGTAAAAATCGTGGGGGGCCTAGGGTTTCCAGGACTTCTCTGATTAGGATTTATGGTGATTTTTTTTTTCATTACAAATACAATTATTACCAGTATTCCTTGAATTTCTTTTCCAAGTGTTTTGCTTTCCTTTGAGGAGGAGGGGTGGGTATTATTCCTGGCATCAGCAATTGATTCCTTATGAATCCACAAATGATGTAGATGAGGTATGTTCCTCATTATTTTACTCTAAGGAATGTTTGCTATCTTGATGTTCACATACTTCTATGATGCTGTGGATTCTTGAGTTACAACCTAGCAGGTGAAATAAGCTAACATCATAACCTTGAGATTGATTCTATTTATCTTGCTTTTTTATGCCTCACACAGACAACATTCAATAAATGTTTTGAAAGAATAAGTAAAATGGACTGAATTATGCAACTACACATACTCATCTTCTATATCCAAGGAAATGCATTGAAAGAGATTTGTGCTATAGAAGCAGGCCTTTTTGACCTTGACGTGTGGCAGCACCTTCCTAGCTATAGCAGTGGTTGCTTTCAAGTTGGTGAGAGGTGAGGCTTGTACACTGTTTGTCAGTGGGAGAAAGGTGGTTTAGGGCCTTGCTACTCAAGGTGTGATCTGCATTACCTGTAAGCTTATTGGAAATGCAGATTCTGCGCTCTATCCTAGGACTTCTCAGTTATAATCTGCATTTTTATCAACATCCTCTGGTGATTTGTGTGCACATTATTATTGGAAAAGCAACAGTTTATGGGAGGTAGGTCAGTGATTATGTTACCCTCAGGCATCAGTAATGACTTAAGTATCTATATCTGTATAAGACCCTCTAGACAGTTATACATTGGTAGACAAACAAATTCCTCTTAAATTACTTTGAGGACTGTAACCTCCTCTAAAATCCTATTTGTATATTCATCAGTTTCCAGAAAACATACTCAGTGCAGTGTTTTGAATTAATCAATTCAGCGTTTAAATGACAAAATTTGCAGTCTCAATAAAGCATGATAAACAGCTGCTGCCTTTCACTTCTGCCTCCATTAAGAGGAAGTTAGAAATACTCACCAGAAACTCATCACTTCTCTGCTTCTTGCCAAAAATGTCCTTGGCACAAATTCCAAGTTCAAACAAGCACTGAATTTTACATCTAGAAACATCTGCTTTTAATCTGTGTTTGAAACAAACGGGAACATAAACATCTTTCACTCATCTTCCACTTCTTGACACGTGTATAGCCCTTAGAGCCTGGGTCACAAAATTACCATCACATGGCAGAACATTGTGCATTGTAGGATGTTTCACAATTAAATTGCAACAATGTCAAAACAGTAATATAGAAAATATGTGCCAGAAATTCTTCTTCAAAGAAGAAATTTGGATTGCTTGGGTAGTCAAATGAACTATATAGAGAGGTGAGTGTCAGATCTGTCATGGAGGAATGAAGAGAGATTGGACAGTGGAAAGGAAAGGGCATGGCATTTCAGAGAGCAATGACAATGAAGATAAGACTAGAGAAACGAACAAAGCAGGGTGGATTAATGAGGAAATGTGTTCATGAATCGTGATGGCAGGGCTTACAATCAGAAATGTTGACCAAGACAGAGTGGTCCAAGTTAAATTTGACTATTCTCTGCAGGAAATAAAGATGCTTTAAGTAAGTAAAGAAATGAAAAACAAGAAGCTAGTGTTTTAGGAAGAAAGGTTAATCAAGCAAAGGTAAGCATCTTGCAAATCTAGTGCTAATGTCAGTATTGTAATGCTGGTTCTTAATAAATGATTACTGAGTAGCAAGTGAACAAATATACAGTGATTCATGTAATTTTCAGGAAAGGAAATTAGTTTCTGAAGTGAATTAACTCCTCTGCAATTTGTTTATGTGTATCACAATTTCCAAAATGGTGGTAAACATTTGATAGAAAGTCATAAACAGAGGCAACAAATGTAAATGCAGGATATACACATTTGTCTGAATATGGCTGCAAGTGGGGTTCTACAGAATTTTTCTCTTTAGATATATTTCTGTATTTTAAGTACTTTCAAATGTGCCTCTCATTCTTTTGGGAACAAGGATTTCCAGGTCATTGAAGGAATGCCTTTTGTCATTATTTGTTCTGAATATTTTATGCTGGGACTTCTTCTGACTCTTAAGATAATTGGCAAGACACTTACCTGAACATAGTGTTCAACTACTTGTTTACAACCCAAGGCATCTTTGAGTGAAAACTCCAAGGATGAATCAAAAGCCACTTTTCCAGGATAAGTTTCTTGGGCTCTTTTCTCTTATATTCCCTCCTTTTAAAGCCCAGGCTTCAAGACTGCTTGAGACACTTTCCAACAGTCAGTATGATAATTTCTCTGTACAGGTCGACAAAACTGCTGCAAAATCATCATGTCCAAACTCCCATATGAAACATTCATTTGTAGAATGACCATGGTCATGCAGACACTTCCTGGAGCAGCAGAAATGATCTTACAGGATCCCTACTTGACAGATGGTGTGTATGAAAGAATAGAAAGGTGGCTTGTGGGCTACTGGCCACAAAACAGTGATAGATCTCTGATAGAATTCTAGAATAAGTAAAAAGGCTCTTTTCCTTTGGGGCATCTCCTCTCCTCATCAAAGAGAAATGTGGGCTTAATACATGAAATCCAAGTTTTGCTACATTTCCACAACTTGACATTATGGTAAACTAACAAAAGAAGATTGATGCAGCAGAACGCAGAATATCGCTTTGGTATCCTATTCCACCACGTCCATATAGAATCATCCAGAAAACAGGCTACTAATCAAGAGAAGTTAGAAATGAAATCTTGTTGGGTGAGAGAGTGAAAAATCTAATGTTACAACCCAATTACATTTCTTAAATTACCTGAATCATTAAATATTGGACTATTAGAAAAGCAATAGCTGTAATTAGTCATCAACTTAATCACTATAAGCTATTTTGAGCATCTTCAATAAATTTGAGATGGTCCAGTTAACTTATTCTCATTTGTTTTATATACTCAGTGATAGTCTATGCTTTTTTAGCATAGAGATTATACCCAATAATATGATTTGTCCACTGAAAGTGCCCAGTGTATTTGTTTAGTCACTAAATTATGTCTGACTCACTGTAACCCCATGGACAGTAGCCCACCAGGTTCTTTTGTCCATGGGATTTTGCAGGCAAGAATACTGAAGTGAATTGACATTTGCTTCTCCAGGGGATCTTCACGATCCAGGGATTGAACCCACATATCCTGCATTGCAGGCAGATTCTTTACTGCTGAGCCACCAGGGAAGCCTGGAAGCATACAATACCTATATGTTAATTTATGAGATGAGCGAGGGCTGTATCTGTCCCTCCAAGGGTAATAGGAAGACTGGGATTTCTCTCACTGCTAAACTGTGGTCCCTATCAGCTATACTATGAAAGGAGCTGAGTCTCAAAAAAGTAAACAAAGACAGACTAAAAAGGAATTTTAGAGGCTCCCTAGGATAACTTTCTATTTAAGTCATGAATTTCCTAATGTTCTAAATATATGCATGCTGACTTGTAATGTGAGTTCTCACAAGCCTGACCTCATGCTTAGTTAAAACATGAAATTATTTATATAGTGGAATCTGAGATGCCTCTCCAGGATGTAGATGTATTGAGTGATAGAGAACTTTAATTTCTAGACACAGAGCCATTGGTTAAATGACAGAAGAAAGAAGAAAATGAACCTGTTACCATCCACTGATCCCTAGAATTAATAAATCTCCTTTTCTGTAAATTGAGGAATTTGGCTAAAATTCAATGAAATATTAACTTGGCTGTATATTGAGAATCATATGGAGGGCTTTATATATATGTATCACTGTTTAGTCACCATTCCTAGATATTTTAGTTTAGCTCTTTAGATGGTTCTACTATGCCATGAGAATTGGGAACTACTGGATGAGGGGCCCTCAAGGTTGTCTCCACTTTTAACTTCCCATGAATCTGGAAGACAATGGATAAATTGTTAAATTCCCAAGATTGGGACAGTATAGCTTTAATCATTGTCTCTCTAGAGAGGAATCCCATGTGCCATTCAATGCGGTAATTCACTCTCTGAAGCTCCAGCTATGGGGAATTTATGACCTTTCTGTTGAGCCAAAGTGGTTTCCAAAAAGAAGATATCATGCCCTTTGTTGATTTCAAATTTCACTATGAATTGAGTCCCTGAGTATTTCTTCTAATTTTAGCAAATATTGCAGTAACTACTGTGAAGATTATACAGACCAGAATTGATTATTTATCAAAAGTTAGATGAAATCGGCTCCCATTTAATAAGCATTGATTACTTCTCAAAAGTTGAATGAAATTAGCTCTTGACTACAATATTCCTCCCACAAGAAGATTGAGAAATATTTGTTGGTGGAAAATTCTGTAAAGATAACTCTTTTATAGCATCTATAAATCCTTGCAAAAACACTACAAGTGATAAAATAATTTCAGTGGGTTATTGTCACATTAAGATAATAGTGAGAACTTATATAACCATCACTGGCCATAAGAGATGGTTATAAATGTGTTTTGCTGTAGAATGCTGAGGAAATATGAAACTGTATTATTATTTTGGATTCTGTTTATTGGAAACATTTTGGGAACTGGAAATTTAATTAGCTGGCTGACTGGATTTAAAGGCACCTGGCAAGAGCCATCCTTCACAAATTGCAATTTCAAAAACCTCCAGTTTGATCTAAAGGTTTAGCCTGAGGATTTGTCCCTGATTGAATTTGCAGGACCAAGGTTCATGGATTTATTTTTTTCATTGTTGATCCTTTACTGTAGTTAATCATTCCTGGAAGTCTAGGATTGAATTGAGAGTTTATGCTCATTGAGTTGGCTTTGAAGAGCTGTGAACTCCACCATGTTAGGTTTGATGTAGAGGAGATTCAGTTTGGAATAGGTTACATGCTTTGCACAGGTGAACGTTTCCTGCAGTTACATTACCATGTTGTCCTATAAGGGATTGCACTCTTAGGAGAGGCTGAAACAATGCTCTTCTAGGCTTAAACAGTAACAAAAATGTTGAGGAGAGAAAAGTTAGAGCGAGGAACACTAGACAAGGAGGAGAAAGGACCTAGGTAATGGATACAGAATTCAGGAATCAGTCTTGGCTCTGTACTCAGCACAATGCCCAACACAGAATTGTTACTAACTGTTACAGTCATTGAGCACTTCCTCTGTGTTGGACACTGAGCCATGCCTTTCCTTTATGTTACCTCATTTATCCCTCATCAAAAGTATGTGGGGGCTCTTAGTACCCCGTAGGTCCAAGTACCATAGATTTGTCCTGGACCACCCTTCTTTAGAGGGTCTGCTCTGGATTTCCTCTAGCAGTGTTTTCCTTCTAATCTAGTCTAGACCATGTTCTAGGTCTTCAGGACTGTGGTGTCCCCTGTACAAATGTCCTTTAGCACACTTCCCAGGAGAGTGCAGGACTTCCTCCCAAAGGTAGATCACAACCTAAAAAACTGAAACCTGAAGGCAGGCAACCCAGGGCTCCATGTTGTGAGAAAACTGGATGCCTTCTGATTTGTACTTTGTCATCTTCAATATATTGCCTCCACCTCATGGTTCAGGAGGTCTCCAACATCATATTCTCCTTTCACTTAGAAAGGAGAAGAAAAAAAAAGTCCATCTTCTCCCTTCAAGGGCACTTAAAATTCTCTCCTTACATCCCATAACTCTGTGTGTGTGTGTGTGTGTGTGTGTGTGTGTGTGTGTATGTACCTGAGACAGGGAGAAGAGGTCTTGTTAAAGACACAGCCATTTTATATTATTTGGACATTTTTTGAAGTTACTGACTAGTTTAATTTTGACATTTTCATTTTGCACTCTTCTATTTATCATGCTTTACTTCTCTCTCCCCTCAGAGTTCTTGTCTTGCATTTTTTCTAAAATGCTTGCATTTTCCTCTCTACTTTATTTGAGGCTTTATGTTCTTTTAGTAGTTACCCTCAACATTTAAATGAATATTTAATAAAGCCAACCTCTTTACATACCACTGGAGTAATACAAGGATATAGGATGACTTTAACTCTTAAGTGTTCCCTTTTCTCTCTGAGTTAGAAACAAACTGACAGATAGAAAACTAGAGCTAGAATCAGTGAAAGAAGGGAAAGGGCTTAAGTAATAGGACTGAATGACATTCAGGAACCTGAACAGTTCAAACAATACAGACAACTGTTATCTGATATTTTAACTCAGTCTTGTTATGTAAGTCAAATCTATTGATGATGATTATTTTTACACCATTGATTTATCTTTGAATATACATGCATGATTATTCTCTCTGCTCACCAGTATCATTCCCATTTCAGATGCTTCTGTAAATTTTTTCCTTCTTTTATTGGGTCATTCAGAAGCTCTTTTGAGAGTTTTTATTTATTTGAAAATGTCTTTACTCACTTTCATGCTTGAAAATAGGTTTCCTGAGTAACCAATAAAATTAGATAAAATTTGTCTCTGAATTTTGAAGTATATTTAACTTTTTATTGTTACATTATTTCTCTTTAGAATTTGTCATTCTAATCACCATGCCTTTGTAAATTTTTTTTAATGGCTGCTGTTAAGATCTTTGTACTTTGCATTTTTACCATGATTTGTTTAGCTAGGAATTCTTCTAACGTAGGTTATTTGGAAATCCTTGTTTTCCAAATGTTACATTTATTATTTTACTCAGTACTAGGAAACTCAGATATTACCTCTCTAAATATTGTTTTTATATCATTTAAAAAATTATTTTGCCTGGTATCTGTTTAAAGCATATTTTGAATCTTCTAACTCTATCCTCCATGCCTCTTACATTTCCTTTATAGTAATATCTTTTATTTCTTTATCTCTGCAACTTTTTTTTTGTGATTTCTTCTGACTTTTCTCCCATTTACCAACTCTTTCTCACTCTTTGAAACTGTTACTCAGCAACTCATTAAATTGTTGATTTTAATAATATTGATTTTTTCCTATAACTTTTTTCTAATCTTTCATTAAATATATCTAACTTCCTCCTCTATATTCTGGTAGTCTTTTTATCCTAGTATATTTTCAATTCCTTCTCATTTTCTTTAATTAATTAAACGTACCTCTTTATTGTTCATTTTTAAACATTTTTGGTATCTGATTTTTAAAATTTTTTCGTATTATTGTTTTTTATTCTCATTTATGATAGCATGTTTTCCTTTGTGTTTGGCATGATTTTTTATTCAGAGCTAATATTTGTTGACATTGTGTGTTGGTTATTGATTTTTCCAGGGAGAATTTTTATTGCATGCCAATAGACCTATGTTGGATATAAACTGCAGTTCTTGACATATATTTTGAACTGAATACACATAGTAGATTTAGATAACAAAACATCTGTAGTCAGATTTTGACTATGTCATCTCAATGAAGGTCTTGTTTACAAAAAATCTTCACTTAGTGCCAAAGCCAAGTTAATCATGACCCTTCACTAGCTTCACTGTTTGCTTCCTTGAGTGTCTTTTTCTGTTGAAGTCATCTGTTGGTCTGCACTCCACAGGCTAGTAAACCTTGTAGTTGTCCAGTCTCTAGACCAAAGAGAAAGTCCAGAGTCAGTGACAGAGGTAACAATGGTTTAATGGATGGGGGGCCTTTCACATCAGAAGCAAGCTCCTAAAGCGACAGCCCACCACGTGCAGCAGACAGCAGGCAGGATAAGGAATAATGCTAGCTTAATTTCATGATGCTTGCCCCTGATATGTCCAGCTTGAGCTTTTTCCTTTACTTTCTGCAAGGTCATCTAGTTATTTGAGAGAGCATTTTGAGTTATTTTATCAGTCTTTGTTAGATTTTTCATAGCAGGAGAAGGTTGTAATGTCTAGACCATTATAATTTTGTAAGCACAAGACTCATATTAATCCATAGAAAATTGCTGTGTTCTCAGAAGGACTACATATTTAAAATAATTCAATGTATTATCAGACTTGAAAAAGTTCCATGATTTTCAGGATATTTCTATTATATAAGAGAGTAAGGTAATGCTTTTCAGTGTGATTAGGTGATACCAACAATAAGATAGTAATAAAACCCCATCAGAAACCATGCTTCCTGGGCTCAAATCCTTGTTTCACTTGTTAACTGTGTGATTATTGGTGAACTGGTTAATATCTTCAAAGGCCCAGTTTTCTCCTGTTTAAAAGAAGAATGGTATTACTAACTATGTCATAAAGTTTCTCTGAGGAAGGTATATATTGGTACATGTGAAACACAGAAATCCTTATCACTTGATAAGGTTTTAAAAAATCTAGTTATTATTATCATGGTAGATATTGGTTATACCAATGAGTAAGTTGCAAACTAAATTACATAATCAAGAGGATAAGAAAAGTAATGATAGTGACATTATTGTAAGTTTGGGCTTGTATATTTCATCCTTTATTTAAAATGAGCTGAGTTGCAAAAATTTCAACAAATGAACAGCAATAGGAGAAAAAGATTTAGGGGATTTTAAAAATAGGACTTCAGTTAAAGCATTATATGCCTCCAATCAAGTATTAATACATGAGAAATTGATTTTGAAACATATGTAAATTTAATGTATATGTTTTAGCTAAATAAGATTGAAAACATATGAACTTGATTTTTAATGGCATTGCCTTTCTTTAGGCATATTTAACATTCAAAACTGGTTTTGACACAAATTTGATTATCATTTTGGAAAACCGAGTTTCTAGCAAAAGGCTACTATTATTAGATTGTATTTTCTATTTATATTTATTCATGTCCTTTAAAAAATGTTAACGTTTTATAGGTAATGGAAATGTTTTAGCTCTAGTATGTTGAAAGTAGGTATTTTTGGCTGTAAATGTGTTGTTAAAATTATATTTAATCTCTTTTTCAACCTGCAGAAAAGAAACAACTTGAATGAACATAAGTCCATGTACAAATATGCACCATGGGTTACTGAGGAAAAATTTAAATTCCTTCTCTTCCCGCTCTGGTGGAATAGGTGATGTAGTATTTTTCCCCCAGGGCACTTTAGTTCACTCTTGCTTGAAACTTCATAGTAGAGGTCACCAGTGAAGGGATTTCGTTTTGTGATAAGATTCTTCCGAAATAAGACAATCCCTTCCTTAATCTGCGGAGAAGGCAATGGCACCCCACTCCAGTACTCTTGCCTGGAAAATCCCATGGACGGAGGAGCCTGGTGCGCTGCCATCTCTGGGATCTAGCAATTTACTTTTTAGGACTTCTCAGGTGGCTCAGTGGTAATGAATCTGTCTGCAATGTAGGAGAAGTGGGTTTGATCCCTGGGTGGGGAAGATTCCCTGGAGAGAAAAACGGCAAACCACTCCAGTATTCTTGCCTGGGAAATAACGATTTACTTTTCTATGTGCCTATTCCTCAAGGCTGATATTTTGTTTTAGACCCGTAAGAATCTTGAATTTCTCCCATCAGATATAATTTTTCTTAAAAGACAAAAAAATCCAACCAAATACATTTGAAGATCTAATTGGCTTCATTAGGTGATTCATGTAATGGGAAGCATGCTTTCAAGCAACTAGAAGGGCCCTCCATGGAGTTGTACAAAATGAAAGGTCTTTATAGAGAGAAGGAGCCTTGCTTTGGCAAGGATTTTTAGAAACTGTGAGAGAGAGGGTCTCGGGGTGTGTGATGAGATCATGTACAATTCTCTCACAGATTGGTGATGAGAAAACAGTGATGTTTCTGGAATCTCAATAGTCAACTTTCTGGTTCTAACCCATCTAGGGTCTACTGGTGGTCTGCATATACCATTCTGAGGTTTCAGTATCTGCAAGACAACTCAGAGATATGGCTCAGGATATTGCCTAGAACCCTTGAAAGAAATTAAAGATCCTTGACTTTGTTTTATGGCTAAACTATTACTTTGTCTTGCTTGACTGCTCTCCTTTGTTTCTGCATTTTCTCACTTCTCCGATTAAATTTACTCTTTGGAACTGGAGGAAAGGCCTAGGAGGCTAAACAGGAGGTGGGGGACATGAAAAAAGGAGTTATGTCCCTAGGAAGGCCCTGCAGGGTCCTGCTCATTTTCAACAATACTATTTTTCAAATAGGAAATGATCTCTCTTCAATTCCCTACTCCTGGATATTTCATATGGGAATCAGATCTTTCTCATTATTGTTATTTTAAAAGCCTCCCCAGTGGTTCAGATGGCAAATAATCTGCCTACAATGCAGGAGACCCCGGTTTGATCCCTGGGTTGGGAAGATCCCCTGGAGAAGGAAATGGCAACCCACTCCAGTATTCTTGCCTGGAGAATTCCACAGACAGAGGAGCCTGGTGAGCTACATGGGGTCACAAAGAGTCAGACATGACTGAGGGACTAACACATTTTCACTTCTCAAAAGTTCATTCTAAGTTATTAACATTCCGATTCTAAATAATTCAAACAATCTTATTTTCAACTTTTAAGCTTGAACTTTCCACTGAATCTTCCTACTTGACTTGCATCAAGGAATAGTTCCCCTAACACCCAGAAATATCTTTTATAGGAATTTTATTTTTCACTAAATACTCTTCAAAGCCATCACATTTCCTGCATTGATTATTTGGGATGCATTGATAACAGTCTACAACTGGTTTGGACTCCCTACTAACAAATCCTGCATGAATGTGTTTTTAAAATGTGTGATTACCTAACACTTACTGTTTTCACTTATAATTCCAACTCAGACAGAGTGCCTTTTAATATCTTTTTACATTTATTAATGCAAAATATTTATACTCAGCTAGTATTCCAGACATTGTGTCAAGACCTGGTGACATTTATGTAATTCACAAATAAGGAAGGGTAACATGAATTATATTAATTGAATAATAATTTATTTTTTAAAATAAACCAATAAGAGGATTGGATGAATTAGAATCTAATAATATTTTTTTGAAGGAAAATTTTGTTTCATTTCACTTAGTGTCAGCTTTTTAATTTTTTTAATATGTAAGAAATTACTACCATTTGATCATCACATCCATTCAAGTTTCATCAATTGTCTCAACCACACCTCTGTAGCAAAAGGATACAGCTTGAGATCACAGATTGCATTGTGTTCTTTAGTCTGAAGCAATGCTTTGGTCTTTCTGTGCTTTTATTGATCTTGACATTTCTGAATATTAGAAACCAATAATTTTATAAAATGCCCCTCAATTTTGTTTGTCTAATGTGTTCCCATGATTAGATTCATATGATATATCTTTGGCGGGCCTATTATAGGATTGATGCTGTGGTCCCTTCTCTGCCTCCACCTGGGCATTCATGTTGATCTGTCTTGTTATTGATGATGTTCATTTTGATTACTTCATTTAGGGGATTGGCCAGACTTCTCCCATACAAATTAATTCAAAATTTTTTTTGGTAATCAGTAGGCATTTTGTGGAAAGGTACTTTGGGAGTTGGCGATAGACAGGGAGGCCTGGTGTGCTGCGGTTCATGGGGTCACAAAGAGTCGGACACGACTGAGTGACTGAACTGACCGACTGACTGACTTTGGAAGCATGTAAATATTCCATTCTGAATCCAGTTTGTACTTTGTGTTTATTTGTGTCTTCATGGTGGTTACATTCCTCTGACTCATCTAATGATTCTCAGATGATTGTTCAGAAAGAAACCAGACAAGGAAAAGAAAAAGCAAAAATCCTTTAATTAAACAGAGATCGCCGAGCTCTGTACTATGCTGTGCAGTATGCTCAGTCGTGTCTGACTCTTTGAGACCCTATGGACTGTAGCTCTCCAGGCACTCTGTCCATGAGATTTCGCAGGTAAAAATACTGGAGCAGATTGCTATTTCTTCCTCTAGGGAACCTTCCTGACCCAGGGATCGGACCCACATCTCCTGCATTGCAGGCAGATTTTTTTTACCGCTGAGCCACTGGGGAAGCCCTTCATTGAGCTCAGGATATTTGTTTCACAGGGGAAGGAACCCAAGGCCCAGGAAGGTTAAGTGAGATGTCTGGGTCCAGAACCCATGAATCCTCTCTCTCAGCCAGGGACTTGACACAGCAACACACTTTAAGTGTTTTATTATTGATCATCCCTTTCTTGAGTGAGTTTTTCAGTGCAATGGCCATTGTAAAAAATTTTTTGAAAGATTCAAGAATGTGAATCAATAATAAACTCTGTCTATAGGATTTTATTTTAAAATATTTTCTATGGTTATATTTCATCCAGCCATTCTCCTTTATATTTGTCCTTGGAGGTATATCAGGCTGGAAGCATTAGTCCACAGATACAAAGTGAGTGTCTCACAGCCTCCTCTTTCCCAGCCAAACTTAGAAAGTTTAGTTTTTAAAGAAGTCCCTTGGTATGACCTCTGACTTCTAAGATCATCCATATTTAGCTCTAGAATAATTTATCATCCTTTTCCTATACATCCTATCTCTTGAAGCTTTCTCAAGTTGGGTAGACATAAAAACAATGATTTATTGTGAAAAATATATTACATGTAGAACCAAATTTTTAATGTGGAAATAAATCCATAGAAGTTTGCTAAAATGTAGTGATTCCTGTATCTCTACTCAGAGATTTACTCAGCAAGTATGCATTGGGGTCTAAATGTCTACATTTTAAAACTCAGAAGTTTCTGATGCAGGTGAGCCTGGGGACATGCCATGGGAACACTGTGACTAATATAGATTAATCATTTAAAAAATTAAAGCTGATTTTAGTGTTCTCATACAACCTAAGGAAAGGATAGAAGAACCTGGGACTATTTAGCTGAGGAATTTCATCCAGCTATCACTCAATGATTCCTCCCCGACTCTTATGATTGACAGTTCCCATGGAACCTATGTCAGGACCCTGACTTTCAGCCTATTACTTTCCCAGCCAGTTTGGCTGCTGGTCACTCGCCATGATGGCTTTGTCCACAGCTCACTCACCACCTAATATGCCACTTGCTTTCAGTCATGTCCTTGGTCTCTGACTATCTGTGAGCATGAGTGCGTGCTAAGTCACTTCAATCGTATCTGACTCTTTGTGACCCTACGGACTGTAGCCCACCAGGCTCCTGTGTCCACGGGCTTTTCCAGGCAAGAATACTGGAGCAGGTTTCCATGCCCTCCTACAAGGGATCTTCCCGACCCAGGGATCAAACCCACGTCTCTTATGTCTCCTGCATTGGCAGGTGGGTTCTTTACCACTAGCACCAGCTGGGAAGCCCTCTGACTATCTACAGGGTCCAAAAAGAAATTGCTCCTGGCAGCCAGGGAGGAACACCAAGAAGGGAAGCAATGGTTTAGAATTATGAAGACCCCAGTAGAGAGTCAAATTACTTTTGAATTTTAGCCAAGAGTTATTTCACTTTTCAATTTCCAAGCAGATTATCAGGTATGGATATCCATTCAAATGTCAGTTCTTTTTTTTTTTTTTTAGAGATCTTTTTTATTCTTAAATTTATTTGTTTTTAATTGAAGGATAGTTGGTCAACAATATCATGTTGGTTTCTGCCAAACATCACCATGAATCAGCAATATATATACCTAGGTCCTCTCCCTCCTGAATGTCAAATATCAGTTCTTGATACTTGATTGAAATAGTTTTCTAAAACAATACTCATGCTTATTAAAAAGGAGAGAACTCCTGAATAATATTAATCATTAAAAGTTTATTAGATCTATAGAAGTAAAACATCTTTTGCTCCCCGACATTTCACTTCTCCACTGAGAATGATTTCGTGTACTCCCTGATATAATTATAAAACTTAGGCTGATCAGTTAAATCTTTATATCCCAATAAAACAGTCAGAAATTACACCGACTTCAGTGACACTCTTGGGGCCTCAGTTAACAAACAAAAGTGAAACTGCAGAGCTGTGAGTTACAATCACTTGAGTTTATGAAAATTGGAGATATTAAACCTTGAGTTATTTTATACAGATAATGATGATAAATGCATAGAAATTGTAGTATATCAGCACTTTCGGTGCTATTCTCTTGTTAATTATACTTAATCACCTGAAGGTCTTATTGCTTCAACATATGTAATGAATTGATCTCAATCAATTTGCACACTTTTATAAATGGCATTTAATAAAATATAATGCAAAGGGGTTATGTGTGAAACACGATAGCTTTCCACGACCATAGATGAATAAGAGATTGAAAGAGATATATTTAACAGTGAGTCATTTTGTCAATTCTTTTAAATTCTCATGTGGGAAAAGTGTTACCAAGTTTTCTTAGGACTCTGTGTAATTATATTTAACTTTGTGTTAATTATGTTAATTTAGGTGTTGTCTAAGATGACCAGAGGTTTTAAAATCTGAGAACAGAGAGTAAATGACATGATAAATAGCTATTCACCTCCCTGAATTCCATTACATGGTGGATATTGTCGGAATGGTACCAGAAAATGGAGACTCTGAATTCTCTCCCTAACTACAGCAAATTCACTGGCTCTTTTATGTATTGGTACCTGGAGCAGGCAGGGTGATTTCCCAAAGATGTTTACATCCTAATTTCTGTAATCTCTGAAAACACGACTTTGCAGATTATTTAGGATTATCTGGATAGGCATAATCTAGTCATGTGAATCCTTAAAAGCAGAAACTGTCACTGTGACCAGAGAGATGCTGCAGAAAAGACAAGGAGAGCGGCTTTGTTGTTGTTGCTATTTAGTTGCTAAATTGTGTCTGACTCATTTGTGACCCCATGGACTGTAGCCCACAAAGCTCCTCTGTCCAGGGAATTTCCCAGGCAAGAATACTAAAGCGGGTTGCTATTTCCTTCTTCAGGGGATCTTTTTGACCCAGGGATTGAACCCATGTCTCCTGCTTGGCGGCCAGATTCTTAACCCCTCAGCTACCTGGGAAGCCCCCAGAGAGAGCTGTGGTGGAAGGGAAATCAGAGATTCCATTGTGAGAGGGTTGAGATGCCACTGTTGGCTTTAAGATGCCCACAGTTAAGGACTGGGAAAGGTCTCTAGGAAATAACAGTGGCCTCCTGGTGATAGCCAGCAAGAGAATGGGTGCTGCAGCCCTATAGCCAAGGAAATACAGGGTGACAGCTCTTGACTGAACTTGGAAGCGGGTTCTTCCCGGGAGCATCCCATAAGGAGGCTGCTAGCACTTTGATGTTAGCTTAGGGAGACACGTGTCAGATTTCTAACCTACAGAACTATGAGATAAATGAGGGTTGTTTTACACTGATCACTTTATGGAAATTTATTAAGGCAGCAATCAAAAACTAGTATATCACCTTTGGAAATATTTACAGCCCTCTCTTCTAGTTTACTTACTTGAGCCTAATTATTCTCTTATGGCATGTTATTGAAGACACTGAGCTCTGGGTTTGTTTCTCATTCTGGGCCTCACCCCTTTTTTATTGAAATCTCTTTTCATACAGTTTCATTCTTTCTTATGTCTACCTTTGGGTAAATCTTAAAGTTCCTTCTTTGCTCCACCCTATGTAATTATATCAGTCCCACAATACTTTAAAACTCAGATTATGCTCTAGGACCCAAACTAATGTTTCATTCCCTTTTACAGGACTTTTTTCTCTATTTCAGAAACCTGTACTTCAATACCACAAATCAACATCACCACCCCTCTGGAGGCCGATGCCCAGAACTTTCCTTCTCAAATTATACCCTCAATTATTTAGAGTCTGATTTCAATAGGGTTAGACCACTGGACTATAAAGAAAGCTGAGTGCTGAAGAACTGATGCTTTTGAACTGTGGTGTTGGAAAAGACTTGAGAGTCCCTTGGACTGCAAGGAGATCCAACCGGTCCATCCTAAAGGAAATCAGTCTGGGATATTCATTGGAAAGACTGATGTTGAAGCTGAAACTCCAATACTTTGGCCACTAGATGTGAAGAACTGACTCATTGGAAAAGACCCTGATGCTGGGAAAGATTGAAGACAGGAGGAGAAGAGAACGACAGAGGATGAGATGGTTGAATGGCATCACCAACTCAATGAACATGAGTTTGGGTAAACTCTGGGAGTTGGTGATGGACAGGGAAGCCTCGTGTGCTGCAGTCCATGGGGTCGCAAAGAGTTGGACACGACAGAGCGACTGAACTGAACTGAGCTGAGATCATTATGTACTTATTCTCTGTTTAGGGCCCATAGATGTAAGTGAGTATGTTTACAAAACACCATACACAAAAATAAACTCAAAATGGATTAAAGATCTAAACGTAAGATCAGAAACTATAAAACTCCTAGAGGAGAACATAGGCAAAACACTCTCTGACATACATCACAGCAGGATCCTCTATGACCCACCTCCCAGAATATTGGAAATAAAAGCAAAAATAAACAAATGGGACCTAATTAACCTTAAAAGCTTCTGCACATCAAAGGAAACTATTAGCAAGGTGAAAAGACAGCCTTCAGAATGGGAGAAGATAATAGCAAATGAAGCAACTGACAAACAACTAATCTCAAGAATATACAAGCAACTCCTACAGCTCAACTCCAGAAAAATAAATGACCCAATCAAAAAATGGGCCAAAGAACTAAATAGACATTTCTCCAAAGAAGACATCCAGATGGCTCACAAACACATGAAAAGATGCTCAACATCACTCATTATCAGAGAAATACAAATCAAAACCACAATGAGGTACCATTTCACACCAGTCAGAATGGCTGCGATCCAAAAGTCTACAAGCAATAAATGCTGGAGAGGGTGTGGAGAAAAGGGAACCCTCTTGCACTGTTGGTGGGAATGCAAACTAGTACAGTCACTATGGAGAACAGTGTGGAGATTCCTTAAAAAACTGGAAATAGAACTGCCTTATGATCCAGCAATCCCACTGCTGGGCATACACACTGAGGAAACCAGAAGGGAAAGAGACACGTGTACCCCAATGTTCATCGCAGCACTGTTTATAATAGCCAGGACATGGAAGCAACCTAGATGTCCATCAGCAGATGAGTGGATAAGAAAGCTGTGGTACATATACACAATGGAGTATTACTCAGCCATTAAAAAGAATACATTTGAATCAGTTCTAATGAGGTGGATGAAACTGGAGCCTATTATACAGAGTGAAGTAAGCCAGAAAGAAAAACACCAATACAGTATACTAACGCATATATATGGAATTTAGAAAGATGGTAACAATAACCCTGTGTACGAGACAGCAAAAGAGACACTGATGTATAGAACAGTCTTATGGACTCTGAGAGAGAGGGAGAGGGTGGGAAGATTTGGGAGAATGGCATTGAAACATGTAAAATATCATGTATGAAACGAGTTGCCACTCCAGGTTCGATGCACGATACTGGATGCTTGGGGCTGGTGCACTGGGACGACCCAGAGGGATGGAATGGGGAGGGAGGAGGGAGGAGGGTTCAGGATGGGGAACACATGTATACCTGTGGCAGATTCATTTTGATATTTGGCAAAACTAATACAATTATGTAAAGTTTAAAAATAAAATAAAATTAAAAAAAAAGGCATTTAAGATGGCCTTATAAAAACAAGAAATGAGAGAGCTAGAAGACCTATAAGAAAGTCTTTTTCTTTTTTCATCTCTACATGTATTTTTGTAATTGGAAACTTTTGGAAATATTGTTCCAGATTTAAATGTAGTATCAAAACAGAAAATATCAGGAAATTGAAGTGGCTACAGGGCAAGTGTCTAGAACAAGCAGATTTTTAGGCTTGCAGGCATAATATATATTTCCTGGTGAATGACCTAGCTTCTAATCTGGACATTTGGAACACCAGTGATTTAGAGTCCAAAGTATATGGGAAATTGCAAAGCCGAGGCTCTTGACATAAAATAGTAATAACTTCATGTTGCAAGTGGCTTCCAGAAATTATATAAATAAGCCTTTGGTCTCCAGGAGCATGAATGTTATAAACTTGAATGTCTTTGGGTTAGGTTTGGATGCACATATACCAGAAAATTCCAAGTAGCAGTGGTTCAAGCTACACATTATTCCTTCCCTGCAAGAAATAATTCAGGAATAAACAAATTAGGATTGGTGTGGTGGCTTCATGATTGTGAGGCACTCCCTTAAGTTACTTCCCACTTACTGCTGCTTTATCCTAGTCTGGAGCTTTTATCCTTAATATTGCCTCATGATTTAAAGAATTGTGGGAATTCTAAGGTCTTATGTGCATGTAAGTCAACAGGAAGGGTTTAGGGGTGAGGGTGGTGAGCATAAAGTGCTTTTCCCAAGTGAGTTTCTTCTATGAAGCCTTTACTGAAGTTTTATAAAACACTCCACATCAACAGTATTAGTCAGATGTTAACTGACCATACTTGGCTTAAAGAGAGGATGGGAAATTAATTCTTTTAGCTGGATAAAAAAGAAGAACTTGGAATAAAATAAATGTTCAGTTTTAAGGAAGAAGAGGAGAATACATATTGAATCATAAGTAGCACGTTTTGACATTTCTGCTATTTCAAAATTAACTATTTCAACAAAGTGAGCCTTTAATAATCTCTAGGGTACAATTTAGAGCATAATTATTCCTTACATCTGAGAACTTCTGAAAAGATACGTGAGTTGTGTTCATCTAGAGTCTAACGGAAAAGAAGAGAAAAATGTGACCTACATGAACTTTTTATCTTGTCACTTTTCTCCTAGAAATACACCTCTGAATTTCCTGGGGGAACTATCTTTCCTCCACATTCAGGTTACTTGCTTTGGTTGTAACTCCCTGTTAACTCCAGGAAAAGCCTGGGTTGGCTTAAGCTATCATCACAGTCCATTAAGAGATTCCTTCAGGGATGGGCATGCAGTCCAACCCTGCCCCATGAGACTTAGGCCAAAGATTTCATTTGACTCTTTCTTATTTTTTCTTCTTTCTAGACATGAACCTAGAAGACTGCAGCCATGGATGCTGTTCACAGTGACGCTGAGACCTCACAAGAGATCCTATTTGAAAATAGACTCAAACCATTGACTGATGGGCTTCCCAGGTGGTGTAACAGTAAACAACCTTCCAGCCAATGGAGGAGTTATAAAGGATGGCAGTTTGATCCCTGGGTTGGGAAGAGCCCATGGAGGAGAGCATGGCAGCCCACTTTAGTATTCTTGCCTGGAGTATCCTTTAGACAGAGGAGCCTGGCAGGCTACAGTTCATGGGGTTGCAAAAGAGTCAGACATGACAAAGCAACTTAACACTCATGCATTGACTGAGATTTTAACAGATGGAGAAAATGAAACCAGATCTTTGGTGGCTCTGTATGAATCTAAAAGGAATAATATTTATTTAGGAAAATTTTGGTCAGTTTTCTTATCTACTTATAACTGAATGAGTCTTTTTTTAATTACACAAAAAATCCATAACTGATAATTACTGAATACTAGCCACCATGCAGTTCATGTTGGCATGTCTTCTTATAGAGGAAAACAACAGAATGGGAAAGACTAGAGGTCTCTTCAAGAAAATTAGAGATACCAAGGAAACATTTCATGCAAAGATGGGCTCGATGAAGGACAGAAATGGTATGGACCTAACAGAAGCAGAAGATATTAAGAAGAGGTGGCAAGAATACACAGAACTGTACAAAAAAGATCTTCACGACCCAGATAATTATGATGGTGTGATCACTGACCCAGAGCCAGACATCCTGGAATGTGAAGTCAAGTGGGCCTTAGAAAGCATCACACGAACAAAGCTCGTGGAGGTGGTAGAATTCCAGTTGAGCTATTCCAAATCCTGAAGGATGATGTTGTGAAAGTGCTGCACTCAATATGCCAGCAAATTTGGAAAACTCAGCAGTGGCCACAGGACTGGAAAAGGTCAGTTTTCATTCCAATCCCAAAGAAAGGCAATGCCAAAGAATGCTCAAACTACCGCACAATTGCACTAATCTCACACTCTAGTGAAGTAATGCTCAAAATTCTCCAAGCCAGGCTTCAGCAATACATGAACTGTGAACTTCCAAATGTTCAAGCTGGTTTTAGAAAAGGCAGGGGAACCAGAGACCAAATTGCCAACATCTGCTGGATCATCGAAAAAAGCAAGAGAGTTCCAGAAAAACATCTATTTCTGCTTTATTGACTATGCCAAAGCCTTTGACTGTGTGGATCACAACAAACTGTGGACAATTCTGAAAGAGATGGGGATACCAGACCACCTGACCTGCCCAAGAAAATTAGAGATACCAAGGAAACATTTCATGCAAAGATAGGCTTGATGAAGGACAGAAATTGTATGGACCTAACAGAAGCAGAAGATATTAAGAAGAGGTGGCAAGAATACACAGAACTGTACAAAAAAGATCTTCACGACCCAGATAATCATGATGGTGTGATCACTGACCCAGAGCCAGACATCCTGGAATGTGGACAATTCTGAAAGAGATGGGGATACAACAGACTGGTTCCAAATAGGAGAAGGAGTACGTCAAGGCTATATATCGTCACCCTGCTTATTTAACTTCTATGCAGAGTACATCATGAGAAACGCTGGGCTGGTGGAAGCACAAGCTGGAATCAAGATTGCCGGGAGAAATATCAATAACCTCAGATATGCAGATGACACCACCTTTATGGCAGAAAGTGAAGAGGAACTCAAAAGCCTCTTGATGAAGGTGAAAGAGGAGAGTGAAAAGTTGGCTTAAAGCTCAACATTCAGGTTGGAAATCTGAGAGCAGAGGACACTGTGCCTTGCGTTCAGGAGGGACTGAGAAATTAGCAAGATTCTAGACTGTTCTCTGTACCACAGCAGAAAATAGAGATGGTGAGGTGTTTTTAATTGAGAGTTCTGAGAGAGTCTGTAACTTGTTGTCTGTCTGAAATGGGGAGCATCTGCTTTTCCCTCTCTTCTAGAGAAATTTGTAAAGAGAGAGTGGGGAGGGAATGCCGCAATCTTCTAAGTTAGTATCCAGTGGGAAAGAGAAAAATCCAATGGGAGTGAGAGGAATTTAGACTAAAATTCAGTCAAATGGAAGTCCTGAATTTAACTGTCTTGCCTTTGAGGTTTTCTATGGGAATCCAATTATTTGGGGTTGAGAATACATAGCTTAGTTGGGAAAGAATCTGCCTGTAATGCCGGAGATCCCGGTTCAATTCCTGGGTCAGGAAGATCACTGGAGAAGGAATAGGCTACCCACCTCTTTGGCTTCCCTTGTGGCTCAGTTGGTAAAGAATCTGTCTGCAATGAGGGAGACCTGGGTTCGATCCCTGGGTTGGGAAGATCCCCTTGAGAAGGGAAAGGCTACCCACTCCAGTATTCTGGCCTGGAGAATTCCATGGACTCTTTAGTCCATGGGGTCACAAAGAGTTAGACATGACTGAGGGACTTTCACCTCACTTCACTTCACTTTATTTCAGTGTTATAGTTCCACATACAAGCTTGTACAAGTTCCACCTGGTACAAGCCTGAGATCTTCCAAGAGGCATTTAAAACTCAAGGCTGCATTTTTACCAGGATTGGAAAAGTCTTAGCTGTTGCCCTGGTTTTAATACTCATTTGCAGCTCTGCTTTCCTGCTTCCTCTTTACTATGGCTTGTGGGGATTTCTCTCATTTGTAGTGAATCCAGCAGTTAAAAAGATACTTGTTACAAACAAACAAAACTCATGGAAAAAGAGATCAGATTTGTGGTTACCAGAGGCATGGTAGGGTGGGGAGGGTTAGGAGGGTAGAAATTGGATAAATGCAGTCAGAAGCCACAAACTTTCAGTGTAAGATAAATACGTATTAGGAATGTAATGTACAACATGCTCAGTATAATTAACACTGCAGTATGTTTTACATGAAAGTTTTTAAGAGAGTAAATCATTCCAAGAAAAAAAATATTTTCCTATTTCTTTAATTTTGTATCCATGGGAGATGATGGATGTTCACTAAACTTACTGTGATGATCACATCATGACATGTATAAATCAAACCACTCCTTAAATGTATACAGTGCTATTTGTTAATTTTATCTCAATAAAACTGGAAGAAAAATATCAAGTTGTACTCCTAAATAAAGTTTGTTTTATTCTGTCTCAGAACTGTCCAGCACAAGTTCCCTCAAACATCTGGTTTGTCATATTACCTTATGTCTTTCAAACCTAGCTCACTTATATTATCTGGGATACTATATTATATTATTTGGGATCAGAGCTCCTAAATCTTCATAATAGATGAAGCAACAGGTGAAGTGAAGATTGCTCATTCTCTGAGACCTGTCCCTAGCCCCCACTCCACGAAGGAAGTAGAACTGGAGATCTCTTCATTCCCTTGGATAATTACAGCATCACTCCCCTTCCTGTCTGTTAAAACTCTTATCATGGTATGGTGTTGACCTTTTGCTCACTCACTCTCATTCTCTGAAGACTGTGGTACCTACTTACCGCCCTCTGGTCCCCCATACATAGGACCATCACCCTGGTTCACTTTAGCCACTGTCACATCCAACTTGCAGGCTTTATATTTCTTTGACTTGTCATCTGCAGTGAATTTTGTCCTCATTCATCATTTAATCTCATCATTTAATTTGACTTCAACATATATGCTCCATTTTCTTTCTTTTTTACTCGATAGAGAAGTCCCAACCATGAACAAATTCAATTATATGCCTTCTATGAAATGTCACATGTCAAAACCTGCTAAAGAAAAGCACACAGCTTTATAGATTGGCTCTAACATAACCTAGAGACTCAGGTGTCCTCTGATTATTCAGCCTTGTTCAACACACCTTCTCTCTCTCTCTCTTTTTCTGGCCACCTAATTCTGCAACGTGACTGTTTTAAACCTTCCATGTTTTCTTCAAAGCTTCAACCAAATACATATCATTTTCTTATCCTTCATCATTTTTGCCAAACTAAACTCAGGTCTGCTCACCTGATCTGCAGCAAAGCCAATCTATTGACACCGAATTGTGGTGAAGGAGAATGTAGCATTTATTGCAAGCTGCCCAAAGTGGTCACCAAGCAAAGAGAATTGGCAACTCATGCTCAAAAGACCTAAAATCCTCAATGGCTTTCAGAGGAGAGATTTTAAAAGCAAGATGAGAGAGAGGGTTGTGGGGAGTGTGGTTAATTCAGGCTTAGTTATCTGATTGGTGGTTGCTGGTGAAGTAACAGGAAGATGTGTTTCTGGAATTTCAGTCATCAACCTTCTGGTCCAACCAGTCTGGGGTTATGTGCTTCTGGTCAACATGCAGTTAACTTCTACCTTGTGGAAGGGGGTGGAGGCATTTACTGTCTGCAAAAGAACTCAAGGATATGGCTCAGGATACTAACTACAGCCCTTGAGGAGGAACTAAAAGTCCTTGACTTTGTTTTATGACTAACCTTTTGTCTTATTTGACTGCTCCTTAGTTTCTGCATTTTCTCACTTCACCAATCAAGTTTGCTTTTGGAACTCTAGGAAGGCTTGGGAAGCTAAAACTTTTCTACAACCAAGGCGGGAGGGGCGGTGGTGGTGTACATAGGAGTTGGGGCTGTCCCTGGGAAGGCTCTGCAGGGTCCTGCTCAATTTCATCATCATCAGAAGACATCACAAGGAAGTTAGAAGCTGTTAAGTAAGTCACTAAGAAGCTTTATTTGACTAAAATCTAGAACTCACTACTCTATAAATTAACTTTTTGTTTGCATCCCATACAGTGGGCTTCCCAGGTGGCTCAGATGGTAAAGAATCTGCCTGCAAGGCTGGAGAACTGAGTTCGATCCCTGGGTTGGGAAGATCTCCTAGAAATGGAAGTGGTAATCCACTCCAGTATTCTTGCCTGGAAAATCCCATGGACAGAGGAGCCTTGCGGGCTATAGTCCATGGGCTCACCAAGAGTCGAACACGACTGAAGTGACTTAACACATCCCATATAGTAAGCTCCAGAGAGCAGGGACCATGTATGCTCTGTGCTTGCTGTAACTCAGCAGGTAGCATGGTTCCTGGCCCAAAGTAGGTGATCAATAGATATTTTAGAAATAAATATATAAAAGCATTAATATGTAAATATAAAATAATTGAAACATCCCGAATCCTTAATCATACTGAGGCATTTGCCCCAAATCTTTTACAATGCTAAACAAAAATGTTTATCTTAACCCAGAGACATCATAAACACCCTCTCCCTCATTTTCAATACAAATCATCACTTCCTACTTCAACAACAACCAGAGGAGCTGGGCTTATAAATTCTTAACCATGCTTTGTCTCTCATGAGTATGATATTTCAGAATGTAGTCTTTCTTTGGCCTTGGAGTTTTCTTTTGCCAACTGGAAAGCCTTGCCCCCCAGGAGATAATTAGGGCTGGAAGTGTAAGGGCCCTGCACAGAGCCACAGTGCATAAACCACTTTGCCTGTGTCCTTCCCTCACCTTCCCTGCCAGACTCCACCAGCATCCAGGCCATCTGCAGCAGTGCCGCAAGACTAGGCTAATAAACCCGGATTGCTCTGAAAGTTTTGCATTAAAACGTAAGCATTTTCCTTAGCCTGGAGAGCCAAGCTTTCTGTGTGATGTAAAAGAACCCCAAGATACAGAACAAAAAGGCCTTTTTTTAATAGCCCACTCAATCTTTTTGTAAGGGTAACAGGCTATTTACTTCTTCCCCCTAAGGTTAATCTGCTACATTTTCTATATAAAGGCAAAAGTGGTCAAAGATGTGAAGTAAATTCAAAATTAAACCAAACATAAAGACAAAACCTAAAAAAAGTGAAAATCAGAGGAAAATATAAATCTAGCTTTTGGTATCTCTAAAATAATTTGAGAATCAAATGGGAGATTCTCAAATTAATTAATTAGTGGGAGAACCAAAATCTGAAATAACTTGTTTCTCTTAAAAATTTAATGCCAATACTTATTTAATCTGTAACTTTGCTTAAGGGTCTCATCTGTTGCTTAGGTTAAACATCTTAGGTTACAATTCTGTTTTGCATTAACAACATACATGTAGCTTAGGTTGGCATCAATTAAGTTCAAATAAAGTAGAAAATAGTTCCTACCTTTTGTTTTTTTTTTTTGCTTGTTTCACTCATCCATTTGAAAAGCTCATGTTATATCAGGCACTATTCTAGATGAAGAGGATAAAACAGTGAATAAAACTGCAAAATGCCTGCCTCTGTGGAGCATAAGAAAGGGAAGTCTCTAAGTCGTGCTGACTCTTTGCCACCCCATGGACGGTAGCCCACCAGGCGCCTCCATCCATGGGATTTTGCAGGCGCGAGTATGGAGTGGGTTGCCATTGCCTTCTCCAGGGGATTTCCCCACCCGGGAATCGAACCCGGGTCTCCTGCATCGTAGGCAGATGCTTTACCGTCTGAGCCACCAGGGAAGTCTGTGGAGCATATATACTAATAAAGAAGACAGATAATAAACACACTAATTAAATCGGTCTGTAAGAAGCTGGCAAGTACTATGGGGGCAAAAGTAGAATGGAGGAATGTGTGAGTGAGGTAAACAGTTGGTGATATAGTTGAACTTGCCTGGACAGAGAAGATTTAACTCTTGAAGGAGGGGAGTCATTGTCCATCTGGGGGAGAATGTTTCAGGCTAAGTGGCCATGCCACTGATGAGGAAGCATGACTATGTGTTCAAGGAATGGCAAGGAAAGCAAAGTGGTTAGAACAGAGAGAAGGAGGCTATAACAAACAGCATAGGTGCTCAAAGATGCCACTGGGAAGCTAGTTCCATTGGGACTCACCCATTTGGGAGCAAAAGGTGAGCCATGACCAGTTTTTGAGAAGATAAGTAGCGTGGTTACACTGATAACCTAACAGTATCACATAGGTTGCTGTTTTGAGTATTGACTAGGGAAGTAAGGATGGAAAAGGGAAGAGCAATTAGGAAGCTTTGGCAATAATCTTCATAACAGGGGACTGTGTCTTGGATGAGGATGGTTGCAATAAGTTTTGCAAGAAGTGATCAGATTCTAGATATGTTTATGATGATAGAGCAATATGATGGATTTTTGAACTATTATTTCTTGAAACATTGACATTCTATTTTTCATGAAAACACTTACATATTTGTTAAGGATGGTTGTATAGTTTATTACAGGTTTTTTTGTGTCAAATGGTGGTGTTATGGGTAATCTGTGAAGAGCTTGTTAGGTGTGCATTTGGAGGTATGTAGAGTGAAGTGAGCGACTTCACTTTCACTTTTCACTTTCATGCATTGGAGAAGGAAATGGCAACGCACTCCAGTGTTCTTGCCTGGAGAATCCCAGGGACGGGGGAGCCTGGTGGGCTGCCGTCTCTGGGGTGACACAGAGTCGGACACGACTGAAGCAACTTAACAGCAGCAGCAGCAGCAGAGTGAAGTGGAGGGCTTGTTGAGAGAAACTGATGAGGCCTCCCTGTGATATGACTATGGGTGAGAAGCTATCAGTGTGTAGTAATTCTATTTTCTAATGGTTATGGGTAGTGTGTTTTCAAAAGCTAGAAAGAAGAGAGTATGAGAACAGTTAGTAGATAAAATGGATTATGGATTATGAGGTTGAAACCTTTATGCCTACTTGCAAATATTAATAGTATGTCAGTTTCATAATTCTTAATTATGATTATAATACATTATATTATAATTCTTAAGTATGAGTGTATTTATAGTCATGCTCAGGATGACTATAAACACAGCTACTGAAAAAGATAAATTGAATTACACTTTGCAGGCACCAGTGCTAGGGAACTAATAAAGAACAATAATGCAAATGTCATAACCATACTCCTTTTCTAAAAGAAGCATCCCTTCCACTTTGTATATTAAGAAAACAAATTAATAAGAGAGTCTTAGCAAAACCTTCATTCACTCTTCTTCCAGATTATTATGAGAATGAGACTAGAGATGAGACTATGTTCTTGTGATCCCTCTGCACATAAGGGTTTTGTGGCAGCCTCCAAATCACTTTTCCTTTTCCTCCAATTTAGGAGCAGAGAATTGTAGCATTTAAATGGATTATAGAATTTACCTAAACTGTGGGATGTTGTCTGCAGGGAGATTAGGAGGTATTCATTGTACATATTCAGTTTGGAATAATCGTTTCACACTACTACCTACCAGGGGAAAACTGGAGGCTGAGAGTGTAAGTGACGTGCACAAGGCTTCACAACTAGGATGGTGATGTTGTTTCCAAATTGGTCCACTGTAATAGGGAACTGTGATGGTAGTTTTTACATGTCAACTGACTGGGCCATAGGAAACCAAGACACTTTGTCAGATATTCTGGGTGAGATTGTAATGCTGTTTCCGGACACAATTAACATTTTTAATTTGATTTTTTTATTGATGTATAGCTGATTTACAATATTCTGTTAATTTCAGGCATAGAGCAAACTGATTAACACATATATATATATATATATGTATATATACATATTCAAGTTCTTTCCCCTTACAGGTTATTACAAAATATTGAGTTCAGTTCCCTTTGCTATACAGTAGGTTCTTGTTGGTAATCTATTCTATATGTAGATAGTGTGTTTATGTTAATCCCCAATTCCTAATTTATTCTTCTCCCCATTTCCCCTTTGGTAACTATAAAGTTGTTTTCTGTGTCTGTTGTTCTATTTCTGTTTTGTATATAAGTTCATTTGTATCCTTTTTTTGTTGTTGTTGTTTTTTAATTTAAATTTATTTATTTTAATTGGAGGCTAATTACTTTACAATATTGTATTGGTTTTACCATACATCAACATGAATCCGCCACGGGTGTACACGTGCTCCCCATCCTGAACTCCCCTCCCACCTCCCTCCCTGTACCATCCCTCTGGGTCATTCCAGTGCACCAGCCCCAAGCATCCTGTATCCTGCATGGAACCTGGACTGGCGATTCGTTTCTTATATGATATTATACATGTTTCAATGCCATTCTCCCAAATCATCCCACCCTCACCCTCTCCCACAGAGTCCAAAAGACTGTTCTATACATCTGTGTCTCATTTGTATCATTTTTGAGAGTACCATTTTAATTGGTAGACTGAGTAAAACAGCAGGCACACCTTGATATGGGTGGGCTTTATCCAAACAGCTGAAGGCCTAAACAGAACAAAAGGCTGACCCTCCCATGAGCAGGAGGGAGCTCATACTACTTGATTGCCTTGAGTGCAGATACTAGTTTTTTCCTGCCTTCTGGATCACTCGGAAACACTGGCTCTTCCTGGGTGTTGAGCCTGATGACATTCAGACTGGAACTACACCACCAGCTACCTTGGGTCTCCAACTTGCCAATGGCACATTTAGGGTTTGTCATCCTCTGTAATTCCATATAATTTTAGTAGATAGACAGCAGTAGTTCTAGTCACCTATTTCTGTCTGTCTATTGCGAAGTATATACACATACCCACATAGCCATCTTACTGTTCCTATTTCTTTAGAGAACACTTATTATCACAGAGACCTTTGCTCTTTGCACAGAAAATGCAGATTTCACCGTTGACCAGAAAATTGAAAAAAAAAAAAAAAATCTCCCATATATGTGCATACAAGTGTTTCAAAGGGTAGAAAATACTGTGAATAAAACTAGAATTCTGATTTAACTGTGCATGTTGGAAAAGAAAACAGTTGGTTGTACCTTATTAAGAGTTTGGAAAGAGAAGCAACTCAATGCTGTGTTAAAAACAAAGAAATTTGACTCAATAAGCTTAAAATTCAATTTCATTGTTTTGTAAACCTTCGCACATGTGATGTAACTCAGCGAAGGCCAAGTGGATGGCAAAAGAAGAAACAGAGGTGTGTAGCAGAGGAAGGACCATGAGGAAATTAGATGACTGGTGTTAGTGAAACAATCAAGACCAATGTTGTACTGAGATCTGCCCTTGTCATCTGACAGCCACCAGGAAATGGTTTCTCTAAGTCCATTGAGAGAAAACTTGAAAATA
This sequence comes from Bubalus kerabau, assembly GCF_029407905.1. Classification (NCBI taxonomy): domain Eukaryota; kingdom Metazoa; phylum Chordata; class Mammalia; order Artiodactyla; family Bovidae; genus Bubalus; species Bubalus kerabau. Next base: position 30,786,175 of record NC_073626.1, on the reverse strand, counting down.
TTAGCATCCATGGCTGCAGGGAAGAATTTGAATGACTCCAAACAGATTGGGTGAGTCATCCTGAGGCCTAATAGGGGAATGGAAGGATTTATCCTAGGTGAGATGAAGTCTTATTCCTATTGATTTCTCAGGCAGACAATGACATAGGGATTTTTTTGTTTTTACTGTCACTTTTCTTTTTTTTTTTTTGTAATAATATTTTACGTATAAAAGAAAGAAAGAAGCATACTTTATGCAAAAAGCTATAGGAACAAATGATGAACCATTAATTAAGTCAAAGTAAAATGGCTTCCTTTCTGGAAATGGATAGCTTCATTACACTGATAACTGGTAACACCATTTGGAATCTGAAGAAGATAAATCACATTAGAAGAAATATATTTTCAAAGTCAGTGATTTAAAGTGACAAGTTTGCAGCTGCAGCAACATATGGAGATCAGAATAATACAACTATCCAAGCATCAGTTTCCAAAGACGACAGAGATCAGAAAAATAATTTAAACTTTGAAACATTAGCATTAATTTTGTTCATATATTTTATCTACTGTTGACTTCTCAGGCAATATTAGCATCCCCATCTCCCTTGCTGGCAGTTTTATTTGCAAAACATCATGAGTTGTTTCATTATGAATGGAAGTTCTTCTGTTGAACGTTACACAGAGGGGCTCAAGTGTCCACAACACACTCAGTTGTGGGTACAGCCCAATAACAAGGGAGAGCACAGTCTTGTCAGAGGGAAGAGAACTGTGTCTCTCAGCCATCCCAGCCTGTCTCCTGCCTTCTACTCTTAGTGCTTTGGGCCTAGCTGACTTCATCTTGTAAATTTCCTATTGATGAGCTCATAATTGAATCAATCTGCTTGACTGTCTACAAGAGTGTCCTGATCACCCTCCAGACTTCTCCCTCTCTCAGCCCACAAGATTCTCCTCTCTAGGGCTCCCATATTGTTACCACACTGACCTGCTGAATTCTATTTGAGGTATTTCTAATGGCTCTGGAATCTGGGTTTTGAAACACTATATGTTTAGGGCCATGGCTAGTACAGAGTGAGACCACAATAATTAGGGGGAGGTTGCATATAATGTTAATAATTGCATATAATCTTTCAGTCAGACTATATTTTGTTTTCAAAGGTAGTCAAAGAAAGGAAAACAGGTGACGTGAGACAGTTTGGCAATGGAAGTCAGAAAGCAAAGAAGGTGGTCAGTCAAACTAGTTAGCTGGAGGCATGGATTTTAATTCTCAGATAATAAGGACCCTGGCCAGAAACTAGAAAAAGAGAGACAGAAAAAAAAAAAAAAAAAAAAAAAAGCACCAAAGGAGGCTGGCTCAGGAAACTCTGAAAATTAATAATTTTTAAGTTTTCAATTTCTATTTTAACATATTTTTAGGAGATAAGAGTTCTCTAAAGATTAAGTGTTTTTCTCTATTTCAACTTTTAGTCATGTAGTCTCCATTTAAAGTAACAGGATGTACTCTGCATTATGTAAGTCATCTGAAACAATCAGGAGACTACCTATGCACTATGCAGCTAAATACTTGACTATTTACAAGATAAATTTGAATTATATATTTTATTCTATGAGAAAAAAAATCTTCCTGTCAACATTATGTATAGGTTATTGAACATGTATCATACTACCCACTGCAGATTGGTTATTTGCTAAAAATGGCTATTATTTAAGAATTAAATATGCAGCTGAATGAATAGGGAGCAAGGAAACACTGACATTAATTAAAGGTTAACTTGACTCCTGTCTAACAATGGATGAAAATAAACAAGAACAGACAAGGATATACATGTTTATGAAGTATCTACTCGGCAAAAGATAATGTGTTTCTGGTCTGTTTCTACAGACTGTCACACAAAGTAGGCAATATTATCCACACCTTACAGAAAAAATCCAGGTAAGACCACAGAGTTTTAGTAGTAGAGCAAATATCTGACTGAAGTCAGCCCACAGTAATACCTTAGAAAGACATATAGAAGATGAGACAAGGGACTGAGTTGGAGGTTATGTTACTAGGATCAGAGATCACTTCAAGGAAATGCCCATGTCAGTACTGGCCTGTGAATAGTTGTCTAAGAAGAACTCAATCCAGAACTCATATCTGAGTAGAGGGCACATGCTAGGTAGTGGGGGTGTTGAGGGTACAGGGATGTTATAAATCCTTCACAACCAGAAAAGCTGAAATTATATAAAGAGGGTAGAAATGCAGTCAATAGATTACACAGCTGGTGGGGAAAAGTAATAACTGGGCCAAAAGACCATATAAATAGTAATATTTAAATAAAATTGATCTGAAGTCTGGTGAGTAGAATAATGCCCCCCCTCCCCAAAATGCTCATGTCCTACTCCTTGGCACCAGTAGATATATTACCTTAAATGAAAAGAAAACTGTGTAGGTGTGATTAAGTTAAAACCAATCAAGATTAAATGGTCTTTAAAAATTTTTAAGTATAGTTGATTTACGATGTTTCAGGTGTACAGCAAAGTGATTCAGTCATACATATATATATTGACTTATGCCTCTACACTTCCTAAATTCCTAAATGTTGAGTGCTTGAGCATTTTTCTTAACTGCCAGAATATGACTTTGTAATCCACTTTATACTCCAAACTATAATTTAATATTCATTTTCACAATTAGGGTTTTGAGGTTAATATTTTTTGGCAGCCTTTTACAACCCTGATGGCAGATTAGAATCACCTGGAGTTTTTGAAAATATAATGCTCATCCCCACCACTGACTAATTAAATTGGAATCATTATGGGTGAATCTAGACATCTAATCTTTTAAAATTTCCCCATGTCACTTTAGTGTAAAGCCCAGGCTAAGAATCAGCACTCTATAGTCTTCTATTTTTCAGAAAAAGTGCTTTACATTGAAACCAAGTTATGTCTTGACTATGGTTTTTTGTAGTTTATCTTGATTTTTCATAATCATGGTTAATTAGGTGAAAAAAAGACAGTTCTCTTCTGTCATTTTAAAGAAAATAAATATTTTCTAAATTAATCTTGATACAGTCATTAAATAGCTTGATATTTAAATAGGTTATATAATGTAGGAAAAAAAACACAATGCTTTATAAGCTCCTCTGTACTATTAGAATTCTTGATTATATTGGACAAGTGCATCTGTGAGTTCATAAAGTTTCAACAGTGTCAAAGCCAAGGAGTGGTTTGGGGAAGAGTGCTTCTTCTTAAACATAATTTCCATCATCTGTCCTACCCCAAGCCACTAAAATTTGATCTATAAGCTTAGTAACAACAGCATGTCTGCTATGAAAATATAATTTCAAAATAAGTCCCTATTCCAGCTTTCCAAACAAACTGCCTTCTCCAGGCTCCTTATAGAATCAGATTTTGATAATCCTAACTTACTGTACTTCTTCTGATTTAAAAAGAATGTTTTAGAGCTATTCTTTCCTAGTCCTATAAATAAGAATGACCCTGTTTTTACAGAATTTGGGGATCCTTGTTTCAAATAGTTTTTTAAAAGTAATCTGCAAATGGCCTTTGATTGTCCTTTTCAACAGGGGAGACCTGATATTTCCTGCTTTGAATTAATAAGAGAAAAGGTCATATTTGCTGTTGTAAGCTTCCCCTCTCTTCTCTAGCTTCTTTCAGAACTTTATTATCCATAAAGATAAGGAAAAGTACCAAAGTTGATGACACAAATCTGCATAAAATCTCCATATTTATTTTCTGCCTGATGAACCTTGAATTTCAACTGTTTATTCCTTCAAACCAGATGTTTCCTTTAAATTTGTAGCTGTTTTATAGAGAACCTGATATTTTCCTCAACACATATTGCGTTAGTTTTATACAAAACAGAAACACTTAAAAACCTAAATTCATTTATTTGAAAAAAGTGTACTGACTGTAAATTATTCTATGCTCCTGGGCTAGGCATTAGATGATATAAATATTTAAGAAATTATTTAGCATAAAATTTTGAATAAAACAAATAGATTTCTTTGGGCAAGGGATCATATAGTAAATAAAAGATACAGGCATATGAAGCAGGGGAAATCACAGGAGAGTAACAGAGTGCTTGGAGTTGAGTTTTAACTTGATCCCTAAAACCAGAGAATTTTACAAGGCAATTTCTTCATGGCAAACCTAGTGGAAGTGAAAGTCAACTCCCAAGAAAAAACCGATTTTGATGGTCTCCTAAGATATATGATTTTGTTGTATAATTCTGTGATTTTTCCTTGTGGAGGAAAAAAATCTGTTCCCTTTGGCATCCTCATAGAGGAGCCCAGGGTCCATTCTGACCCTGAACTGCATCTTATGCATGTATGCAGTCACAAGATGCTTTGAGAATATTAAACACTTACCTCTGACAAAAGATTAAAAAAAAAAAAATTTATGCTTGCCACTTTAACCAAAGAAACACAAACCATAGCAGTATCTAGAGCTTTATGTTCCAGATGGTGATGAATCACTGGTGGAGCCCCTAGGGTCTAATTGCACAACTTTCCTAGATACCTATAAAGCATCAATTATGCAGAACACGTGCTTTCTCTTAATTGTTTCTCCTAGGAATTTTAATATAAATAGAAGTATATTATAAAACAAGCATTGTTTGAATCTGAAAAATCTAGTTATAGCTAATAAAGATATATATTGGCTGTATGTATAAAGATATATATTTGGAATACTGTTACAGGACTGTTCGGTAGCAATGAAAATATTTTAGATTTCTATATTGCAATATTGAAAAAAATTATTATGAATTGTGGTGCTTACATAGGTTATATAATCTAGGACAAATTTTAATGTTTTATAACCTCTGCAAATATAACATTTTTGATTGCATACAATATTGGAAAAATATAATTCATACTTATATCAAAACCTGTTATGATAGGTTCTTACGTATCTCTTAGAGTTTCCCTGCCAAGGTAACATTATGAAATTTTTTAACTTTGTAGACCGTGGTAAGGAAAAGCACAAAAACTGAAATGAAAGGAACAATAAAGTGTATATACCATCCAAATGACACTGATTTCTTACTGATCTCTCCTATTACAGTGAAGGAAGTACTTCTCCTGGGCTTCCTTGGGGACTCAGTGGTAAAGAATCCGCCTGCCAATGCAGGAGATGCAGGTTCCATCCCTGGGTCAGTAAGGTCCCCTGGAGAAGGAAGTGGCAACCCACTCCAGTACTCTTCCCTGGGATAATCCTATGGACAGAGAAACCTGGAGGCCTACAGTTCATGGTGTTGCAGAGTCGGACATGATTTAGTGACTAAATAGCAACAGCCACAAAATTCCTCTCCCACTTAAGATCAGTAGGTGATTGACTTCTCAGTTATTTATCAAATGCACAGAGATAGGAGTCTTCTCAGGACGACAGGGCTTGTGAAAGTTTTCGTTAGGCAGCTCCCTGAACTTGCACATCACCTGCTTCTCACAGGACTCTAAACGCTCTGAAGACAAGCACAGAGCCCTGCGTAATTTCATCTCTGGGGCACATGAGCAAGGCAGAAGTGCAGAGACAGCACAGAGCCTCAGCTGTCTTCCCTGAAGTTTGCCAAAGCCACCATCTGTAACCTTGAAGCAGCTGTTGAACTAGCCTTATCCACACGGAAGTCCCCTTACCACCAATAAGGGATCTCAGTGAAAAGATGAGACTTTGTGGCTATGGGTCAAATGAAATATTTCTGGTTTGACTCTATATTACAGACTTGCTTCTCGGCACTTATTTTTTTATTTCACTCTCATTGCTGTCTCTCTCTCTCCTCCAAACAGTTCACAGGATGGAGTTGAAGCTGTCATTCTGGAATCAAGAACAGAAGTGAAGGCAGTTGGCATGTGAATTCTGAGGCTTCAGTGTCCGGAGATAAGTCTCTTGGGATGGGAAAGGACATTTAGAGAAAGAGGGGATTAAGACTTCAGGAAGTATATGGGAAAGAGAAGCAGTGTCTTGTTCTGCAACCTACTCACATAACCTTTCCCATGAATAAGGCCTGTTAAACTGATTGGATCTCGAAAAGGCCTCATTCACTGTTTTTTTATTTTTTTCTTATGACTTCTGTACAGAACAAACACCACAGAGAAACCAACAAAATGTTGGGTTGGTTATTACCTTTAAAGGTCATTCGAAGAAGGGTGCCATATTATTCAAGTCTAAAGTGACATAGTCACCTTAAGGCTCCAAGGAAATGTCAGGCACAAACAATCAGGACCAGAGAAGATGAGCACTCTGTAATATCTTTGCAGCTTTTCTCTTTAACTCCATGATAAAAAGTGTATCCAAAATAAATGATCAGGGACTAGCAAAGAAAAACTAATTTTCTGCTTTTGGTGTAAGAATTTGGTAGTAGTGGTTATGACACAGGGGAGGCAATAGGGTTTAGTTGAAATCATTGTAACCATTAAGAGCTTAATGCCAAGTAGATAATATTACATTTTTAGGCAAGTGAGCTTTCATTTTTAAGATTTATAGATTTTTTTAAAATATAGGAGACCTTTAAAATTAGTCTTTATGTCAGTATAATTATCTATTTATTTACTTTCTCCTGCTACAGCCATCTGTGGACAATATTGGGGAATGAATGGGAATGAGTATTTTTTCTCCTCTGTTTGGTTCTTTTACTTTCCCTGGGACAAGCTCCTTATGCCATGGAATTTCTCACCAAACCCCCACCAAAATTTATCCTTCTACCCATTCCTACTAAATGGGAATTATAATTATTAACAGTTCTACAAAGCTTTGCCTTTCCAGTAAGACTTATAGTCTGCTATTATTATTCATGCAGTGCATTAAACATGCTTGCCCTTCTGAGCACTCCTAAACTTATTTTTATAGATGCTGCTGGTCTTCTGTAGTATCTCATTAATGGACACTGCAAATAATCCAAGACACATTTTAGTTTTCATTTCTGATGGAAAGTGGGACTGTGTCTTATAAAGCTATCTTTCTGTGGTTTAAAAAATGGGAAATGGGATTTTATGGAAAAAAAATCAAAGGGAAAAGAGAGTTTATGTAAATGGTAATGATTTTGCAGTTAAGACAAAAGGGGATAAAAATCTATACATTTCTTTTTCCTTATGATAAAAGGTTAATGGTTCCCATTTGACAGATGTCAACCTATGAGATAGAGCATGTGATTCATGTGGGAAATGATTAATTGAGGTCTCATAATGTAGGGCACCTTTACTACTGTAATGTTAGCACCTCATTTCTTGAGTTCTTACTGTATGGCAGGTACTGCACTAATACCAAGATTACCATAAAAATTGTAAGATGAAGGTGCTATTAATGTTTTTACAGACTAGGAATCTTAAAATATTGTAGAACTAGCAAGTGGCAGAGCCAAGGTTCAAATCCAGGTCTGTCAGTTGCAGAACTTGTTTTCTGATCCAATTTCTTGTCCTGGATTGAAATTCTAGAAAATGTATAAGAGACAATATTTTTATTGAAGACTGTTGTGTTTATTTCTGCTGTCCAGAAAAGTGATTCAGTGATTATACTGAATAAAGTAATAAAAATATAAGGGGATTTCCATGTATTTGATTGCTTCTATTTTCTTGATGAAGTAGGAGGCAAGAGTTTGGTGGGGCCATGACTAGAAGAGTTTGGTAGAAAATGAAATGTGAAATAACCACTTTCGGAATTGAGAAGCATGACTAAATATGTGTGTGCTTGGGTATGTGTGTAAATACTCTATGTACCTTTTAACAATTTTAGTTGCTTGAGTGTCAGTGCAGAGTAGGTAACTAGTATGTTTAAGGAGATCAGGTATTTTCCAGATGAGTAAAATGGAGAGAGAAGAGAATGATGGACTTAAAGACATTTTGAAGGGAGGATTATCAAAATGGGATTCAAACTATCCAAGGGGAAAAGTGAGGTCACAAGAAGGGAGAACCAATAAACTTGAGATCTTTGAAGATAAAGAAGTGCTGAAATTGGAGTATTTGTCTGAATGAGCCAAAAGAGTATAAGTGATTTTTCAAACACGTGATCCTTGAGATTGAGATTGCAAAAGAGCTTTTGAGAGTGACAAGGCCCAAGATGTGGTAACAGTAGCAACTGGCTAAGCTGGGATGAAAGAAAAATCCTTAGACGGCGAGGCGATCAAGGGATCCAAAGGCCAAGCTGTTGGGTATATTGAAAGAAATTTCCAGTAAGATACAGAAACATAATCTAAATTTGTTTCATCTATTGGGTGGGATTTTGTGCTTCTTGGTAAGAGGATGGAAAATAATTTCTTAAGTTTTTCAGGCAGTTAGAGGTTAACATGAGGACCCTAGAGACCAGGCAGTAAGAAATAGAACAGTATCATGAATTAGGGTGGTGATATGAAGGCATCGATCACTGACAGCTTAGTTTTTTTGTTTGTTTTTGCATTAAGACAGCACCTCCAGAAGTGTCTGTTACATAAATGCCCACCCACACTGAAGGGAAAAAAAGAGCAAAGCAAACATTGATATTTTTTGCTTCCCTACTAATTAGTTTCCACCAGAGTTTTTCTGGTGGCGTATACAAAGAGCCACAAAAAAATCTAAATCTTGAAAAGTCACCCAGAGCACTATACTAAAAAAATAGTGATTTTTGTTGTTGTTTAGGAGTCGATAGTGCACACTGACGCAAGGTGATTGAGGAGTTTGGGAACTTAATCTGTAACTGGAGTTCTTGGCTAGTTTCCATATGAGAAGAAACTTCACCAACACCTCACTATACATTTTCCTCAGAGATCAATAAAATAATAAACTACAAAAATACAGCCATTAAAGTGCTGGGTTTGCCGTGAAAGTATAGCGTGTTGACAGGCTGGACTTCAAGTCCCTTGGCTCCAATCAGGCATAGCCAAGGTACCGGAGTTGCAACTGATGACAAGGTGATATGTTTTTTTTCTTAGTTGTTGCCCTTGCTGTTCTTTTTTTTCCCTCTGAGCTAAGGACTGTCCTGGGTCATTTCATTCTTGTTGCTTCAGGTCTCTTTCTATATTGCTTGCAGAAATCCAGCTCCTCCTTTTCTTTAAAGGAAAAACTTCTGTGAGGGGGTAGATGACAATTAGAGAAAAAACATTAGTCCTCTGTCCCTGACGTGCTGCTATTAAACATGACAGGGTAGTCTCTACCTCTATTTCCAGTCTGGCTGTTAGTGATCCTAGAGTTTTAGCTTCTCTCCGCTCCTTTTTAACAATCGATATGATTATTTAAAGATGCCTTTGCAAATACAATGAATTCCAAAATATTGTGAGCCCATGAAATATCTTGAGTAACAGAATCTTAATTATACCAGTGTTACAGATGGCCCCTGTTTTCCTGAAGTCACTTTCATGTATCATAACCATTCTGTATTGTCCTGTATCAAATGTAACTAATGTAAAATGCTCTAAAACAGGACAATTTGGCAGGATAATCACAAATGTGTAATGAATATGAAAAGTTTTGCTCTATCCAGATGGCTGCATCCATGCTTATTGTTTTCTGTTTCCCAAGTTCTGTCTCCTCTGTTTGCTGAATTTACCAGAGGTTTTCTGTCTGAGATAAAGCCAGCATGGAAAAGAGTAGACTCAGGAATCAAAAATGAAAAACAAAACTTTGTTATTTGATGAAGTCACACCTTAAACATGTCGTCTGGATTGTAAGGAACAGAGGAAATAAGCAAGAGGCAGAACTGAGTTCCTTAAGCCACAGCATAAGAAAGAAAAACATGTTAACTCCCGTGAAAGCAGGGGTTTCAGACCCCTAACTTAAAAGAGTCTCACTGGTGGTGAGCCTCGCTCATCTTCCCTTATTTTAAAGCACAGTGGATGAATGAGAATTTGATGATGTTCCTTCGTGTGCTTTTATTAACTGATTGGAAAGAATAGTTCATTAATTAGGGAAAATAATGTTTAGCACATTATTCTTGGTGAAATAAAATGTTTTCTTTATAACCTTTCAATGTCTGAAATATCATAGACATAAACAAAACTAGTCTTACAGAGCAAAAGGTAAATCATCTCTGTCCAGCATTCCCAGATGGTTTAGTAGATACTTGTGTACAGTGTCACCTTACAGACTGGACCTAGATCTAGACTTGCAGAACCTAAAATATTCATAAGTAGAGATGCTGCCCTAATAAAGTAGTAGCATCCAAAGCAAGAATTTGTTGTTGTTTGGTCACTAAGTCACTACCAACTCTTTTGTGACCCTATGGACTGTAGCCCACCGGGCTCCATTGTCCATGCGATTTCCCAAGCAAGAATACTGGAGTGGGTGACCATTTCCTTCTCCAAAAGCAAAAATAAGTTTTGCAAAATAGGCACTTTACTTAATGTGTCTTTTTTGTCAAAACAGTGGATGAGAAAGCTGCCAATTCAAAATCATGGAAATAGGAAACAAAAGATCATTCAGTTCAGTTCAGTCACTCAGTCGTGTCTGACTCTTTGCAACCCCATGAATCACAGCATGCCAGGCCTCCCTGTCCATCATCAACTCCCGGAGTTCACTCAAACTCACTTCCATCGAATTGGTGATGCCATCCAGCCATCTCATCCTCTGTCGTCCCCTTCTCGTCCTGCCCCCAATCCCTCCCAGCATCAGTCTTTTCCAATGAGTCAACTCTTCGCATGAGGTGGCCAAAGTACTGGAGTTTCAGCTTTAGCACCATTCCTTCCAAAGAAATCCCAGGGCTGGTCTCCTTCAGAATGGACTGGTTGGATCTCCTTGCAGTCCAAGGGACTCTCAAGAGTCTTCTCCAACACCACAGTTCAAAAGCATCAATTCTTCGGTGTTCAGCTTTCTTCACAGTCCAACTCTCACATCCATACATGACTACTGGAAAAACCATAGCCTTGACTAGACGGACTTTTGTCGGCAAAGTAATGTCTCTGCTTTTGAATATGCTGTCTAGGTTGGTCATAACTTTCCTTCCAAGGAGTAAGCGTCTTTTAATTTCATGGCTGCATTCACCATCTGCAGTGATTTTGGAGCCCAGAAAAATAAAGTCTGACACTGTTTCCACTGTTTCCCCATCTATTTCCCATGAAGTGATGGGACCAGATGCCATGATCTTAGTTTTCTGAATGTTGAGCTTTAAGCCAAGTTTTCCACTCTCCTCTTTCACTTTCATTTGACCTGCTCCAACACTTGTTATACCCTCTTAGCATATCTTTGTAAAACTGCTCTAGTGGAGCTGCCTTTGGCTTTCATGCCTCTTCATTTTTCTCTAAGGTTCTTTTCAACTTTGATGGTTACCTAACTCCTTGTTAGGGCCCAAAACTCTCATTTTTTAAATGACTCACCCTGGGTGTTGGAAAGCACCAGTGGTACTTTTGGCCCCAGAATTTAATACAGTTCAGCCGAAGTCTAATTTTTTTTCCCACATTGATTTGATTTATGATCATTTGTTTCACTCTTGTCAAACAAGAACTCATTTGTCTAAAGTAAAATGATGTTCTGTGCCAGAAGGCAGAAGGTACTCTTGGCAAATGTGTGCTTGCATCAGCACAAAGTTATGTTTCTTTTATATTCCGTGTATAGTTTTAATATGGGTTCTTATTTAACTTGCACAATAAACAAAGAATCAGGAGAAATGCATCAACATGAGCTAGACTGGACATGAATTAATTATTAAGAGCTCGTGAATAAGGAAATAGCAGAAATAGTTGTATGTGCTGAACTTCATGTTGAGCCTCTAGTTGTCATGACTATGTTTTTGTTAAGGTACCTCGTTAGAGGTTAAATTATTTGCTTTTGTCCTCTTCTTAACACAGACAATATCTGAGTACCCAAAAATCGTCTTTGGTTCACCAAGGGCAGCCTCTGTTAGAAAGTGAGAGAGAGATAGAGCAACTGGATCTGTGGTAGCCATATTGAGACGTGTAGGATGAGCTTTTTTTCTAGGAAAAGGGGATAACATACATTAGGATGGTTTGTGTTCTGAGGAGTTTATTGAAAATGATTCCCAACTTCTAAAGCATTCCCAGGGAAATGGAAAAGAGGATGGTTGTTTTTATCTCAGCAAGAGTGAGTATCAGAACCAAATCTGGCATGCCATCCTGGGGCTAATGTATAATCCCTGGAAGTGACTCTGCATACAAATTAAGCATGGGTGGATGAGGGTATATTTTCTGTGGGCAGTAACATTTTCTACTCCACTGTGCCTGCTTTAGACTAAATGTTCCCTTCCAACCCCTAATTCACACATTGAAATGTAATTCCCAGTGTGCTGAATTTTGTAAGTGGGATCTTCAGGAGATGAATTTGTAAGTGGGATCTTCAGGAGGTCAAGAGGGTGAAGCCCTCATGAATGGGATTAGTGCCCCAGAGAGTTCTCCTGCCCTCTTCTGCCACGTTAGGACACAGTGAGAACTTAGCCATTGATGAACGTGGAAACAGGCCTTGACCTGTTAATCTACCAGCACCTTGATCTTAGACTTCCAGCCTCCAGAACTCTGAGAAATTTCTGTTGTTTATAAGCCACCTAGCTTTTAGCATCCTATTATAGCAGGCTGAATGGAGTGAAATATAACCCTTCCCCACCTTCTCTTCTTTGTGCCTTAAATGCTTTGCTCAACATATAAGTCAACTTCTTCTATCAGCTTTTGTACACTGGACCTGATTCCATAAGTCCAGTCTCTACTCCATGCCAGTATTTTCCTATGATTATCATTAGGATGACTGTATATGTTTTTCTAGGTCAGTCATGATTTATGCCTGCGGTCCCTCTATATCCTGCCCAGTGTAGCAATTGTCCCATATATTTGGTGTTTTTAGATTCCACAAAAGTAAAATGACACAAATTTTTTTCTTTCTTACATCTAACTTATTTTATTCAATGTCCTCCAGAAACATCCATATCGTTACCTATCTAAAATAAATCTATGAAGATGTCAATGTTTTCAATTTTTTATTTATGCTATATCTCACACCAACATGCCTACAAGTACTTATTTCTCCATCTTTTTTCGGTTTGTCTTAGAATCAATCTGCAATGCAGGAGACAGACCCTGGTTCAATTCCTGGGTTGGGAAAATCCACTGGAGAAGGGATAGGCTACCCACTCCAGTATTCTGGCCTAGAGAATTCCATAGACTGTGTAGTCCATGGGGTCACAAAGAGTTGGACATGACTGAGTGACTTTCACTTTCACTATTTCCTTTCATTTCTTTCAAAGATGTCATTATTACATATTCTGATTCTACATATGCTGAAAGACAAATAATGGGGAAGTTTTCCATGAGAACAAAGGCAAAGACTACCAAAAGCTGATAAAAAATTTTCTTATGCTAATTGGCTCTAAAAAAAAAAACAAAACAAGTAAAACGAGTACTAATTATGACAAGTAGCTAAATATAGTTTTAGGAGAAGCATTGAAAGACTATGAATAACATTGTGACAACAAAGGAAGAAATGCAAAACACTCTGTTTATTTTATTAGTGGTCTTTATTTATAATGGCTTATTCTTGTAGCAAATATCATTAGAAATTGCTTTCCACAAAACTATTTTCTTAGATGATTGTATAATTCACAGCAATAATGTTTGATGGGCTAGCAAGGAAGAATTGTTCTGAAAAAGATTAGGACAGAAAGTGCTGTTTCTAGCCTTACTCTTTGGAATAGCCATCTCTTCTAATGAAGAAATAGCCTAGTGTTAATTCTTTGTCAAGTAATTCACACTTAATTATACAAAAAAGTTATAATCTAAAAAAAGTAGCTTCTATTTCAATCTTTTGTACCTCATTAGTCTCTAGCTAACCTACAAAACCAAGAAATAGAAAAAATTACTATTTTTTAATCTGCTAAGCTTGCTCTCTTATATATATGTCAGGTAAAAAATGATCATAGAGAGGTCAACAATATATTCTTTTGAAAATTTCAAATATTTTACTGTATATAGGACTTCCCTGGTGGCTCAGATGGTAAAGCATCTGCCTACAATGCAGGAGACATGGGTCGGGAAGATCTCCTGGAGAAGGAAATGGCAATCCACTCTATCCAGTATTCTTGCTTGGAAAATCCCATGGACGGAGGAGCCTGGTAGGCTACAGTCCATGGGGTCGCAAAGAGCCAGACAAGACTGAGTGACTTCATTTTCACTTTATTTTCACTAATATTATTTCATATAGTATATGCACACACATATATATGTGTGTATATATATATGTACACTTTGCATAATTCCACAGAATTGGTATATATTATCAAGGACTTGGTCTTTATAAATCAAAAATCTTCCAAAGGGAAAAAGATCATGATTATTTAGATGCAAGAAAGTGATCCTTCTGTTTAATTCATGACTGTCTAATCTATGTTGAGCTTGGCTTCAGAGTTAGAGTCTAGGTTCCTATAAGGTAGAAACCTTGTCGCATCTTTCTAAACCCAGCACCAGTGCTGAAAACATAATAGAAACTAAAAACTTTTGCTTGATCTGAATCAATGTTCTTTATATTCAAGAAAGACCAGGTGATCCTGTACTTTCTCTGCTTTAAGACTACACTTTTACTTAGGGGAGGAGACTGTATATTGCAATCTTGGCATCTCTACTTTACTGTGTCCTGAGACCTTTTTAATTTTTAATTAGTTTTTTGTATGAAGACAGATGGCGCACTTCCTATCCTTAAATCTTATTATTACACCATGATGATCTCCAGGGTGGTATTTGAAATCAGGAATTATAGGAAGGTGATCAGTGATCACTATGACAAACATGTGTATGGAGAAACCAGGGCATGCCTATGGGATTTCTTTGGAAGGAATGATGCTAAAGCTGAAACTCCAGTACTTTGGCCACCTCATGCGAAGAGTTGACTCATTGGAAAAGACTCTGATGCTGGGAGGGATTGGGGGCAGGAGGAGAAGGGGATGACAGAGGATGAGATGGCTGGATGGCATCACCAACTCAATGGACGTGAGTCTGAGTGAACTCTGGGAGTTGGTGATGGACAGGGAGGCCTGGCGTGCTGCGATTCATGAGGTCGCAAAGAGTCGGACACGACTGAGCGACTGATCTGATCTGATACATAGAGAGAAGAGGGGTAGGGGAGGGAGAATGAAGCTGGCAGTACAGAAAGTAGTAAAGTTAAAAGGGACCATACAGCTCTAGTCATTCAATGGTCACTTACTGAGAACCTGCTTTACATGGACATTGTGCTAGCTGCTTGGGAAACATCAAAAAATCTAATCATTACGATCCATGCCTGAAAGTGAGACAGACACAATAGGTGAATAAGGACAAGCCTCCACATAGTAAATGCCTAAAAGATATTCTATGAAGTATCAAGAAAGAAAATACATTTGAAATGAGGAATTGCAATAGGAGAAGATCTATTAGATTGGAGGAAGTTGGCAAAAGCAAAGCTCTTCTGAAAAAGAACTCTTTAAGCTAATATCTGTAGGCCAGACCACACAGGGAAAAACATTGACTGTCACAAATATCTTGATGTTTGTCCAGGCTGTGTTTCAACTCCTTTCCAGGGTCCAGGGTGCTCCCTACTATTGTGTGCTGGCATATGCGTCTCTATCTTAAGTCCTCCTTTGGCCTAAACTAGATCAAACAGATTTCTGCTATTCGAAACCAAAAAACCTTAACTAACACACATTCAAAAGTTGCCTTGATACAAGATGAGGATTTATGTGATAGCAAGCATTAAAATTCATTATTTTGGTCTCTGATCTTCTTGAAATTGATGCTGGAGCAGTAATGTTGAAAAATTAAAAATATGTTGAATATGCCTATATTTTTAATAGCCTCATTTTATCAAGATAGCTCATCTAAGTATTGATTTTATAGCCAGTCATAAACTTGCAGAATTTTTGGAGGCAGAAAAGACCTTGAGGGAATTTTCTTAATTTACAGAGAAGAAAACAGCAAAATAAGAACAAAATCCAGAGATGAGGCCATAGTGGAGAACTAATTTATAGTATAGCCAAGACAAAGCATAGAAGTCTGACTGCCATTTTAATGTTTTTCCCAAAAGTGCTGGCTAAGTCACTCTGTAAAAATTCATAGGTATGTCTAAGGAGACTGATGACTTTTTGACCGTATCCCAGCTTTTTAGACAGAAAAACAAGTCTCTAACAAATGGATACCTACTACAACAAAAACGTTTGGAGGAAAGGTGCATATTATAATAGAATCTAGCTAGATTCCTTGCAACATTGTTGGACTCTAAAAGTTATCTAGGTTTCAATTTTCTCTTCATTGATAGCACTTCCAGTTAAACTAGAGTTAGATCATGAAGAACTGGGCAAGCCAGCAATAATCATCTTAACCAACTTTAAATGTTTGTTAAGTAGTGTACTCAGGGCATCTTCTTGGATGCCCCCAAGGCCAAATGATGGCATCAAATTGATTATATCATTCTTTGGCAGTAGAAGCTGAAGGACATTGAGATCATTGCAGCAATACCCACTGCCAAGATGGGACCAGCGGCTCTCTGTCCTCTTTCAAACTCTTTCTTAAGGTACAACATAAGGAAACTTCGAGCCCATACAGAACGGTTAAATACTGGATTCTTATTCAAGAAGACAGTAGTTCATCATTACAGCAGGAAAAAGCACAAATTTCCAGTTTGTAAATACTTAGTGGAAATAATTAAAATAAGATTTAAGAATATATTGGTTAGAGAAACATATTCAAATGTTTTTGAAACAGAAAAAATGATTTTGAATATTTTGTTGTTCATAATAGATGTTTTACTAAGTGTTTATATTTCTATATAATCCCTTGCTGTTGCTAAGTCACTTCAGTCGTGTCCGACTCTGTGCGATCCCATAGATGGCAGCCCACCAGGCTCCCCCGTTCCTGGGATTCTCCAGGCAAGAACACTGGAGTGGGTTGCCATTTCCTTTTCCAATGCATGAAAGTGAAAAGTGAAAGTGAAGTCGCTCAGTCATGTCCGACTCTTAGCGACCCCCTGGACTGCAGCCTGCCAGGATCCTCTGTCCATGGGATTTTCCAGGCAAGAGTACTGGAGTGGGGTGCCATTGCCTTCTCCAATATAATCCCTTAGCAAGACATTATAGCCTTTATATATATATTGGCTAACTCAGCTGGAAGGTAAGTTTTTCAAACCAAGTTTCAATACAATCCTTAGTAAGACATCTAAATCAAAGAAATTTGAGGGCAAAAGCTAGCTTAAAGGAAAAAAAAGACTTATTTTCTCAGAATATAAAACCACTTCTCTTTTCAGCTTGGCATGGATCAAAATACTCACTTTTATAATATGTAAACAGGTAAACCCAGATTAATGCTCTCTACTTTGAGGAGTTCAACTCCTAAGTCCAGAGCTGTACAACTGATGAAAATGGAAAAAATCCTTCCTGTGGTTACTTGCTTTTGCTGCCTTTATCAAACATAATAACCTTTTTCTCCTTACAGGGTAAAAAATAATATACATAATCATACAGAGGGCTCAGATAAAAAACTAAAGTCTAAAGTCCTTTTCTTAGTCTATGCTCAGGTTCCTTGCACAATGCATGTGAATTGTTATACATCCTCAAAATGGTCTCTTAATTTTTCATTTCCATATAATCAGATTAGAATATTATAAGATTAAAAAGTAATCTTTCTTTTAAAGTGTGTGTGGTTTAATTATCTTTGGACCATTAATCACTTGCTTTATATTATTTCCTGATGATGTCAAACTTCTTTGTTTCTTGTTAGCCTATCTAAGAATTCTGAATCATAATAGTGAAGACCAGCAATCTAGGTAGTAATTTTCTTATTATTGAGTTTTAAGAGTTCTTTATAGTTTTGGATACCAATCCTTTATCAGATGCATCTTTTGGAAATATTTTCTCCCAATCTTTGCCTTGTCTTCTAATTTTCTTAATATTCTTTCCCCAAGAAGACATTTTTAATTTTAATGAAGTCCAGTTTATCAATTATTTCTTTCATGGATTGTATCTATAAAGACATCACCATACCCAAGGTCATATTTCTGTGTTATATTCTGGGATTTTTATAGTTTTGTGTTTTACATATAGACCTATGATCCATCATGAGCTAATTTTTATGAAGAGTCTACAGTCAGAAGGTAAAGGATCTGCAGGAGATTGGGCTTTGATCCCCAGGTAGGGAATATCCCCTGGAGAAGGGAATGGCTACCCATTCCAGTATTCTTGCCTGGAGAATTTCAGGACTGATGAGCCTGGTGGGCTACAGTCCATGAGGTTGCAAAGAATTGGACACAACTGAGCAACTAACACTTTCACTTTCACTTTTTCAAGGTCTATGCTTAGATTCACTTTTTGCTTGTGAATGTCCAGTTGTTCCAGAACCATTTGCTGAAGAGTATCTTTGCTCCCCTGATAGCTCAGATGGTAAAGAATCTGCTTGCAGTTCAGGAGACCCAGGTTCTATCCCTGGGTCAGGAATATCCCCTGGAGAAGGGAAAGGTAATCCACTCCAATATTCTTGCCTGGAGAATACCATGGACAGAGGAGCCTGGTGGGCTACAGTCAATGGGGTCACAAAGAGTCAGACAGGATTGAGTGACTAACTCTTTGCTCCATTATTTGGCTTTTGCTTTTTTTGTCAAAGATAAGTTGATTGCATTTATAGAATCTGTGTCTGGACTCTATTCTGTTCCATTCATCTATTTTGTCAATAATACACTATATTGGGGCTTCCTTGGTAGCTCAGTAGGTAAAGAATCTGCCTGCAATGCAGGGGGCTGTGGTTCAATTCCTGGGTTGAAAAGATCCCCTGGAGAAGGGATAGGCCACCCACTCCAATTCACTTGGGCTTCCCTGGTGACTCAGACGATAAAGAATCTGCTTGCAATGCGAGAGACCTGGGTTTGATCCCTGGGTTGGGAAGATCCCCTCAAAGAGGGCATGGCAATCCACTCTACTATTCTTGTCTGGAGAATGCCCATAAACAGAGGAACCTGATGGGCTACCGTCCAAGGGATCACAAAGAGTTGACATGACTGAGTGACTAAGCACAGCACAGTAGCATACTGTACTGACTACTATAACTTTATAGTCAGTCTTGAAGTTGGGAAACATTCCTTTAATAGATAGAACCTTCTTTTCAGAAGATATGAGTGGATAGATGAGAGGATGAGAAAGGAATAAGGTTCAAGGATTGGGATGAGTATGGTGAAATCTGACCTACAAAACTTTTGTAAAAGTTTTTTCTGAATTAGGTTTACTTATATTAAATGAGGGGAAATTCAGGCAGCTGAAAACAATAGAAGCTGTGGCTTTTACAAGTCTTTTATTTCAAACTCTCTTTGGATTTAAAGAGGGGAATGTCTATAGGTAGAGGTGTTATGGTTGCCATAGCAAAATGACAGATTTATTCTAGATATTTATAAAAACAAGATTTATTTCTCTAATCTTGGTTTCTGTAGTTTTCCCAGAGGCACAAAAATATTGAAAAGATGACAAGGTATTTTGGAATTCTCCTATAAGACTAAATAACAATTAAACTACTGAAGGGACATTTAAAAAGAAGAAAGAACTTAGTGATATCTTACACAGGAAAAAAAAAATCTGCTCTAGGGAGACAAATCATACTGTATATGTAGCATAAATCATAGCTACTTTAACAGGTTATTTAAAGGGTATCTTACTTTTTATAATAAAAAATAATTTTCATATTAAGACATCACTTTGAATATATAAGCTCTTTCCATCAAAGGTGGAAGACCATAATCTCAAGAAAATTCTGCATTTGGAAAACATGCTAATTGCCTAATATAGTTTGGATATATCAATCTAGAAGAATTATGTAATTTCTAAAGAATTTGTCTTTTTTTTTAATTTTATTTTATTTTTAAACTTTACAATATTGTATTAGTTTTGCCAAATATCGAAATGAATCTGCCACAGGTATACCTGTGTTCCCCATCCTGAACCCTGCTCCCTCCTCCCTCCCCATACCTTCCCTCTGGGTCGTCCCAGTGCACCAGCCCCAAGCATCCAGTATCGTGCATCGAACCTGGACTGGCGACTCATTTCATACATGATATTTTACATGTTTCAATGCCATTCTCCCAAATCTTCCCACCCTCTCCCTCTCCCACAGAGTCCGTAAGACTAAGACTGAAAAAAAAAAAAAAGAATTTGTCTTAGGCAATTTGAAGGTAATCAAAACTTGATACTGAATAACCTTACTCACCACCTTTCCTTCAAAGACATCTTCATCTTCCTTCATTCCTAAGCTATGTATCCTGTGTCTCCAGGAGCTGACCCCTTGTTTTATTCTCCATTTATATTTTCTGTCCCTGGGCTTGTTTGCTCAAAAGTTTTCCTGAGGAAGTTTTCGAATGCTATCTTTATTGGGTATCAATACCTTTATGAGGTGTTTGCTTAGACACACAATTTCAAGATTCAGTGGAATTATCATAACATAGAGGACAGAGGTAAGAAGCAGAGTTTTAGATTGGGAATAGTATATTGCTCAACACAAATCTAGTAATACAGAACAATTAAACTCTTATGAACAAGAATAGAACTTCCCAGATGGTGCCAGTGGTAAAGAACTCACCTGCCAATTCAGGAGATATAAGAGATGCCAGATTGATCGATCCCTGGGTTTGGAAGAGCCCCTGGAGAAGGACATGACAACCCATTCTGTTATTTTTTTTTAATTTTATTTTTTAACTTTACAATATTGTATTGGTTTTGCCATATATCAAAATGAATCCGCCACAGGTACACATGTGTTCCCCATCCTGAACCCTCCTCCCTTCTCCTAGAAGAGAACATAGGCAAAACACTCTCCGACATACATCACAGCAGGATCCTCTATGACCCACCTCCAAAAATATTGGAAATAAAAGCAAAAATAAATGGGGCCTAATTAAACTTAAAAGCTTCTGCACAACAAAGGAAACTATAAGCAAGGTGAAAAGACAGCCATCAGAATGGGAGAAAATAATAACAAATGAAGCAACTGACAAACAACTAACCTCAAAAATATACAAGCAACTCCTACAGCTCAATTCCAGAAAAATAAATGACCCACTCTGTTATTCTTGCCTGGAGAATCCAATGGACAGAAGAGCCTGATGGTATTAGTCCATGGGGTCACAAAAAGTCAGACATGACTGAAGTGACTTAACATGGACACATGAACAAGAGATCTGATTCCAAAAGTTTAAAGTCACCAGTTCAATTAGGAAACTCATTCCTTGGCACAATTGCATGATTAAAATTTTCTTTTTCAAGTATAGTTATTTATTTTGTGATGAAACTGGTAACACATGTTAGTAGCTTATTAGCATTCACAGGACAGTGAAAATAGAATTTAGCCAGAAGTTTATTTATGTGAAGTACCTAAGATTTTAAGTATACATGAACGATAATTTATACTTACATTCATGAAGGCATCACTGCTTTTGCAATGAAAAACTGGAAAATAGCTGCTCAATTTTGTAAGTAGAAAACTTCAAAAAGGAAAGAGTGTCTCTTAAATATGAATTTCATGGAGAAATATATTTTTATTAAAATGAATCACTATTCTACAATATTAAACACAATTAAACTTATTCCAAAAATGGTTATTTGTATTCAAATTTTACCTTGAGAAATTTGAATGACGTACAGCTTCATTACTTGTTTCTCAAAAATTGCTATAATGGAGTTTCTTTACTTGGAGAGCATGGATAAACCAAATACCAATTATGAATCTTTAGATATGAAAGATACCAGAGCCAGCAAAAAGAGCCATCATGCCACTTCTGAAGGTAATCAGATCTTAGATTCAGGATTTCTTCAAGTTGGTACAGCCTAGAGCTCTAGATGGAGAAGGCAATGGCACCCCACTCCAGTACTTTTGCCTAGAAAATCCCATGGACGGAGGAGCCTGGTAGGCTGCAGTCCATGGGGTCGCTAGAGTCGGACACGACTGAGCGACTTCACTTTCACTTTTCACTTCCATGCATTGGAGAAGGAAATGGCAACCCACTCCAGTGTTCTTGCCTGGAGAATCCCAGGGAGGGGAAGCCTGATTGGCTGCCGTCTACGGGGTCGCACAGAGTCGGACACTACTGAAGCGACGCAGCAGCAGCAGCAGCAGAGCTCTAGAAACTTAAAACAGAGCTCTTCTAAGAAAGAATCCTCAGCAATACATACAGATTACTGTCTCTCTCCTCCCTGAAAACAAAACCTGAGTGATCTAAGTGCTATCCCAGGGCTGTATTAGCTAAGAAAATCATCTGATCTAAACCAAACCAAGAGGAGAAGGCAGCAACAGGATGGGATAGTTGGATGGCATCACTGGCTCAATGGACATGAGTTTGAGTAAACTCAGGGAGGTAGTGAGGGACAGGAAAGCCTGGCGTGTTGCAGTCCATGGGGTCTCAAAGAGTCAGACACAACTTAGCGACTGGACAACAACAACAAACCAAACCAAGCCTAAACAAATTGAAACTTTAACAAGAACAACAGTAAGGGTAAATGCAATATAATCATGGAAGGATAAGTATCTGGGTTATTGATGCATACCAAGCTTTCTTTAAGCACAATAGGAGACTGGTCTTGCTAATCCAAATGAATACCCTGTGTATTTATAGCTTTACACATGATGAGAAATCTATTCAGAATCTCATATGAGGGTTTCTTTATTTCTGTATTCTTACATCTTTACCCTTCACCCAAAAGTAGCCAGAAGTTAGGGGCCACTTGTCTCAGCAGAGTTTGGAGATGTGAAATGAAATATAGAGACTGATTTGGAACACTTGAGTTTCTGCCTGTTTTGTGGAACCCTATACTTTATAGGGTGGTTTTGTTTTGCTTTAATAATTTACCTTTAATAATTAAGAGAAAGGGTGATGAAATGCTGGCAACAGAAATGAAAGGATACATTTTTCCTCAAACTCGGAGGGTCAGGAGGCACAAGGGATAGTGGCCCCTTCCCTTCCCACATCCTCCACTTCTGCTCGCCAGCTGGAGCCTTGTACCCTTAGTGGACCTCAGAAGTCAAGTGTCTTGTGGTCCTGGAAGGGAAAGAAAGAAAGATAGTGCTCAGTCGTATCTGACTCTTGTGATGCCATGAACCGTAGTCTTCCAGGCTCCTCTGTCCATGGGATTCTCCAGACTAGAATACTGGAGTGAGTTTCTACTTCCTTCTCCAGGGGAACTTCCCAACCCAGGAATTGAACCCAGGTCTCCCACACTGCAGGAAGATGCTTTACCAACTGAGCTTCCAATGGGTGGTAAGGGAAAACAGCATCCAAACCTGTCTTCAAACCACACTCAGAAATGACCCCTGTGCATCAAACATCTGACCTGGGCAAAAAGAGTCCCAGGTAATCAGTAGGGACTGAAGACCCAGTCGGGACTGAGGGTGGCACTGGAAAAGATGCTCTGTGTAAACCCTGCAGAGTTCTGACTGTCAAAGACCAAATTTCCCACCATCTCAGATGTCCTAGCAATCTGAAAGATGATTGTTTTACTACTCCAATATATTTTTTGTATGGCTCATTAAAAAAAAGTTCTCCATTCTCTTTAGATTTCAGTGGTGGTGCTAATGGTAAAGAACCCACCTGCCAATGCAAGAGATATAAAAGACCTGGGTTCAATCCCTGGGTTGGGAATATCCTCTGGAGAAGAAATGGCAACTTGCTCCAGTATTCTTGCATGGAAAATTCCATGGACAGAGGAGCCTGGGAGCCTACAGTCCATAATGTTGCACAGAGTCAGATACAACTGAAGTAACTGAGCACAGAGGGATGTGATGAGGCCTCAGAAGCAGATGGAGTTTGAGTCAATAAAAATGCTGTGATCATTCCTGCTTACATGAGTGTCTTGAATATTATTCAAATTTTCATTTGAGTATCTATATATCTATCCAGATATAGGGCTTCCCATGTGACCCTCGTGGTAAAGAATCCAGATATAGGAAGATACTGATGATATATATATTTAGATAAGTATATCAATATGGATATAAATTATATAGATATATTTGCTAATTCCATATGCCTAAGTAATATCTCTTTAGGGGTTAGCCTTTAAGTTAAAGGAAAAGTATATGTGCAGTATGACTTTTAGCGTCATCTATTATTGTACATTCAGTAGATTGCTTCATACTCCCTGAAATTATAAAACTTAAATTGTTGTGATTGTCTCACAAGACTTCCCACTCGTTTAATTTTTGTCCTGGTGTTTCCCTCTCACTCCAGCTGGCTAAGGGAGTATGACTGAAGTGCCAAGTTTCCCTCTCTAAGAATAGCCTGTGTTTCTCTAGTTCATGTGGGATGTGGGGTCCAAAGAACTTGAGCCCTGGAACAAGTCCAGGCGCAAACCCATGCCTTAGTGGCACTAGCTCTCAAATTACCTTCCTGAGTTTTACATTCTTCTATTGTTACTTAATACCTAGATATTCTGCAAACCGATTTTTGTTAGATGTGCAACTTCTCTTTAGACAAACTGTCCCTGACTTGCATTTTTTTTCTTTTTCATCTGAGTTAAATTAGAACAAATATTTTGGTCAATTTGTCTTGAAAATGAAGCTCGAGTGTAGTGAAAAGAATACTAAGCAAACAGTCTTGAAATTTGTTCTTTAGTCCCAGCTTGGCTATGTGCTAAATTTATGATCTTGGATAAATTACTTAGCTTTCTGACATTCAGCCTCCAAATCGATAAACTGCTAAACAAAGTTGAGTTATTATCATTGCTATCTCTTATTGCCATCTATTAAAATATGAACTAAGTCCAACCATTCCTGAGTTCTGAGTCCAATGTTCAAGCATAGATTTGAGATGTGAAGCCTGATTCTAACTGAGAGAAAATTTAATTCCCTTTTTAAGTGTAATACTTATTTTAAATCAATTTGTAGTTTTAGGATTTCTGGTAGTGTTTCAATGTTCATCATTACTTATAAACACATT
This sequence comes from Bubalus kerabau, assembly GCF_029407905.1. Lineage (NCBI taxonomy): Eukaryota > Metazoa > Chordata > Mammalia > Artiodactyla > Bovidae > Bubalus > Bubalus kerabau. Next base: position 30,761,376 of record NC_073626.1, on the reverse strand, counting down.
GCCAGTAGTATTTCCTTACCTGGATAAAATATGGGAAAAAACGATGATGCCCCTAAATTTCAATTAGAAAAAATGGAACAATTATTTGACTGCACAGCTGTGTCTGAATAAAAGTAATGTATTACTCTAAGGAAAGGATATTTATTATCTCTCCTAAAAAAGGATGAACAACTGGATTATAACTACCAAAGAGAAGTAAGTTTGGATAAAGTAAATTGAATTTACATGCAAGTAAGTAAAGTCAAAAATATTAAATGTCCTCAAGTGTCACTAAGATTAGCAAAGCAAGCCAAGAGGTAAGAAAAAAAAATTATATTAGGTCCCTCCGTAGGAGTGAGAAGACTTTTATAGGCTGGTGACTAATATCATAAAAGCACTCTACACAAGATATAAAATGATTAAAAAAAAATCCACTTTCATTTTATTGGGTAAAGGAAACCATAATGCTGAAGTTTATGAGCACCTTTGAATTACTGTTGCTTTGCCTAATTGGTCTTACAATTTACATTTGCAAATATCTAACATAACAGTCTTCACAGACATCACTTGATGTCAAAACCGTAGGAAATAGGGCAAAAGAGAGTCTTTTTTGATCATCTGTATTGTTGAATTGTTGCTTTCAGGATCATCATCATGATTCCTCAGCATCTAGCACTTCCTTGAGGAAAACTTTGTGTCCTGGTTCACAAACACAGGGGAGCTTTGAGTATTGCTTTCCCATAAACAGTTCTCAGTAATCTGTACACTCTCCCAATAAGCCAACTTTTTCTCTATTTTTGAACTTATTTTCAAAATGTACCTTCATAGCATGGGGACAGTATTATTACTTTAACTAGTGAAGTATAATATTCACATTAAAATTTGCATATATTAATATACAGATCACAAAATCTTCACAAACTGAACTGAGTGCCAGATGGACAGATTATCATCCACACCAGGAATACTCTTGTGATCTCCTTGTTACTGCCCAACCTAAACAAAGGTAACAAGTCTCCAGACTTCTAACATATAGGTTAATTTTGTCTATTTTCATACTTTATAAAATCACAATCATACAGTGTTTCTTACCAACTGACTTCTTTCATCAAAGTATCTTTGTTAGGTTTATCCATATACTTGGGCATAGTTGTAAACCATATATTCTCACTGCTTTATAGTAAACTGTATGAACAGACCACACTTGACTCTGTTGAATATTTCATTAGTCTCCAGTTGGGACCATTATGAAAAGGACTACTTAAAACATTCTAAAAATAACAATCAGTAGGTATATGGAAGCATTTCTTTTGGGTATATGAATCATATGAAATTGTCATTTTTGTGAATCATGAACAGTTAAATTGAATATTGGCAATTTCATAGGATATAATCTAATGTCCAGACAGAACTGTACACATATGTTTTTCTGTAGTAGATGATGCCAAAGAGTTTGCTAAAATTGTACCAAATCACCTGCTAACAGGTAAAGAGTTACTGCGTTATTCCACAATGTTTTAAATTCAGTATCTTTTTGTTTCTTAAGTGTTCTGATAGATATATAGTGATATCTCATTGAGGTTTTAATTTGCATTTTACTAGTGAAGTTAAGCCTTTTTAAGTGTTTATTGACAATTCAGATATCCATTTTTGCGAAATCTCCTTAAGTCCTTTGTATGGAAGTATTTCAGGTGCTTAAATGCAGACAGACATATGTCAGTATAGTGTTTGACTATTTTATTCAAGTATTGCCCTCTGCATACACTTAGCCTGAGACAGATATGAGCCATCAAAAATAAGTAAATTATACTTTACATAGTAAAACTTACTAAATATATATTGATGTATAAAATAACTTGTTTCTCTTATGTTTATTTTATGACCTATATTTCTCAGTTTTTATTCTATTTTTATTGAGATATAATTGACATAAAGCACTTTATAAGTTTAAGGTATACAGCATAATGATTTGACTTATATACATCATGAAATTATCAAAATATGTTTAATGAACACCCACTACCTCATATATATACAAACATAAAGAAACTACAAACTATTTTTCTATGCTGTTCTATTTTGTCTCATGAAGTGGTTAAAAAGGCTTATTTTAACATTGAATATGTAAGTTGAAAAAAGCAATGCATTTTAAACTTTCAATAAGAAAAAATATTCTTAGAATTTGAAAAGATGTTAGTATCTAATTCAGTGAGTTTGTCAGTGGCTCAGATGGTAAAGAATCTGCCTGTAATGCAGGAGACCCAGGTTTGATTCCTGGGTCGGGAAGATCCCCTGGAAAAGGACATGGCAACCTACTCCGGTATTCTTGCCTGGAGAATCCCCATGGACAGAGGAGCCTGGTGGGCTATAATTCATGGGGTCACACAATCGGACACTATTGAGCAACTAACACTTCCATTTTCACTTTCATCTAATCCTGTAGCTTTCAACTCAGGCTACACATTAGAAACCACCTGAGCATTTTCAAATAATGCTTGGTCTTTATCTCAGATCAGTTATTCCAAAATCTTTGGGGATGGGATCTGTACTTGACTAATTTTTCAAAGAGACTTATGTGGTTTTAATGTCTAGCCATTTATGAAAACCAGTGACCTGATTCAACCCTCTCAATTTACAGAGAAGAAAATTCAGATCTAGAGAAGTTAGGTGATTTGCTCAAAGACTCATTTATAATTTCATATAATTTATTTAGAAAATTTTTGAGTTAAAAATAAAACCAAGGTATATGACTCTGTGTTCTCATTCCAGTATGCTCTGTACCCCACTTGGCAAGTAGCATGTTCATACCATGAATACCATGAATTGTGAAGGCCAAATGAAATAGCTTACACATGTGATGAGATAGTGCTTTGTCAGTTGATTGCTATCCCGTGGTCTTCTATTTTGTATTTTATGCCTCCCTGAACTATCAGAAGTTTGAGTGACAAAGGAGTCCAAAGATTGTATGATGCTGTAGACACAAATGTATTATCTGTAGAGTTATATCAACAGAAATGCACATGATAATTCTCACATCATTGATAAATTCTAAAAGATAAATCCACCCAATAGAAATCATTAACAATGATATTAATTCATAATCAAATATATACTAAAAGATTAAAGATGATTAGTAAAGTTATCATGATACAAATAATTACTTAGTATGCTCAATATGCTCCCATGTACTTAATATGTTCAACTAAGAAAGTCTTTGAGGCTACTTGCATTCTTTTGTAATTCTATGTTATCCCCTGTGATTTCTCTGGAAATTTATCAAAATAAAATTTGAGAATAAACTTCACTAAATTCAAAGAAAATTGTGCACTTGACTTTCAGATGCTTGAAAGGCAAAGAAAACTGACATGAATTGGCTTCAGCAATGAAACAAACCTTTGATTTTTGTTGTAACTCCACTAAATTTTTTGGTGACAGATGTTAACAGCAGAGAATTATTAAAGTTTAATGGAAGGCAAGACAATTTTGCATATTAAAAATATGGATCTGTAAAGGGGAAAAAGTTGCTTACAGGGTAGAATGCCAAGAAAGTCATTTCCTTTAGCAATATTGCATCTTCTATCATAATAATATTTTACATGTTTCAGCTTTTATTATTCCTCATAGACTTTGGTCTTGTTATAAAGATTAGTGCAATAAAAATATATGAAACATCACTCTCCCTTTTCTTTTCATCAGGTTCATTTAAAGGAGAATCTCCAACTATTCCACAGATCTTACAGAGTTTGCTTACACAAAACCTTTGACTGTAACTTTGATTTCTGAACTTTTGGGGAAAGATCATTTAAATATGTTTGGATTTTAAAACACTTGGTTTTGAAAAAAGCTTTTAAAAGGTCATCTTAGTCTTCTTTTGCTGGATCATTTCATCATATGAGCTATAAAATTATTCCAAAGTTATTCTAATTTTACCTTCTCTGATAGTCTTTGTTTTCTAAAGTATTTAGATACTGTTTTCTAGCAGTATTTTCTCAGATATGCTGAGAAATGTACAGGGGGAATGGGAGTCATATACTTAAGTATTTCAGAAGTACTGGTACTTTTAAAAATTAAAACAGAATAAAAACATGAGAAAAATAAAATGAGCACAAACAATAAAACTTTTAATTCCACTTGAGATTATTATGTCACAAAGCAAATGAGGATAGGTGTGAGGCATAAAAATGTTATCCTAAACATGATGTTTGGGGCTTTCCAGGTGGCTCAGTGGTAAAGGAGTCACACGCCAATACAGGAGAATTGGGTTCAGTCTCTGGGTTGTGCAGATCCCCTGGAGGAGGGCATGGCAACCCACTCCAGTATTCTTGCCTGGAAAATCCCATGGATGGAGGAGCCTGGTGGGCAATGATCCTGGTGGGCAAAAATCACAGAAGAGTCAGACACAACTTAGAGACTAAACAACAACGACAAACATGATATTTATTTTATGTCCTTTCCCCCATATATATTTCTGTAATTCTTTGCCATTAGATGGTTTCACCAGTATTCAAAAGGAAATGGCTGACAGGAAAGGAATACAAGAAAATGCATGGAAATGTGTACACATGGGAAATAGATGAACAGGGACAATGAAAAGGTAGAGACCTGTGTACATGTAGGGCTGTAGACAGAAGTGAAATTTGGGAAATGTAGGAATAGGCCATTGCAGTCAGTAGAGAGGATATGTAAATAGGAAGAAAAATCACAGTAATGGAAAAGTATTAGTATTTAGGAAAAAAACAGGTAGAAATATATTTGAGGATTTGAAATACTTCTGCTAAGCTTACTAAAACAAGCATAGATTCCTTCTTACCAAACTTCAAAAATATAATCTCAGCTCTGAATCGTTAATTTGATCTCAATCACAGGGGAATTTCCGGAGAACAGACAAAAGATTTATTGAAGAATCCGTTCACTAGCCCTTCTTTGCTTGTTTATAGCCGAATATATCCTCATCTCCTTCCTTTTGATAGAAATGTCTTTACCCACAATTAGCAATATTGGTCAGGATTTCTTGAGCAGTGGGGATTTTTATTCTCTCAGTGGAAACCTGATCCATCGGAAATTACCTGATACTTTTCTGGTTAAATTTTCTTACAGTACAAGCAGTTAAATTCATGTCTCTCTCCCCCCCCGCCCCCCGCTTAAATGTTTGCTATGTTATTGCCAAGTTGTGAGTCACTAGAATAGATTATGGAAATTAGAACAGAGCTCATGAAGTCAAAGACTGGCCATTTGAGATCATACCAACAATCAGGTCAGATCAGTTCATGAATTCATTAAATTATGGAACTTCATTTAACTGATATTATTGAGTAACTAGGGCTTCCCAGGTGGTGCTAGTGGCAAAGAACCTGCCTGCCAATGCAGGAGACATAAGAGATGCAGGTTCTATCCCTGAGTTGGGAAGATCCCCTGGAGGAAGGCATGGCAACCCATTCTGGTATTCTTGCCTGGAGAATCCCATGGACAGAGGAGCCTGGTGGGTTATGGTCTATCGGGTCCCAAAGAGTTGAACATAACTGAAGAGACTTAGCATGCATGCACACATTGAGTGACTATGAGCCAAATACACCTAGATGCTGAGAATGCAATGGAAAAGAAGATGGAAATATTTCCTGCTCTTATGGGCTATATCTTTTATCTAGGAAAGTCATACTGTTAAGTAATTAAAGCAGCATATTATTCTTTCTTCCCAGGTGGCTCAGTAGTAAAGAACCTGCCTGCCAGTGCAGGAGCCTAAGGAGACATGGGTTCAATCCCTGGGTTGGGCAGATCCCCTGGAGGAAGGCATGGCAACCCACTCCAATATTCTTGCCTGGAGAATCTCATAGACAGAGAAGCCTGGCAGGCTGCACAATCCATAGGGTTACAGAGAGTTGAATACAACTGAAGCGATTTAACATGCACATGGCACGGCAGGTCAGTGGTTGTCTTTGAAAGAGCAGTTTAGGGTAGAGTGATATGGAAACTGAATTGGGTGAATGAAATTTAGAGTTAGAAGTGAGTGAGTGTGCAAGCTCAGTCGTGTCCGACTCTTTGTGACCCTGTGGACTGCAGCCCACCAAGCTCCTCTGTTTATAGGATTTTCCAGGCAAGAATACTGGAGGGAGTTGCCATTTCCTGAGTTAGAAGTGGGTAAATGTAAATGGCATGGCCACATTTATTCCAGACACCTTCATTAAGAGATGAAGGAAGGCAACAGAAAGAAAATTACATTGGTGCTAAGCGTAGTGAAGGGAAAACATTTTAAATTTTTTACAATTTGTTTATTTATTTCTTACTTCTCTGATGGATTCTTATTTTCTTCTCAACAGATAATGGTGCTATTCTGAGTACATTTTGAATATAAATTTTGACCTCCAGTGTCATTAAATTTTTGTTTCTAATATAATGTGATGACATTTTATATGAATTAAAATGTTTTAACTATTATATTGTCTGATAAGATTTTCTTTCTTAGCCTCTAGCTTTTGATTTAGAATTACTTTCCATATCTAGATGTTTCATATCACCAGTTAGATTTGTTATAGATTTGTTATTTGTTATATAGATTTTCTATGGAAAAAAAAAGTGAAAGTGTTAGTCACTCAACCGTGTCCAATTCTTTGTGACCCCATGGACTGTAGCCTGCCAGGCTCCTCTGTCCAAGGAGTTCTCCAGGCAAGAACACTGGAGTGGGTAGCCATTTCCTTCTCCAGGAAATCTTCCCAACCCAGGGATTGAACCTGGGTTTCACTGAGCCACCAGGGAAGCCCATAGGTTTCTCTGGTTTACATTTAAGTACTTAGTATATCTGGAATATATTATTTTGAGCTTAAGAAGATCCACTGGAGAAGAAACAGGCTACCCACTCCAGTATTCTTGGGCTTCCCTTGTGGCTCAGCTGGTAAAGAATCCACCTGCAATGAGGGAGATCTGGGTTTGATCCTTGGGTTGGGAAGATCTCCTGGAGAAGGGAAAGGTTACCCACTTCAGTATTCTGGCCTGGAGAATTCCATAGACTGTATAGTCCATGGGGTTGCAAAGAGTCAGACACGACTGAGTGACTTTCACTTTCACTTCATATCTGGAATATATTATTTTGACTGTGAGATAAATTAGGGATATTACTAGTTTCAGAGTCTGAAAGTTTTCTTATTCATCTTCCTTGTTCAACTGCTTTCCTCAAGGCCTATTTTCATAATAGTGGCTGGAAAGTTGAGTATAGAATATTTCAGGAGATTTCCTTGAAAGCAGAAAACTCAACTTCTGACCAAACAGATTCAAGCACACAACTAGGAAGGCACAGCTACCTTTACAAAAATGGCAAGACCTAGCTAGGGGAAAGACTTTCATAGTTTTGTGTGCTCTCTTATCATGTCTGGATGCCTAGAGTTGCAGTAGCCATTTTGTAACCATGAATATACTCATGTAAATTTCCCTAGCAAACTTGGAAGAACAGAAAGCTAGGAGACTGTGTTTCTGTGACATTCCAAAGCATCTGCTTCAGCCTGTACTACTGACATTAAACCTCTTGCTACATGATTCAGATTAACAACTACATATGAGGTTTTTCTGTATTTGTGTCCAAAAACATTTCTATCCGGTATAGGTTCTGACTCCGTTTTCTTCTGTACACATAGCCAATTATGTCATAATAATAATTGTTCCTTTCCTGACTAAATTAAAATGACCTCCTTAACATGGATTACTGTCACATACACCTAATCTATTCCTGAAATCTTATTTCAATTTTTCCCTTGTACTTCTAGGCTAATACCATGTCAATTTAATTTTCATAGCTTTAATGTTTGTTTTTATAGTAAATAAATAAATTCACACACATAGGCTCCATTTTTATACATTTCTGTGCTTTTCTTGGAAAGTTTTTCTATATGAACTTTAAATCATTTCACAGCAAAAAAATAACCCATTTGGCTATAGATAAATTAGGAATTGCATTAAAATAATTTTGGAAACTCTGATGGATTTATAATTTTATTATATTAGAATTGGCTCTTCGAAGTTGTGTTTTAGGTCTTAGAACCTGAGAACGTATTAACTTTCCATATAACTCGTTTCTTGTTCTAGGTTCCTTGAAATAAACTCTTATATTCTTGATGTAAATTGAATGCCTTTCTTGTTAAATTCAATATTGCTTGTTTTATAATTGTCCATTTTATGGCTAGAATGCTTTGCAATTTCCATTGTAAAACATTCACTCATTGATACATAGGCAGATAAATATACAGATAGATAAAAAATGCGTTTGACAAGTTCTGTTGGGTTTTCTACATATACCATCATTTGATCAATTCAAAGATAGCTAATTATTGTTTCCTGTATGTTCCAGATGTTTACTTTATTCTCACTGAAAACTCCAGTACAATGTTAAGTAACAACAGTGTGTAATGATACACTTAACTTTTAATTTTTCCTGAAATAATATTTCTTTAGATTTTGAAATATTTGCAATTGTTTTTAAATAGACGTCATTACATCTAATAAATTGCATTTAAGAATATGTTAAACATTTTAATTCTATCTACTCATGTGTTACTTAGACTAACAGGCTGAATTTTGTCAAACTGTTTTTAGATCATTAATAAGGATGAATGAATATTCCTCAATTTTTAAAAATGTTTTAAAAGAGCAAAATAACATTATGCATGCAAAGAGACATTGAAAAAGCAAATTAGTGCTACTTGCAACTCTATAGCAGCAAATTTGAAACACTAAAAACGTGGATTATTTTTCTAACGAAGATGTGAATTAACATAATGTTAAACCCTAGAACAAGTAGCAAACAAAAAATTTCAGTTATTTCATAGGGGAATATAAAGATGATTAAAGATCTTTATTGTAAAAGATAAAAGAAAACACTAGAATCAGAATGGTCATATATGAGTTCTACCTGATTTTAAAGAACATATATTTTTATTACAGAAAATAAGTACATTTTAAATCATATTATAAAACTACAATACACTTGATACAAAATCTGATAATGTCATATAATAAGTTCATGGTAAAAAATTACTGTTCAGTTCAGTTCAGTTCAGTCACTCAGTCATGTCTGACTCTTTGCAACCTCATGAATCGCAGCACACCAGGCCTCCCTGTCCATCACCAACTCCCAGAGTTCACTCAGACTCATGTCCATTGAGTCAGTGATGCCATCCAGCCATCTTATCCTCTGTCGTCCCCTTCTCCTCCCGCCCCCAATACCTCCCAGCATCAGAGTCTTTTCCAAAGAGTCAACTCTTCCCATGAGGTGGCCAAAGTACTGGAGTTTCAGCTTTAGCATCAGTCCTTTCCAAAGAAATCCCAGGGCTGATCTCCTTCAGAATGGACTGGATGGATCTCCTTGCAGTCCAAGGGACTCTCAAGAGTCTTCTCCAACACCACAGTTCAAAAGCATCAATTCTTCGGCACTCAGCTTTCTTCACAGTCCAACTCTCACATTCACACGTGACCACTGGAAAAACCATAGCCTTGACTAGAATTACTGTAAAAGAAGAAAAATCTGAATAAAATCACAGCAAATAGAATCAAACAATGTAGCAAAAATATTGTTCTGCTAACACATAAGACTTGTTCTAGGAGAAACAAAAAGAAATTACTCAGTCCCCCAGATGCTAATATAATTCATCACAATTACAAATTGAAAAATTATCTGTATATTATGTTAATAACATCAAGGTGACCACATGAGCTTTACCTGATTATGTACCTAGAGATTTTGCCTCTTTATTAGACCACATGATTAATAAAAATATGCTAATGGTCAGAAAAATGTTGGTAGTGATTTGTGGATGGGTGCAAATTTTTTTTTTTTTTAAATTGGTCATGTCCCTATTCGTACGTGCTCAGTTGCTTGTTGTGTCTGACTCTTTGCAACTCTATGGACTGTAGCCCACCAGGCTCCTCTGTCCATGGGATTCTCCAGGCGAGAATACTAGAGTGGGTTGCCATGCCCTCCTCCAGAGAACTTCACGACCCAAGGATCAAATCTGTGTCTCCTGTGTCTCCTGCATTGCAGGCAGTTTCTTTACCACTGAGCCACTGAGGAAGCCCAGACCTGTCCCTACAATGCATAATTATTGAAATGCATAATTATTGATGGAACTGAGCCCATTTGAAGGTATAAAATATATTTTTAAAAATAAATTTATAGCAATTCATATCCCAAATGTAAAATATATGTATTTTTAGTTTTAAAGCAGAAGAGACTAGGATCTTGAGAACCAAGATTTGAAACCCAGTTCTTTCACTAACAAGTGATGAGAACCTAGACAAATTGTTCATTATGTATGCTTCAGTTTCTTCAAACAAACAAAAATACTAGAGTTCACATATCATAGGGTTGTTTGCAAGGGCAGCATGAATTAAGAAATGTTAAGATTTTAAAACAGTGTCTGGCTTGTAGACTATAATTACAAGTATTAGTATTTCTACCATTACCATTGCCATTCAACATCAGTACAACTGCTAACCCAGTGATTTCCACTTGTAATCCAGGCTGAGCGCTGTAGCATTCAGGAGACACACTTAGCAACTCACAAACATTTGATGAACAGTATATTCTTTAAAAGCTCGCCAATTCAGGAGACACAGGTTCAATCCCTGGGTCAGAAAGATCCCCTGAAGAAGAAAATGGCAACCCACTCCAGTAGTCTTGCCTGGAAAATCCCATGGACAGAGGAGCCTGGTGGGCTACAATTCATGGGTTTGCAAAGAGTTGGACACATCTTAGTGACTAAACAACAACAACATACTCCTTAAAACATTCAGGGTTTGTAAAATTTCCCTATAGTAAAGAAACCATAAAATAGATAACTAAGGAAAATATATTGTATAGCACAGGGAACTCTACTCAGTGCTCTGTGGTGACCTAAATGGAAAGGATATCTAAAAAAGATGGAATATCTGTAAACATACAGCTGATTCACTTTGCTATACAGCAGAAATACAACATGGTAAAGCAACTATACTCCAATTAAAAAAAAAAAAAAGAATGGATCTAGGAGATTATCTTGAAAATAGAAAAAGAGCAGTTTTTAGAAGAACTTCAGTTCAGTTCAGTTGCTCAGTTGTATCTGACTCTTTGCGACCCCATGAATTGCAGCATGCCAGGCCTCCCTGTCCATCACCAACTCCCAGAGTTCACTCAGACTCACGTCCATTGAGTCGGTGATGCCATCCAGCCATCTCATCCTCTGTCGTCCCCTTCTCCTCCTGTCCCCAATCCCTCCCAGCATCAGAGTCTTTTCCAGTGAGTCAACTCTTCGCATGAGGTGGCCAAAGTACTGGAGTTTCAGCTTTAGCATCATTCCTTTCAAAGAAAACCCAGGGCTGATCTCCTTCCGAATGGACTGGTTGTATCTCCTTGCAGTCCAAGGGACTCTCAAGAGTCTTCTCTAACACCACAGTTCAAAAGCATCAGTTCTTCAGTGCTCAGCTTTCTTCACAGTCCAACTCTCATTTGATTAAACATATAGCCAGTTTATTTTAATTAAATATTTTGCTGGCATCTAAAGCTATATTTCTCTGCTGTGAGACTGGTTTTGGGTATCTTGCACAAGTTGAATTTTTAAGCTCTACATTATACTCTCTAACATATTCTAGTTTCCTACAAGACTTGGACTACAGCATCCTAACAGTTTTCACTTTCACTCTGCTCTTATTTTCATAAATAAATGTCATCATAAAAGGTATACACACTTCTTATTTAAATAAAATAACTGGATTAGAGCTGTAATTAGTGATGTTATAATCTTTCTCAACTATCAAATAATACTTAATATCCTTTGGGTTGCTTCCATGATAGCAAATATTGAATAAAAATAGCTAATTGGACATGAAGAGTTGATGTGTTTTCAGATGTTGGAAATTTCTGGAATCTTGAAGTCAACAGAGGCTTGTATTTTATGTAATGTAGGATTCAGTTCAGAAAGCAACCAACCTTATTCCTGCAGTGTTTTTACTTGGGACGTTAAATTGGTCATCACTCAAATTATTATTAAAGGCTAAATTGATTCACTCAGTTACATCTTATTCCCTAAATACTGCATCCCTTACTTAACATTCTTAATTCCTATAGTGCTCCTGCTAATACTCTAGCTTATTGCTTATTCTTTTCTAGCCTTATACATTATTGCTCCATTTTTTCTGTTTATACATAATTAATCAAAGGGATTTATTAGTAGTGCAATCTGCTTTTTTTCTAGTTATATTTAGATCACCTATCTGTATCTCTATATTTGTCATGATCAGTCTATATGTCTAAAAATGTTTTTAAAAGAAAACAATTGATCCTGTTTGAATTTTAACTCAGGTAGAGGTTGGAAAACATTCAGACAGGTAGCACATTCAAAAACTTGTATTTTAAAAATACACGAACAGTTAAAAATCCCATAGCCTAATAGATACATAGTGTTTATTGGGTCTTTTGACATTATCAATGAGTGAAATTAAGTGAGTTGTTGTTCAGTAGCTCAGTCGTGTCTGACTCCTTGTGACCCCATGGACTGCAGCATACCAGGCTTCCCTGTCCATCACCAACTCCCAGACCTTGATCAAAATCATGTCCATCCATCTGGTGATGCCATTCAACCATCTTGTCCTCTGTCATCCCTTTCTCCTCCTGCCTTCAATCTTTCCCTACATCAGGGTCTTTTCAATGAGCTGTCTCTTCACAGTAGGTGACCAAAGTATTGCAGCTTCAGCATCAGTCCTTCTAATGAATATTCATTATTGATTTCCTTTAGGATTGACTGGTTTGATCTCTTTGCAGTCCAAGAGGCTCTCAGGAGTCTTCTCCAACACCATAGTACAAAAGCATCAATTCTTTAGCTCTCAGCCTTCTTCACTGAGCAGCTTTCACATCCATATATTACTGCTGGAAAAACCATGGCTTTGACTGGACAGACTTTTGTTGGCAAAGTAATGTCTCTGCCTTTTAATATGCTGTCTAGGTTTATCATAGCTTCTCTTCCAAGGAGCAGGCATTTTTTAATTTCATGGTTACAGTCACTATCTGTAGTGATTTTGGAGCCCAAAAAAATAAACCACTTCAGCATTCTTGCCTTGAGAACCCCATGAATAGTATGAAAATTATGAAATTAAGGGAGAAAAGGAATCAAATACTGAATTCACCACTTAACTTTGGAATCATTGTAATGAATATGTATCTTACCTTGCCTAAGCTTCAGTTTCTTTATCAATGTAGTTCAGTTCAGTTCAGTTCAGTTGCTCAGTTGTGTCCGACTCTGCGACCCCATGAACTGAAGCATGCCAGGCCTCCCTGTCCATCACCAACTCCCGGAGTCCACCCAAACCCATGTCCATTGTGTCGGTGATGCCATCCAACCATCTCATCCTCTGTCGTCCCCTTCTCCTCCAGGCTTCAATCTTTCCCAGCATCAGGGTCTTTTCAAATGAGTCAGCTCTTTGAATCAGGTGGCCAAAGTATTGGAGTTTCAGCTTGAACATCAGTCCCTCCAAAGAACACCCAGGACTGATTTCCTTTAGGATGGACTGGTTGGATCTCCTTGCAGTCCAAGGGACTCTCAAGAGTCTTCTCCAACACCACACTTCAAAAGCATCAATTCTTTGGCACTCAGCTTTCTTTATAGTGCAACTCTAACATCCACACATGACTACTGGAAAAACCATAGCCTTGACTAGACAGACCTTTGTTGGCAAAGTAATGTCTCTGCTTTTTAATATACTGTCTAGGTTGGTCATAACTTTCCTTCCAAGGAGCAAGCATCTTTTAATTTCATGGCTGTAATCACCATCTGCAGTGATTTTGGTGCCCAGGAAAATGAAATATGTCACTGTTTCCATTGTTTCCCCATTTATTTGCCATGAAGTGATGGAACCAGATGCCATGATCTTAGTTTTCTGCATGTTAAGTTTTACAGCAACTTTTTCACTCTCCTCTTTCACTTTCATTAAGACACTCTTTAGTTCTTTGCTTTCTGCCATAAGGGTGCTATCATCTGCCTATCTGAGGTTATTTGTATTTCTCCCAGCAATCTTGATTCTAGCTTGTGCTTCATCCAGCCCAGCATTTGGCATGATGTACTCTGCATAGAAGTTAAATAAGCAGGGTGACAATATACAGCCTTGACATACTCCTTTCCCAATTTTGAACCAGTCTGTTGTTCCATGTCCAGTTCTAACTGTTGCTTCTTGACCTGCAGACAGGTTTCTCAGGCAAGTAAGGTGACCTGGTATTCCCATCTCTTGAAGAATTTTCCACAGTTTGTTGTGATCCACACAGTCAAAGGCTTTGGCATAGTCAATGAAGAAGAAGCAGATGTTTTTCTGGAATTATTTGCTTTTTCTACAATGCAACAGATGGCATTTTGACTCTGATTCCTGTGTCTTTTCTAAATCCAGCTTGAACATCTGGAAGTTCTCAGTTCATGTGCTATTGGAAACTAGCTTGGAGAATTTTGAGCATTATTCTGCTAGGGTGTGAGATGAGTGCAATTGTGCAAATAGTTTGAACATTCTTTGACGTTGCCTTTCTTTGTGATTGAAATAAAAGCTGACCTTTTCCAGTCCAGTGTCCACTGGTGAGTTTTCCAAATTTGCTGGCATATTGAGTGCAGCACTTTCACAGCATCATCTTTTAGGATTTGATACAACTCAGCTGAATTACATCACCTCCACTAGCTTTTTTCATAGTGATGCTTCCTCAGACCCACTTGATTTTGCATTCCAAGATGTCTGGCACTAGGTGAGTGGCAGATAACTACCATCGTGGTTATCTTGTCATGAAGATCTTTTTTGTATAATTCTTCTGTGTATTCTTGCTACATCTTCTTAATATCTTCTGCTTCTAGTAGGTCTATACCATTTCTGTCCTTTATTGTGCCCATCTTTACATGAAACATTCCCTTGGTATCTCTAATTTTCTTGAAGCATTCTCTAGTCTTTCCAATTCTATCGTTTTCCTCCAGTTCTTTGTATTCATCACTAAAGAAGGCTTTCTTACCTCTCCTTGGAATCCTTTGGAACTCTGCATTCAAATGGGAATATCTTTCCTTTTCTCCTTTGCCTTTAGCTTCTCTTCTTTTCTCAACTATTTGTAAGGCCTCCACTGACAACCATTTTGCCTTTTTGTACTTCTTTTTCTTGGGGATGGTCTTGGTTACCGCCTCCTGTACATTGTCATGAACCTCCATCCATAGTTCTTCAGGCACTCTGTCTATCAGATCTAACCCCTCAAAACTATTTGTCCCTTCCACTGTATAACTGTAAGGGATTTAATTTAGGTCATATTTGAATAGACTAGTGGTTTTCCCTACTTCCTTCAATATAAGTCTGAATTTGGCAATAAGGAGTTCATGATCTGAGCCACAGTCAGCTCCTGGTCTTGTTTTTGTGGACTGTATAGACCTTCTCCATCTTTGGCTGCAAAGAATATAATCAATCTGATTTCATTTTTGATCTTGTGGTGATGTCCATGTGTGCAGTTTTCTCCTGTGTTGTTGGAAGAGGGTGTGTTCTCTTTGCAAAACTCTGTTAGCCTTTGCCCTGCTTCATTTTGTACTCCAAGGCCAAACTTGCCTGTTACTCCACGTATCTCTTGACTTCCTACTTTTGCATTCCAGTCTCGTATGATGAAAAGAACATCTGTTTTGGAGTCAGTTCTAGAAAGTCCTGTAGGTCATCATAGAACCATTCAAGTTCAGCTTATTTAGCATTAGTTGTTGGGGCATTGATTTGGATTGCTGTATATTGGGTGGTTTCTTGGAAATAAACAACGATCATTGTGTCATTTTAAAGATTGCACCGTAACACTGCATTTCAGACTCTTTGTCGACTATATGGCTACTCCATTTCTTCTAAGGGATTCTTGCTCACAGTAGTAGATACAATGGTCATCTGAGTTAAATCCGCCCATTCTGGTCCATTTTAGTTCACTGATTCTTAAAATGTCGATGTTCACTCTTGCCATCTCCTGTTTGACCACTTCCAATTTACCTTGTTTCTTGGACCTGACATTCCAGGTTCCTATACAATGTATTTTTCTACCACATTGGACTTTACTTCCATCACCAGTCACATCCACAGCTGGGCATTGTTTTCACTTTGGCTCTGCCTCTTCATTCTTTCAGGAGTTATTTCTCCACTCTTTTCCAAGAGCATATTGGGCACCTATGTACCTGGAGAATTCATCTTTCAGTGTCATATCTTTTTGCCTTTTCATATTGTTCATGGGGTTCTTAAGGCAAGAATACTGGAGTAGTTTGCCATTCCTTTCTCCAGTGGACCACGTTTTGTCAGAACTCTTCACCATGACCTGTCCCTCTTGGGTGGCCCTACACGGCATGGCTAATAGTTTCTTTGAGTTAGACAAGGCTGTGGTCTATGTCATCAGTTTGGTTTACTATAGATTACTTTAATATTTGCTAAATCTGTGAAAGGTATACACCTAGTTTTTTTATAGCAGCCCCATAAACTGGGTATTACTATTTTCATTCACAGTTAAAACTGGGTCTCTAGATGGTTAAATAATTTATTTGACTAAACTAATACATTTAAGGATGAAGATTCAAGCCCATGTCTTTGTGTGAAGTACAGTATTTTTATCCTCTTGAACATAGAATACATCAATAGTCCAATTGAAATATAAGATCTTTTTCAGCAATTAGTCATAGCAATAAAATACATTCCCAAAAATACTGCTACATTTTTTTGTACTTATCATGAAAGAACACCTATAAACATATAAATGACTTGCATAGCAATGTGGGACTTTTTGTTTATTCCAGCTCACCAGTGTTTCCCACTACTGAATCTGAGTCAATTTTCAGTCCTCATCTGTTTGGCCTAAACACAACCTTTAACACATTTGAGTATTCCTTCCATCAGTAAGCACCTTTGTTACCTGAGTTCTAAATAGCCATAGTCTCTTCATTTCCTTCCTATCCATCTGATATATGGCCTCAATCTCTGCTAAGACTGAAGACCCTTAAGATTCAGTTTTTGAACTACTTCTCTCCTGTTTTCAATTATAGCTCCTTTGGGGACCTGTTTAATCTCCATAAATTTTATCTCTTGCTGATGAGTTACAAGTTTATTTCATTAGTCTTGGTGAAATTCTCTTCTGAACCTATACTTTCTAAATCCAACTTCCTATCTGATGTTATCTCCACTTGTTTCTAATAGAAATTCTGGAGACATCTAGACATCTCAAACTTAATGTGTTTAAAACCAAGCCTTGTCATCTTATTTCTTGATACTGTTTTACTTATAACTTCCTATATTAATTTATAGCAACTCCACCCTACAGTACCCTAGCCAAAAGCTTTCCTTTCTTTGGTCCACGTGCTAAATTCTCTTTATTATTCATTAACTCTACCTTTAAAATATATCCAGGATGATTAACTAATCACCATACTTCCAAGCACCATCATCTATGTCATTAATTATTGTGATAAATTGTCAGCTGACCTTCCTAATCCCTCTCTTGTCTCCACAGAGTCTATTTTGAAAACATGCCATTAAAATTTATGTCATATCCCTCCTCAAAAACTTCTAATGGCATGCCACTTTCTTCCAATTAAATGTGAAATCACAATAATGGGATTTCATCTTGACATAATTTGTTGCAATTATTTTACATCTTGCTCTGTTCTACTTGACTGCTTCTTGAGCTTACCAGGAACATTTCAGTCATGGAGCTTTGCACTTCTGTTCTCTGCTTGAAATGTCTTTCGCCCAGAAGTCCACGGGACTTGTCGCTTCTGCTCTTTCAAATCTTTCCTTACATAAGTCCTACCTAGGGTGTCCATGCATTTACTACTGGAAACTTTCCCACAATTCTTTCACATTCTCTATTTTACTTTAAAATTTATCACTTCCTATTGAACTATATAATATCATTATTTTTTATGCTTCTTATCTCTCTAGCCCTTTCCCCTATTTGCCCAGTGAATAAATTTTTGGTGCTTAGAACATTGTTCATTTTTGTAACAGACTAAAAAAATTGTTGAATAAATGAATAAATATCATGGTGGGATTCCAGATTTTATTGATTAAGGCTGATTACAAAACAACTTGAGGTACAGTAACTTGAAATATCTTCTTCTTCTTAGGCAACACCATTGCTAAAATGCAAGTGTTGTTACTACTAACTTTCTCTTAAAATAATTCTCAAATGTTTGACAATGCTAAAAATTCCAGTCCCTATGAGAGTGAAGACTCAAGAAAGATCCTCTGTTATTAATAAACACATTAAAATAATTTCAAAAGGGGTGAAATTGGAAATGGGAAGGACAAGGGGTAAAATAATATTGATAGAACAACCACATTTGCTGGTTCACATGTATGGAAAAATACTAGACATGACTTTTTCCCCCTTTTCACCTCACAGAAAAAAGGCTTAAGCCTTGAGAACATCAAAAAACTCCAAAGTAGGTCAACAAGTTCACTGTCCTTCAAGACCATTCTTTAGCTAATGCTCCAGCCCTTAGAATTGGCTGTTGCATTTGCCACTTGAAGAAGCACTAACATCTGCCTGCCTAATCCTCTGTCCTCCTCCAGCAGGTGAGCAGGCTTCCTAACAGCAAGCCTTGCTCTAATGAACAGAAGTTATATTCCCCAAGATGTTCATTTGGCAGGACTATTGGGCTGTTCTCAGCAATTCTCCAAACTAGCATTTCACACTTCTTTAGCTCTGAAGAGGAAAAAAGAAAAACAACTTCAGTGTTTTGCAAAAGCAAAATAGAAAATGTCAGAGCATTAAGTGGCTACAAAATGAATTTCTAAGAGCTCTCTTGCCAGCTTGTTGGGACAAATCATCCAAGATGATACCACTTTGATTTCTGTACCTGGTTAAGTACTTTCAGCTTTCTGTAAGGTTTAGTCTACCTTAAAAAGTTCTTCCATTTTGGGCTTATTGTTGGTTCAGAACTCTTTTGGAGAAGATGGTTTTGCTTGGGTGAACTCTGAGGGTACGATTCAAATTGAGACTAGGTGTCTTCATGATTCTGCTGGGTGTATTATATATAAATAATTTACATACATCTTTAAAGTTACTGCTTCATTCAACTTACATTTCTTCCAAAGTTCCTTGGAAAATGTTGAGAAAGAGTGATGTTAATCTTTTGTTTTCATTTTGGAACACTTTAAGTTATTTAATAGGTGCCAAAATTAGTGTCAATTTCTTAGTTCAATGTGCAGACAAAGCTACAACACGTGAGAAGAAAGAAGAGATGAAGATATTTCTAGGGAAGTAAAAAATTATGTAACCTAAGCCACATTACAAAAGTTTAATAGTTAGAAAAGAAAGGCAGAGAGGTTTAGGATCTAGGAGAGCAGAGAAACATAAAACAGCATAAGCTACAAGCATACCTCACTTTATTGCACGTTATATCATTATTGTGCTTTGGAGATACTCCTTTTTTTTAACAAATTGAAAGTTTGTGGCAGTGCCCATTAAGAAAGCCTGCTGGTTCATGTTGATGTTTGATAGAAAACAATAAAATTCTGTAAAGCAATTATCCTTCAATTAAAAAAATAAATAATTTTTTCAAAAAAGCCTGCTGAGGCCATTTGTCTAACAGCATTTGCTCATTTCATGTCTCTTTGTCACACTTTGGTAATTTTTGCAATATCTCAAGTTTTTTTATTATTATTTTTTACGGTAATGTGCAATCAGTATTCTTTGATGTTGCTGTTATAACTGTTTTGGGGCATCACAAACTATCCCCATATAAGACAGTGAGCTTGATGGATAAATGTTGTGTGTGTTCTGTTTGCTCTATCAGTGGGTCACTTTCCAGTCTATTTCAGTCTCCTTGGGCCTTTCTATTCTCTGAGACATGGCAATATTGAAATTAGGCCAACTAATAACCCTACAATGGCTTCTAAGTTTTAAAGTGAAAGGAAAAGTTGCACATCTCTCACTTTAGTAATCTATGAACTATTCTGAATACTTCTTTCACAGATTTCTTTCAAACTTAGGCAGTTACTTTTCATTTGGGATCAATCAGCACTGGGGCAAAAACGCAAGGGGAATCTTCCGCAGATTTCTGGAACTCTTTCTATAAAGAGTTACCTTTCTCTCTCTTTTTTCTGTTTTGTTTTTTGCTAAAATTTATAGCCTCCTCCAACTGTCATCTCCATCTCCTCAACTTTATCAGATTGCAAGACTCTGCTTGTGTTTCTTCTGCCTGTGCTGTAATCTGGAAAATAGCTTCAGGGAAGTATGCTGGTCACTTCATAGGATCCACTTTATTTTTCTAATCCCAGGAGTCACATGCTAACTGTTCAATATTCAGTGAATGAACAGTATGGCCTTCATACATTGTCAAGTTTTATAGTAGTTTAAGATGGGAAGGCAAATTCAGTACCTGTTATTCCATTTCAGACAGAAGCAGAAATATACAATGTTATTATCTGCCTAATCCTTTGGCCTAATGTCTCAAGTTGTCAAAAGTAGGTGAAGAATAAGGGTACTATTTATTTCAGTTCAGTTCAGTTCAGTCGCTCAGTTGTGTCCAACTCTTTGTGACCCCATGAACCACAGCATGCCAACCTTCCCTGTCCATCACCAACTCCTGGAGTCCACCCAAACCCATGTCCATCGAGTCAATGATGCCATCCAACCATCTCATCCTCTGTCATTCCCTTCTCCTCCTTCCCGCAATCTTTCCCAGCATCAGGGTCTTTTCAAATGAGTCAGTTCTTCACATCAGGTAGCCAAAGTATTGGAGCTTCAGCTTCTAAATCAGTCCTTCCAATGAATATTCAGGGCTGATTTCCTTTAGGATGGACTGGTTGGATCTCCTTGCAGTCCAAGGGGCTCTCAGGAGTCTTCTCCAACACCACAGTTCAAAAGCATCAATTCTTCGGCACTCAGCTTTATTTATAGTGCAACTCTCACATCCATACATGACTATTGGAAAAACGATAGCTTTGACTAGATTGACCTTTGTTGGCACAGTAATGTCTCTGCTTTTTAATTTGCTGTCTAGGTTGGTCATAACTTTCCTTCCAAGGAGTAAATGTCTTTTAATTTCATGGCCGCAGTCACCATCTGCAGTGATTTTGGAGCCCCCGAAAATTAAGTCTATCACTGTTTCTACTGTTTCCCCATCCATTTGCCATGAAGTGATGGGACCAGAGGCCATGATCTTAGTTTTCTGAATGTTGAGCTTTAAGCCAACTTTTTCACTCTCCTTTTTCATTTTCATCAAGAGGCTCTTTAGTTCCTCTTCACTTTCTGCCATAAGGGTGGTGTCATCTGCATATCTGAGGTTATTGATATTTCTCCCGGCAATCTTAATTCCAGCTTTTGCTTCCTCCAGCCCAGCATTTCTCATGATATACTCTGCATATACATTAAATAAGCAGGGTGACAATATATAGCCTTGACATACTCCTTTCCCTATTTGGAACCAGTCTGTTGTTCCATGTCCAGTTCTAACTGTTGCTTCCTGACCTGTATACAGATTTCTCAAGAGGCAGGTCAGGTGGTCTGGTATTCCCATCTCTTGAAGAATTTTCCAGTTTGTTGTGATCCACACAGTCAAAGGCTTTGGCATAGTCAATAAAGCAGAAATGGATGTTTTTCTGGAACTCTCTTGCTTTTTTGATAATCCAATGGATGCTGGCAGTTTGATCTTGGTTCCTCTGCCTTTTCTAAATTCAGCTTGAACATCTGGAAATTCACAGTTCACGTACTGTTGAAGCCTGGCTTGGAGAATTTTGAGCATTACTTCACTAGTGTGTGTGAATTCAACGGTGTTTACCCAATTTAGAAAAACAAGTTTTAGATATTTTGAGAAAATAAAGTTTTCCTCATAAGGTTAGTTAAAAATAAGAAAGTCACAGAGTGGTATTTCAGAATTTGTGAGTACTGAAACTTACACAGAGAGAAGATAAATATATTTTGTATTTTTTTTTCATGATCTACCTAAGACAGTTTATGGTTCAATATAAATACTTGAAAAAAATCGTTCTTACTCCCTGAAATGATTTGGATTGAGAAAAATATCATAGAGAAGTCTATATATCTATAAGGTAATATAAATTTTAAATAAATGATAACTGGGAGTTGCTTAGGAAGAGAAGCTGTCTGTGACTTGGTAATATGGCCGAACTCTTGCTGGACTTGCACTTATATGTGGTGGGCATGGTTGGTTTGAAAGGGCCTCCGCTGGGAAATCTAGCCTCTTTCCATGCACTATTTCATCATCCTCTTGTTTAGCGTGAGCTTTTTCACATGGGGCCATGGTTTCCAAGAACAGCAAGAGAATCAGGACTTCACGGTGAAAAATTTTTTCAGACCTTTGCTTCTGCCAGTATTTCTGATGTTCCCTTCCCCCACAAAGTTACATAGACAATCTCAGAGTCAGAGCAGGAAAAAGGATATACTATACAACCGTGGGATAAGTTTTAAATTTTTTGCACATTTTTTGCCGTCTATCAAATGTGTCATTCTATTGTCTTTTCCTTTAAAATTCTTTAATGAAGAATGGGTAAGGAGTTATGGATCTTTAATACAAAATGATTCACTTTCTTTGGAAGGCAATTTGGCAATATATGTTTACCTGTAAATACCTCTTCTAGGAAAATTTATTACAGATATACTCACATATGCACATAAATATGTATGAAGTTATTTTTATTACTTTATTACAGTTAATGGCAAAAGGCAGGAAAGAATATAAATGTGGTTAACAGAAAGGGTTTAAATAATTTATAATACATTCATACAATGACATATTATACATCTGTTTAAAATAACTAAATGATTCACTATGCACTGGTGTGAAAGAAACTAGGGATTATAAATTGTTAACTAGAAAAGAAAAACCTATGGCACTGAAGAGAGTATCTTTGTATAAATGATATGAAGATGAAAACATACATTTGTATATGCAGTGCAATTTCTTGGGTGCAGAAGCAAGAGACTGTTAATTGTTGCTTCGATGGAGGTAACTTGGAGCAGCTTTTAATTTCATTATATATCTTTTTCATTCTACTTATATTCTTCACTAAGGGCACTGATTATCTTTCAAATGAAACTATCTAGTAAAAGAGACTGTCACTTTAAAATAAAACATTTGTTCAAGGAGTGCATGCAGTGGTAAAGAAAGGGAGAATAACTCAAAATGTCCATACTACAAAACAGACAAAAATACTTGATACAAGGAATGTACAAATACTTCATGATGGAGCTCCACAGAAGCTAGAAATCACCATCTTTGTTGGGGAATGAAGGATGACTTTCTGAAGATGGTTTTTAGAATGGTCTCTTATGTTAGAGATGAGGCAGCAGGCCAGAAAGTGGTAACAGTTAGGAGGGGCTGGAGTTAGTGAAATAACCTAGGACATGGAGCATGAGGTTATGAATTAGCACACAAAATTCTAGTCTATAGTGCTTCCCCCTTTTAAAAACTTTAATTTTCCTTTAGGATTATTAGCATGGTAGTCATTTTAATTAGACTGGTGGGGAATATTTAGAGACAAGAGAAAATTTTACAAATTCTTGTGATGTATTAGACTTTCACATGAGAATACAAGCTGGCAAATAAGGCTGAACGGTACTGATACCTTGGGTGAAGTGAGGCTCTAAAACAGATAAAAGGAGCACTGAATGGGAGCATCCCCTGGATCAATAATCAAATTGTTTTTGCATTAAAACTTTGACCTTGGGTTCAGAGTTCAATCCTTCTCATTTAGCATTTGGTTGGTGGTTTCATGGCTAGCCCTCTGAGACTAGAGCATCAGAGTAAAAGGGAGAATCCAGACCTCTCCATTGGTGTCCATAAAGGGAGAGCTGCTCTCTTGTTAATTCAACCGTCAGAGAAAATTGGCAATGGGTAGGGTAGAAGTGTCCCAGGGTTACCAATGCAGTTGTTTTCTACTCAATCTGCTGACTCTGTGACTGTTATCTTTGTTCAAGTTGTGCTTTTGGGAGTGCTTAAGCAAACACACTAGCCTCTGGAACTCATTGCAATCCAAGTAAGCACACAGATGCTGAGTTCATTCCTGTGTAACTCAAGGGAAATGGAAGACAGGAGTCTATGCCTTTCCTCTAAAAGTTACAAATAGTATCAACTTCAACCTTAAACCTGAGAGGATGCTGCTCCTACAGAGGTTGACTTTGTTGACTGTTAACTGGGAAATTGTAGACATAGAAAGATTCCATTGCAACTAATTCAGCAAAGGATGCTTTTCTTAAAATAAAACAGCTTTAAGCATATACTCAATAGCTTATATAGTTAAAACATCAGCTAATGTGTGATTCTAGATGTGACAAAATTCTTGCTGGAAAGTTTTACAAGTCTTTTAGTTAGATTAGTTGTTTTCATATAATGAATCTTGTCATAAAGGGCTACTCATGATATGATGTTAATTACTTCAAGGTCTAAACTTAGCAAATTAGTTTCAGTGGCAGTAAGTATGGTAAATTTTGACTGAAATTCCATCTAGTTCTGAATTCTGTGTTTTATTTAGTCTCCAGTCATCCTTCCCTCCTGTGTGGGCATGTAAACTGGGATTTAGTTTCTTTCTTTTTAAGAAAAGAGATTTTAATGCAGTGAAGCAAAACTTCACAGCTCTCTTTAAAACTCATTAGAAACATTGATCTAAATTCAAGATCTAATATCACAACTCTGGTAGGTCAAAGATGGCTGTAAATTCTTTACTAGTTTTTGCATTAAGAAGTTGAGTCTAATTTTCATTTCTTTGTATCTGGGCCGGCTTAGAGACATGCTTGACTAATAGTATGTGACAGAAGTGATATTCTTGTACTGCTGAGGTCAGGCTTTAAGAGCTTCCGGATTCCACTCAGGCCTCTGAGTTTACTCTTTCTGAGAGTCCTGAGAAGGCATGTAGGGAATCTAACTGCCCTGAGAGCACCATGCAAGAGAAGCCGCAAACAAGTTCTCCAGCTGGCAGTCAGTTTAGCTCAGCCTTGCCCCTCTGAGGGATCAAACATTTGTGTCTGGATCTTTTCTGATACCATGGGCTATTGCTGCTCTTATATGCCAGAAAATTCCAGAAGTGCAAAGTTGTTAATGCTCCCCAAAGTGATCCTTGAACAACTGAGGATCAGACATAAGATAAATGTTACAGGCTAATGTTGGCCAGGTGAAACATTCTACATGGTGTTCTGTACAAATCTCAGTCCTGGAAGGATGAAGGACTCATTACCTACAGTGGAAACCTTGTAATGTACCGCTTCTTGCCTTCTCTCTCTCTCTTTCTCTTTCTCATTTTCACTTTTCTTGGGATCACATCTCAAACAACCTTCCTGCACGAAAGTCCTTGCCTCTACAATGTTCTGGAGGGAGATAAAAACTATGACTATGCCCTGGCATGACATTGCTTGGAAGATAATTTACTCCATTTATGCTAAAACCAAGGCCTTCTACTGATTCAGCATTCATAGGGCTTTCAGTGGAGACATTTTTCAGGTAAAAATGAAAGATTTTCCACATAGTTATTGATTCTTTCTGACTCCAAATGACAGAAGACCTGCATTTTAGGTTTCTGGCTAAGGTGAAGACAGGAATATATACAGTTAGATTTCAGTTGACTAAATCTGTCAATCTCATTAAAACCTCATCACTGATAATGGAAATAAAAAGCTTGGGTATATACATTCTACTATAATGGTTCAAGATATAGTCTGTTCATGGGGGCCATTATTAAACCTGATATAAATTAGATGGGGCAGTGCTACTGCAGTGTCAGAATGGGTATAAGTTAATGCTTATAGTTCTATAATTTAACAAAGCATCACATAATTATATCAGATGGCACACACTCTAAAACCTGAGCTCCACTTCACTGAATTTCGAAGAATTGAGTCGTAAGTGGTATGATATACAGTCTGAGACCAAATTATAGGCATTTCTTTGTTCATGGTTAGTATACTAACTTACTTCCTAATAAAAGAAAGCAGAACGATTATTCTGACATAACAAAAAGAATGACTATTTAAATGCTGAGTTTTGTATATGCATCAGCTTAATTAAAAAGAATAAAGTATAGTCAGTTTTCCTTCCAATCCCAAAGAAAGGCAGTGCCAAAGAATACTCAAATACAATTCCGCACAATTGTACTCATCTCACACTCTAGTATAGTAATGCTCAAAATTCTCCAAGTCAGGCTTCAGCAATACATGAACTGTGAACTTCCAGAAGTTCAAGCTGATTTTAGAAAAGGCAGAAGAACCAGAGATCAAATTGCCAACATCTGCTGCATCATCGCAAAAGCAAGAGAGTTCCAGAAAAACATCTATTTCTGCTTTACTGACTATGCCAAAGCCTATGACTATGTGGATCACAACAAACTGTGGACAATTCTTCAAGAGATGGGAATACCAGACCACCTGACCTGCCTCTTGAGAAATCTGTATGCAGGTCAAGAAGCAACAGTTAGAACTGGACATGGAACAACAGACTGGTTCCAAATAGGAAAAGGAGTACGTCAAAGCTGTATATTGTCACCCTGCTTATTTAACTTATATGCAGAGTATATCATGAGAAACACTGGGCTGGAGGAAGCACAAGCTGGAATCAAGATTGCCTGGAGAAATATCAATAACCTCAGATATGCAGATGACACCACCCTTATGGCAAAAAGTGAAGAAGAGCTAAAGAGCCTCTTGATGAAAGTGAAAGAGAAGAGAGTGAAAAAGTTGGCTTAAAGCTCAACATTCAGAAAACTAAGATCATGGCCTCTGGTCCCATCACTTCATGGGAAATAGATGGGGAAACAGTGGAAACAGTGTCAGACTTTATCTTTTTGGGCTCCAAAATCACTGCAGATGGTGACTGCAGCCATGAAATTAAAAGACACTTACTCCTTGGAAAGAAAGTTATGACCAACCTAGATAGCATATTAAAAAGCAGAGACGTTACTTTGCCAACAAAGGTCCATCTAGCCAAGTCTATGGCTTTTCCAGTAGTCATGTATGGATGTAAGAGCTGGACTATAAAGAAAGCTGAGCACTGAAGAATTGATGCTTTTGCACTGTGGTGTTGGAGGAGACTATTGAGCGTCCCTTAGACTGCAAGGAGATTCAACCAGTCCATCCTAAAGGAGATCAGTCCTGAGTGTTCATTGGAAGGACTGATGCTGAAGCTGAAACTCCAATACTTTGGTCACCTGATGCAAAGAGCTGACTCACTTGAAAAGACCCTGATGCTGGGAAAGATTGAAGGCAGGAGGAGAAGGGGATGACAGAAGATCAGATGGTTGGATGGCATCACTGACTCAATGGACATGATTTGGGGTAAGCTCCAGGAGTTGGTGATAGACAGGAAGACCTGGCGTGCTGCGGTCCACAGGGTCTCAAAGAGTCTGACACAACTGAGAGACTGAATTGAACTGATAGTTTTCTCTATGCCCAGTAGGAAGAGCGAAATAAATAGTGGTGATCATCAGTGAGGTCTACAAAAATACCTTATTTGTTATTTATTATATAATAATAATATATATTAATAATAAATAATATAAAGTATTATTATAATTTATTATTATTATACTCTGCTAATTTATTTAGCAGAGTAATAGCCTCAGTCCATTTCAAAGGTTTGTGGGGATGAATTCCTGTTATTTCACTTTTTGACAGAATTGGATATAATAGGCGCGGAGAATAAATAAGGGAAAGTTAAAAAATGCTCTCACATATTTAATGTCTTTCTCTTTCAATCTGTTACTCTCTTTCTCTTTTACTCCCTCTCATGTGCACAAACACATGTGCACACATATACACAGAGACATGCACACACAAAGCAGAGCCTAAACTAGGGAGCACAGTTCTTTTCTAAACACACCAAACCAACCTAGTTTCTCATTTTCAGCTAAGTGTCCATGGACTTGGTAATTAACATTTGCAAAAGTGATAAATCCACCTCAGCTTCTCAGGTTAGTCCCAAAGTAATTGTTTTTGACATTTCTCTTTGTTCTGATATTCTGGGGAGTCTGAAAACCTGAATTTAGGTCGAGGTGTGCTAAAGGCCATTTCTGACATTACAGATCCATAATTCTCAACTAGGGAAAGGTTAGTATCTTAGGTGGGATAATTCCTTGCTAAGTAGGAATATCTTGTACTTTTTGGATATTGTCATCTTTGATCATTGTCTCTAAATTCTTCAAGCCATTCTTTTTGTTTCTCCACATTACTTTAACTGTCTTCAGAACATTTATCACTATTGATATCACCCTATTTTTATTTATTCTTAATTTTTTAAACTGAATTTTATTTTAGTTTTAAATTTTATTCATTTATTTTTGGCTGTACCGTGCAGGTATGTGGGATTTTCGTTCCCCAACCACAGATGGAACCTGTGGCCCCTTCAGTGGAAGTGCGGATTCTTAACCACTGGACCTCCATGGATGTCCCAGTTCTATCCATTTTTATTGAAGCAAAGTTACTATTATTATTATTTTGCCATGATGTTACATGAGCATTTTCTGGGAATAAACTTTTTTTTAAATGTTATATTCGTATGGTACAAAAGACATAGATTCTGTGTAAGAAATTGCCAATGAGTTTGTGTGTACTTAGTTTAGATATGTAGACTCAACTCTACTAGTATATTAGCTTAGTGGAGGAAATATAGGCTGTCGTTATGGATTCAAATCCTGGCTTGACTTCTTACCAGCTAAATGAATGTGAAAAATGCTGCCAACCATTATGAACTCTACTTCTTCCTATTTATGGAACAGTTTTTCACTTGTCTAGAGATTCCCTGACTAAGACTTTTTGTGATGTTCATTGATATATTTATTCTAGGCTGTGTCTGACTTGTAGTGGATGCCCAATAAATATTTATGACTAAGTATAGGAATGAGTCCTAACTAAAACTCAAAAGTAAATTTGAGTTTTAAAAGGTGTATGTAGGCCCCCAAAATCCAAACTTGACAGTGCTGGAAATTTCTTTTCCGTTCTCTAAATATGGAGACAACTTCAGTTGCTATAAAAGGACTGAAATTCAGGGGGACCTTCTTGTCACTAGATGCTTTTTATGACTCTTCTCTTGGAAGACGAAGCAATCAGACTCTCTTGAAAGTCATGGCCATAATTCAGTGAAGTTGAATGGAAATTCCCTTTTAGTATGAATATTTCTGATAGCTTTTGGACTGATCTGGTTTTTCCATCCCCTATTGATTAGTTATGGTGGCTCTATCTTCCAGTCATCTCTAGCTAATTGTTCAACTCTCATCCTAATTCCTTAAGCCTAAGCATTGTGGCTACAGTCAGTTTTCTCCCAGAACTGTGAGCAATTCTCCTTAGATACAGCCTAACGTTTCGTAGATTGACCCCCATAGAAATATTTTTCACAGAATCATTGCTAAAGGTGACTGATAATGAAGACTAATATCACTACTCTTCTCTCTGTGAAAAGCTTCTGCCTTGTAATGCTGAGAGCATTTTCAGAGATCTAGCATTCAGGGACTTCCCTAGTGGTTCAGTGGTTAAGACTCCACACTTCCGATGATGGGGGCATGGCTTTAATCCCTGGACAGGGAAGTAAGATCCTGCATGCCATGCTGCAGGGCCAGAGTGGGTAGGGGGTAGAATCTAACATTCAGTCTGCTTTCCCTTAGAGTCCTCAGGGTCAAAGAGTGGGTGGTCTTTCTTCTAAGATGTTCAGGACTACTTGACCACTCTGATTGTCCCTCAGCCCATAAGACACTGGCACCACATTAAGCAAATTAAGTAATATTACCATAATCATATAAAAGGAAAAGAGAAATGTAATAAACTAGTTCAACATGAA
This sequence comes from Bubalus kerabau, assembly GCF_029407905.1. Classification (NCBI taxonomy): domain Eukaryota; kingdom Metazoa; phylum Chordata; class Mammalia; order Artiodactyla; family Bovidae; genus Bubalus; species Bubalus kerabau. The sequence continues at coordinate 30,731,644 of NC_073626.1, read as the reverse complement.
CTGAGACAATAATAGTAGTGAGTAAACAGATTCTGGGTGACATATGGAGGACATGCCTTGATTAGGAGAACACCATTAGTTGCCTACTATTTTCAAAATGCTTTAAAGATTAAATGGACACTCTGTGTTCCCAGCCATCTGCTATATATAAGCATAAATACAATCATTAAGCGGGCTCTTGAACTTCAAAATCAACTATTTGAGAGGCTAGATGTCTGCATTTTATTTCTATTTGTTGCTGTGTTAGTCGCTCAGTTGTGTCTGACTCTTTGCAACCCCATGGATCGTAGCCCGCCAGAATACTGGAGTGGGTTACCATGCCTTTCTCCATGGTACTATTTTAATTCATTCTCTAGCTTTTGGCTTTCAGCTGCTTTTTATTCACTCAATTATAAATGGTTGGTTCGCTGTGTTGTAGATATGTGTGCTTTAGTATGTGGCAATAACAATGAAAACACTTAGCTGCTAAAGATATATTTGTTCCACGGTGTTCTGACCCAGTAAAGAGGAGATAGTGTCGTATACAGCTGTGATCTACAGAGATGCTCAGAACATATGCTGGCATTTACGCATGGTCCTGCTGGCAGAGAACAAGCACAAGGAAACGACAGATAAGCCCAAAAGGGGCTGTGTTGTGTTTGCCTGAATGTGTGTTAATGAGATAAGCCAATATCCCTCTACAGTAACTATGAGCGGATGACTAAGAATTAACAAAGGAGTAGTTTTTTTATAGGCTATTCTGGGGAAAGTTTGTGATTAGGACAATTAGGGCTTGACTTTTAGTATAACTGTGGTTGAGTCAAATTGGCTGCAGCATGGAATTAAGACTCAAAGAAAGAAAGAAAGCTTCCTATTTATTTCTGGGGAGAGCTAAGGAAGAAACTTTACAAATTAAGAATAGTAAAAAAGAAAGAAACCAAAACTACCATTGACCTAAACATTCTCTGACAATTGCTCAAATGCAGATAGTGTTTATAAAATAGCAATGCTCAGTAGGAACAATTTAGAGTTAAATATTTCTGAAAATCCCATTGAATTCTGTGTTCTTATTGTGCAGAGTGAAATAGTCTTGAACAAATTTCCCTTGAGATTTACTGCAAATCAAAAATATGTTTTTTCAATTATTCCCTCATTCCTAGATACTAATTGAATTTTTGTTCAGTTTTAGTCTTAAGGCTAAAGAATCCCTAGGAATTGGCACCTAAGTGTATCTGGGAATTATAGAAAGGGAATAAGCTTAAATATACTTACAAGTAATATATCTTAAGGTATGATAGAAGAATAGGAATAAGCTCAAGTACATATGCAAGTAATATATCTTAAAGTATGACAGAAGAATACACATGGACAGGAATTTAATGAAGGAAACTCGGGTCTCATTTATCCATAGGAAAATGAGTAAAATTAAGGTTGGTACAGTGCTTTGTCATTTCTATAGTTTCTTTCCTTGCAAGTTATGACATTCACAGTAAACTTATAAGGTAAAAAGGACAAGTTTTAGTCTTACCTTTGGGATCCAGAGGCTTTATGTGACTTGCCTAAGACACATTTTGTGAGGGCAATGAAGCCAATATTTGAACCAATTCATCCTTTTCCAGACTCTGTGATCTTTCCACCACCTTCCGCTCTCGTTTCGTATAGATTGTTGGACAGACACTCATTCCATTAGGCTTAGCCATGTTTCAAAGAGAACACAACCCACTGAGTCAGGAAACCCCGAAGCAAAGCCAACCTGTTGCTCCTACTTCAGGCATCAAGTCACTGGTGTCGATACTGCACTTGCAGCAGCCGGCTGCCTGCTGGAGGCTTATGTCCCTGTTGCAGCTCCGTTACCCACAATACATTGAGATACTGAATAGAAAACGGATGCTCTTTTACCACTTAACGGCAACTCCTGTCATAACAAGGTCTCTGTGCAGACTTTGGCATTCTGTGGTTTAATTTTTACGACCACAGGTTGGACATTGGTAGCTGTCTTTGTTGCACAGGGAAGACACCAGTGCGATGGGCAGAGGTGGGGATAAGCCCCAGAGCCCTGAGTCCTCAGGTTTCCGCAGTTCTCTGTCACCCAGCAGGCTGCTTGTAAATAATAGCAATTTATTCACATCAAGAGGCCTTCTTTGCTGCCGGCTACGGATGTTACGTTCATCCTCACTCCAGCTTGGCACTTGCGTTTGTGCTGTGTTCTCGCACATTCCCCCCCATCTCATTTTTGCTCTCCTCCGGCCCCCGAGGAAACCCTACTCTCTCTCAGACTTTAAAATTCTCTCCTTTTCAAATACTTCACCCTACAGTAACCCCTGTTCCTTTTTCATTTAGAAATATAATTGTGTTTCTAGTTCATAAATCTAATATTAGTGGTTTATTTTTTTAAATGTTTATCTTACATATTAATGTTTTTATTTGTTTTGCTTTATTATTCTTAATAATCTTCAAAATAAATGATAAAATCTCTGAAGGACAAGGGAAGTCCTTTCTGAATATCGACTGCCTAGCTCAGTGCTGAATCTATCAAGGTCAGCAGGTGGACAATAGTTTTTGAATTATTTGCATGTTTAATCTATTTGAAGGAGATGAGACAGGCTGGGACCTGGGACCCTTTGCTGAAGTGCAGCAATGATTACACCTGGATAAACCTCTCTTGCAACAAAATACAAAGAAACTATATGGGACCAAATGTAACTATGTGCAGAGTCGGGGCAAATTCTGGACAAAAGATTACAGATTGCAAAAAGACCCAGAAACAGTAACTGCCAAGGGTCAAGAGTCAAAGCACGGTGCTGAGCATGCCCTCTGCACTCAGCACCACAAAGAGCTGGGCAAAACACTTAAACCAACCCTCTGGCCTGAATACAGGGAACAACTCTACCTTCACCCCACAGAAGGAGCCAGCTCTTCACACCTTTGAGAGTGAGCAAGGGAACATGGATCTTGTTCTCACTCCCCTCTGTTGCAGCAAGGTCCCCAATAAAGTCTTGCTGAATTTCTTGTCTAGACTTTAGTCAATTTCTATTGATTGATGAAGGCCAAGAACCCTGGTGGGTATCAGAGAGATATCTTAGAATTCCTTGCTGTAACCAACACATAGAGGTGGCTTAACATTTACTCTCTGAATTAGATTACATGTCTTTTCCAGTTGCTTAATACTAGCTTCCTGGAATTTAAGCAGTGCCCCAGAGTCTTCATATAGATCCACTATTAAATTTCACTACTTTATGAATGCTTTACATAATATAAAGATCTGTATTCAAAAGACTTTGATATAATTTTTGACATAGTAATAAAAATCACCAGATCAAACTGAATAAGTATAAATTTTTTCTTGCTGTGTTGTAAGATATGATACAATCATCTTCTCTTTTGTAAAAAACTTTTCCTCTTTCCAATTATGTAAATTACACTATTATATCCTCATTATGATTATTTAAGTTCTATCAGGAAAAAAAAATACTGTATTCACTTGTATTACAGTTATATAGCTAGATGCACAAATAAATCAATATCTATGGTCCCTGCTGCTTTAGCCATGAAATGATGCTGAATCAGAGAAAACAGAGTCCAAAAAGGCCCATTAGCACATAGTCTTATCCCCCTTTGTCACTATAGGAACCTTCATGGTAATACATCCTCTAATGTGATGAGGAAATGAGTCAGCACTCTTACACAGAGGGAAACGTTCCAGGTCTCCTTTTCTTGTTGATTTACTGTCAGCTTCTATTTGAATTAGACTTTGGGCCAAATACAAAACAGAACCATAGTCATCCCCGTAATGATCATTTCTAGGATCTCTGGCTGCTCACCACTCAGGGCAACAGAAGACACATGCAACAACAACAAAAAAGACAGAAGGTATCCCTAATAAACATACACACACACACAAAATCTTGGAGATTCCAGATGAACCATTTTAGAGGTACAAAGAACGATACAAAGAGAGAAAGAGAACTTTTTGCTAAGATGCTCTTATTCCAAGGTCCTAGACTGTAGAATACATTTTTTTTCCTGCCCACTCCCTCACTGCCTTTCACCATAGAGGAAAGTAGCACCTAGATTCGACCCAAGTGTGGCACATTTTATTTTCTGAAGATAGTCATCATAATATTTCTAGTTGCACATGCTCCTTTAGATCATCATTGATCTCCTGAAGTAGATGAGACCTCTTTTTCTTGCATGAACCTGAACAGTACTTTTTAAGTCTCAGCAACTAAAATGCAGCTGAAATGACAGTGCCTGACTTCTAAGGTTAGATCATGAAATGTTAGGACTTCCCCCTAGACCACATTCATTCTCTTCTTCTTTCCCCTTCTCACACATAGAGCTTAGTCATCAAGCTGTGGGGAAGTTCACAATGGCCCACATGGAGAGACCCAAGTTGGAGGGGGGGCTGGGACCCCATTCAGAACACAATATCAACTGCCAGACTTGAGTGAATGAGCCTTCAGAAGAGTCTTCCAGCTGATAGTGGGAAACAAAATTATTTCTACTGATCTCTATGTAAATTTCTGATCAGTAGAAAGGGGATAATTTAATAAATGTTTGTATTTTTTCACTAGGCTTCCCTGGTAACTCAGCTGGTTAAGAATGTGCCTGCAATGCAGGAGACCTGGGTTTGATCCCTGGGTTGGGAAGATCCCCTGGAGAAGGGAAAGGCTATTCACTTCAGTGTTTTGGCCTGAAGAATTCATGGACTGTATAGTCCATGGGGTGGCAAAGAGTTGGACACGACTGATTGACCTTCACTATATTTTGGAGTAATTTTTGGAGCCAAAGTAAATGAAACAAATTAGGGTATTTAAAAGTAAACTCAGAGAAGGCAATGGCAGCCCACTCCAGTACTCTTGCCTGGAGAATCCCAGGGACGGGGGAGCCTGGTGGACTGCCGTCTATGGGGTTGCTCAGAGTCGGACATGACTGAAGCAACTTAGCAGCAGCAGCAGAAGTAAACTACTATTGTAATGAAATCTGAAACATGTCCCACTGGAAAGATGTGACAGGTAGAGGCCAGAATGACTTTGAGGAGAATGTTAGTGAAAGCCTAAAAGGCCTCGGAATGACTGTGGGAAGATAGATGATTTTCAAAGAGACTGTCAGGGAAGTCTTAAAAGTGTAGAAATGCTATTGCAGGATGGAGGGGAAAGGACACTTGTTCCACTGTGATAGAAAGTTTGTTTGTAGTAACATGGAAAATAGAAACTGTATCTAGTGAACTGATTAATTTAACTAAGGAGATTTTTAGGCAGAATTTGGAAAGTGTCTTCTGACTTTTCTCTATGTTTACAATAAAATGAGAGCAGAGGAGAGCTAAAAAAGGAATTGTTCTGTTTTCAGCAAAACTTTAGAAGACATATGAGGAAGACAGAACTCGGGCTTCAAAATAAGTCTTTCTCATAACTTTCTCTTTAAGATTCTCAAAGTAAGAAAGGGCTTCATTGCAAAGACAAAATCTAGGATGGGTCTCTAAAACCTTTGGTTAAGATTATTACTGAACCAGTTTCTTTGCTCAGCCTGTGGCAAGCCAAATGCTGAGAAGCCAGGGTTTGCAGCCTAGAGAGAGTTTTTACTGACAAGGCAGCCAAGTGAGGAGACTGGAGAACAAATCTCAGATCTGCCTCCCTGAATGTGAGAGGTTGAGATATTAATGAAATAAAGAAGTAGGGTGGTCTTAGGTGTAGGGAAAGGTGGTTGAAGGCAGGGTAAGGTGAACTAATCAGTGTGCTGGGCAGGTGTATCTGGGTTACATTGTTCTTCACGGGGTGCATGTTCAAAAATGGAGGCATTTGGCATGATATGAGGGTGGAGTTTCCCACCTTCTGACAGCTAAATGTCATTTATCAGAAATTGTGCAGACCTAGGTTTAGGGTTGGTGGTTCCAAGTCTTAGCCACCTGGAACTGGTCAGGAGCTGACTTCAAGTTTCTTAAAAAACACTTAAGCCTCCTGTACTACAATGACTCATACAACACTTGGAGGTGAAGAGATTGGTGAGTGAATTTTTAGAGAAAACCCCAACAGCTGTATTTACCACAGCATAGTCTTTTAGTCATTAATACATATACATATTAACTGACAAGATCATTAGACATTTGATGAAAGCAAGTAGCCCAGAGAAAGAACAAATAAATACTAACACCTGAAGAATATGTAAAATAATGTAAAAGAATAAAAGCATAAAAATTGGTATCTTTAGGGAAATTTTAGAAAACAATGAGCCTATAAAAAAAGGAACTGATTTGAGAAAAAGAAAGTGACTGGAAAAATAAAAGCACATAGTTATAAAAAACATGTTAACAACAAACAACAAAAAAGGCAAATAAAGAGAAAATACAAGAACAAAAATAAGTAGAAATCTCATAGAAGAGACATTTGAGAAAGACAATAGGAAAAAAATAGGTGATAAAAACAGTTAAGAAATGCTAGAATAAAATTCCGTAAAGAAGAAATTCTTTCTTAAGAAAATTTCTTAAGAAAGAAATTTAGTCTTAAGGGGCAAAAAAGCAAAAAAAAAAAAAAAAAAAGCTCAAGATTTACTCTTAGAAATGCCATCATAAAATTTCTAAATTATGGAATGAAAATGAAGACTCCACGGTTGCAAGGGGAGAGGATCAAGGCATAGTATCATTCAATGAGAAAAGTACAACTAGTGTCCAACTTCTCTGCAGTAGCACTGGATGCTAGAAGACAATGTGGCAATGACTTTAATCCCAGAGTGTTCCGTACAGTAAAACTTCTACATGTTAGCAGGAGAGAACAAAGAAATAGAGAGAGAGTAAGAGAGAGGGACTAGCATGTGAGTACTCCAAAAACCTCTCCTGAACATTCTCTCGGGAAAAAACAAAGCATGAATATATATTCTAGCTATTAAAAAAAGCCATATGCAGTCTACTTTTAACCACTTGATCAAATGTAAGGAATTTAAATGGTATTTGTTTTGGATTCAGGAAATAGTCTCTAATAAAATAATTATTTGGAGAGAGGAAACCCTGTCTTTATCTGTAGCTCCAATCTCTTTTTTCTACAGGCACAGTTATTCATACTATGAATTCTTTACCAACTGAGTTACCAGGGAAGCTCCTATGAAAATGGTTACAAAATTACAATCTTATACATATTAATAGTGTTCCTATTTATAGAAGCATTGTAAAATGAAGTCAGATTTTATTTTAGTTATAGAACAAAATAAAACACAATTATATTTTACTTTGAAAGTTGTACTATACCTACTACAAGAAAGCTTGAGGGAAAGACTGAGGCAAATTGTAAGTGCAGATTTCATCTTTATAATGTAGATGAATGGTATTCATCAATATTGATTAACAAAGAGAGCTTTAATATACTTAATAGGGAAACCATTAGACATTAAATGACTAAAAATCTGAATGATGACAAAGGAATGAATATGTTTTGAATGTACTAAATTTCTCCTCTTTCACATTGTAGAGACAGGAACAACTTTTTCTACCTAAGTGCACATTGCTGTCACTTAATAAATGTGGGTACAGTGGTCATAAAAATTAAATACTACATATGCCTTTGTTTTACTACACATTATCATTTTGGCTAGGTATAAAGTATCAAAAATATCAGTCTTGAAGTTGATGGCTTCCTATATACTGAGAGCTATGTTATGAACAACTGGATTCTTCTATTCATGAACTGAACTGAAGAGATATTGATAAAACTATTGCTGCTGGAAATATAAGCATATCATATGTGAGTGAGTGAAAGTCGCTCAGTCGTGTCCGACTCTTTGAGACCCTATGGACTGTAGCCCTCTGTACATGGGACTCTGTACATGGGATTCTCCAGAGAGGGATGCTGGAATGGGTTGCCATGCCCTCCTCCAGGGGATCTTACCATCCCAGGGATTGAACCCAGGTCTCCTACATTGCAGGCGATTTCTTTACCAATTGAGCTACCAGAGAAGCTCATCATATATGATTTTGAATATAATCATAAAGCAAAAATATATCTGTATGTATGCATTAATAAGCAAACATATTCTCAAATCTTATTTTTTATCAATATAATTACTATGTTATTAACAATTACAATTAGAAAAATAATGATTAAAACAATTTTGTGTTCCCCAGGGTCATGCAGTTATTAAGGGCAGTATAATTCATTTTAGAACTTAGTCTTCCGGTATCAAAGAACTTATATTTTCAGATAAAAACTTTGTTATTATAAATATCATGACCCCTCAGATTATTATGCATAGAAAAAATAAATTGATGTAGACCTTAAAAATTTCAGTTTTAAGATACAATTGTGTGGCTGAAAAAAAAACCTCTCTAATTACAATTTGGAAAATAGAGGTAAAAATATAATCACCCGTAATCCCATATTCAAAGAAGAATATTTAACACCATAATTTCTTTCCTTCTAGCTTCTATAAATGGGCTTCCCAGGTGATGCAAGAGACACAGGTTCCATTCCTGGATCGGGAAGATCCCTTGGGGTAGGAAATGGCACCCCTCTCCAGTATTCTTGCCTAGAAAATTCCGTGGGCAGAGAGGAGCCTGGTGTGCTACAGTCCATGGGGCTGCCAAGAGTCAGACACTACCATTAGCATCTACATAATGCATTTATATGTTATGCCATAAATATGCCATTGTAGAGTAAGCCCTGACAGTGGTCTTATTGTAATGCAAAGTATGCCTTAAGCTTTGATTGCAGAGGCATCCATTTCAAAGATGGCTATCTGGAAAAAACACATTGCCAGCTTACAACTGGATAAAGAGCCAAGCTGTGCAGCCCCTGCCTCCCCTGTGAGGCTCCTTTGTTTTAGAGAACCTGATTGATTTAGATAACTGGACATTTGGGTCACTTGCTTTTCTCTTAAATGCTTTAAGTTCTTGCATTTATGTTTTAAATTCACTAATTAAGAGCAAGCCCACAAAACCCTACTCCCCTACTCTTTGACCCCAATAAAAGAAGAATCCCAGGCACATGGTTTCTCTTTCTCTACCAGTGACCTTGTTGGTTGGCCCCAGGTGTATCTGTGTGCTTACCAGGACCTGTGAGTGATAAATGTTCTTTTTCTTTTTTTCAAAGTTTCCTTATGCTTATCGCTGAGGGCATCTTGCCGTCATTATGAGAATCAAGGGCTGGTCCAGCCATGAGATGGTTATTGAAAAACTGTGATCAGAATGAAACAGTTATTTTAATGTTTCTGTCATTCCTTTACATTTTATTCAACAAGAAAGATTTTTCACAGCCACTGGATAAAATATCATCAGGGCTATGACATGTTACTCAATCTGAAGTTTCTTCAGTTTGCAGACACAGTCCTTCTTCATTAATAGTTTGGGTGTCTTGTCCAATCAGTAAACAGAATTCTGAACTTGACTTGCCACCAATTCCTCTCCTCATTTCAGCTCGGGTACACTTCATGTTAGAACTGCTGATTTGCAACAAAAAGACTGCCAGATATTTCTCCAGAAAAGATGGGTTTATTGGGAATCAGCAGAGAATTGAAATTCGGTGTCTGCAGCCATGGGTGCCAAGTGTGACTAGGTGTGCCAAGGGGGTGACGGGTGAAGTTCTGAGGCTAGAAAAATACATCTCCAGTACTTTCCTTAAGGCAACTCCTTACTTCACATAACCAGATTTAGTATACCTTTACATGTTTTTCCATCACTCAGTCCATCCAGATAAAATAGATGACATGAGGAAAGAAGAGATAATATAATATTTAACAGACCTCTGCTGTGTGGTAGAATTTAAGGGGCTTAAAATTATTCTTTACACTCTTGGTATTTTATATATAACTGTACTCATTTTAAATTAAATAAATAGTCACTTAGTCATAAATAGATATCATTAAACAAAAAGCCATATAAATCCAATCAATGTTTATTATATATTTTTGGTGCTTTATTAGGCTAATTTTATGACTTCTTTTTAATCAAAATTTTCTATTATTTATCCTCTGGAAAATCCAGGAGATAACATAAGAAACTGAGAAAATTTTTTTTTTTTCTATTCATGCTACAATGAATTGGAGAAACAAAAGTTTCTATGCAGACATGTGATAGACTGGAACTTTGGAAATATTAACGATCATTGACTATCATCCCTGAGAAATGACTGTGCAGATAGTTTCACATACATATATGAATAGTTTCATGTATATGTCAGTTCAGTTCAGTCTCTTAGTCATGTCCAACTCGGCGACCCCATGGACTGCAGCATGCCAGGCTTCTCTGTCCATCACCAACTTCTGGAGCTCACTCAAATTCATGTCCATTGAGTCAGTGGTGCCATCCAACCATCTCATCTTCAGTCATCCCCTTCTCCTCCTGCCCTCAATCCTTCCCAGCATCAGGGTCTTTTCAAATGAGTCAGTTCTTCACATCAGGTGGCCAAAGTATTGAAGTTTCAGCTTCAGCTTCAGTCCTTCCAATGAATATTCAGGACTGATTTCCTTTAGGATTGACTGGTTGGATCCCCTTGCAGTCCAAGGGACTCTCAGGAGTCTTCTCCAACACCACAGTTCAAAAGCATCAATTCTTCAAGTGCTCAGCTTTCTTTAGTCCAGCCCTCACATCTATACATGACAACCGGAAAAACTATAGTTTTGACTACACAGACCGTTGCTGGCTCAGTAATATCTCTGCTTTTTAATTTTTGCCAGGCAGGTTTTTTTTAAATTAAAATATAGTTGATTTACAATATTATATAAGCTTCAGGTGTTGAACATAGTGATTTACAATTTTGAAACGCTATACTCCATTTAGAGGCATTAGAGGATATTCACTATATTCCCAGGGCTGTAGCTTCTTTATTTTACACATGGTAGTTTGCACCTCTTAATCCCCAGCCCTTATCTTACCCCTTCCCCCTTCCCTCTCCCCAGTAGTGAACCACCAGTTTGTTCCCTATTACCTGTGAGTGTATTTCTTTCTTGCTACGTTCACTAGTTTGTTTTACTTTTTAGAGTCCACATATGATATCACAATATAAGTGTAATCATACAGTATATGTCTTTCTCTGCCTGACTTATTTCACTAAGCGTGATACCATCCAAGTCCATCCATGCTGTTACAAATGGCAACATTTCATTCTTTTTTATAAGTCAGGCAGTTTTTTTCTTTCTACTCTACCACATCTAAAGCTAAGCAGCAATTTCTTCTCAAGACAAGGTTACTCTCTATTTCTTTTTTTTTTTTTCATTTAAATTTATTTATTTTAATTGGAGGCTAGTTACTTTACAAGATTGTATTGGTTTTGCCATACATCAACATGAATCCACCACGGGTGTACACCTGTTCCCCATCCTGAACCCCCCTCAGACCTCCCTCCCCGTACTATCCCTCTGGGTCATCCCAGTGCACCAGCACCAAGCACCCTGCATCTTGCATCGAACCTGGACTGGCGATTTGTTTCTTAGGTTATTGATATTTCTCCTGGCAATCTTGATTCCAGCTTGTGCTTCATCCAGCCCAGCATTTGGCATGATGTACTCTGCATAGAAGTTAAATAAGCAGGGTGACAATATACAGCCTTGACGGACTCCTTTTCCTATTTGGAACCAGTCTGTTGTTCCATGTCCAGTTCCAACTGTTGCTTCCTGACCTGCATACAGGTTTCTCAAGAGGCAGGTCAGTGGTCTGGTATTCCCATCTCTTTCCGAATTTTCCACAGTTTATTGTGATCCACACAGTCAAAGGCCTTGGCATAGTCAGTAAAGCAGAAATGATGTTTTTCTGGAACTGTCTTGCTCTTTTGATGATCCAAAAGATGTTGGCAATTTGATCTCTGGTTCCTCTGCCTTTTCTAAATCCAGCTTGAACATCTGGAAATTCACAGTTCATGTACTGTTGAAGCCCGGCTTGGAGAATTTGGGGCATTACTTTGCTAGCATGTGAGATGAGTTCAATTGTGCGGTAGTTTGAACATTGCCTTTCTTTGGCACTGGGTTGAAAACTGACCTTTTCCAGTCCTGTGGCCACTGCTGAGTTTTCCAAATTTGCTGGCATATGTAGTTATTTATAATAAAATTTTGTGCATACAGGTATCATTACATTGTAAAGCTGCTCAAAATAGAAAGTGAATTTCAAATTACATTAAAAAACTCCCCTCAGGTTGATATCTGTCATCACCATCATTAAGAAATTTGAACTCTTAAAAATTAGAATGAGTTGCTAAATTTCAGTTATTTCTGAGGGCTTTGCAAGACACATACAATTAAGAAAACACCAGGGCATTTCTCAATTACCTTCTGCTTTCTTAAGTGAAATTCTGTCAGTCTACATAGCAAGTATGCCTCTTTTGGATAACTGGATGAGCATACGAGTATATTTTTTTAGGATTGACATGCCCTATTTGGATGTAACTCATTTAAAAAATCATGGAAATATCAAATCATTTCCATTTTCAAGTTAAAACATGTTCGAGGATAAACAATGTTAGGCATCTGTGATGTCACCATTTATTTGAATCTTCTTTCAGTAATCAGTGTTCTGATTTGGTTGTTTTAAAGGCAACTTTAAGCACCATTATCAGCCATGAGACTTTTATGAAACTGATAATACCTCTTATTTTCAATGATGAAGTTTGATTATTTGGTCTCACGCCTTGGCCAGTTATTGCCTCAGGAATGGAGCAATACAAGAGTAAACTAACCAACTCCCCATATTATCTCTAGAGCAGTATATCCAATTTTGAATATAAGACTAGGACCTAAGTCTTTTGAGTCAGTCTTTTCCTGTTATTTCACTGGAATGCTGGGAAACACACCATCATTCTCTTCCCTGCCAATTATGAACCAGGAAACATCCTGGGAATTTCTGATCATTACCTTTGCCTCCCAAGATTAACCACCACTAGAATAAGCCAGAGTTAAAAGAGAGTAGAGATAGAAAGAAACCAGATTTTTGGTAACATTCTTTTTTTGCCTTAAAAAAAAATGTATAGCAAAATATTTGCTTTACAATACCATGCTGGTTTCTGCCATACACCAACATGAATTAGCCACAGGTATACATATGTACCCTCCCTCCTGAACCTCTCTCCCATTTCCCACCCCATCCTATTCCTCTAGGTTGTTGCAGAACAC